>NC_141063.1:1807500-2350000 GCF_041138505.1 Cibotium barometz
AGGTTAGGTGTGCATTGTCCTGCATAGGAGTCTAAGGTCAGGTGTGCACTGTCCTGCACATGAAACAGTGCCAGTCCGCGCTGTGAGTCTCCCTCTAGAATGATGTCAGTGATTCTGTGTATCTGGTATGGTACCGGATACCAGATCACTGAGTAGTTAGTGTTTAGGACAAGGAGTCAGCCCATAGGGCTACCCTGGATCTTAGTGTGGGCATGGGAATGGTGTGGAACCACCCCCATGAGGGCCAGGAAGGCCCAGGCTGAACCCACCAGCGATGAAAGGGCTGTAGGACAGCCCTAGGGCAAGATTAAGGCAAATTCCAGGAGTTGGATACATTACGTGACAGCAAATTGGATGTTCCCTTGCCTAGTCAGACACGTGCAAGTTCTCATCATACATCCATTTCACTTGTGAAACTCTCTTATTGCCAGTACATGTAATGAAGAAGAACCCGTTTCTTTTGAAGAAGCACAAGAAAGTGATCATTGGTTGCAGGCCATGCAAGATGAGTATGATTGCATACATGATGACACTTGGGATTTGGCAGATTTGCCATATGGCAAGCACACCATGGGTACGAAGTGAGCTTAAACGGAAAGCTGATGGTAGTATTGATCGCTACAAAGCCAAGCTTATTGCTAAGGGTTATGCCCAACAGAAGGGGATTGATTTTAACAAGACCTTTACACCCACGTCTTATATGACTACCATCAGGTGTATTATTGTGTTGGTTGCACATCATGGATAGATTGTGCATCAGTTGGACATCAAAACTGCCTTCTTACATGGTCAACCTCATGGTTCTATGATGAAGGGGCAAGAAAGAAAAGTACATGTGCACTCTCGGGCTTCTTGTGAAAATAATGTTCTTGCTAGTTGTCAATGGAAAGATCATGAGCATCGTCCACTGAAGCTGTGTCATTGCCATTGTGGTGCACCTTCAAGTAAGTTATAATCTTGCACAAAATCATACTTGTGCATGTAAGCCTATCTATGGAATACAACTAACCCTATGACATGGCATTGGGATCCGTTTCCGGTTTTCATTCTTTGTTGTTTCCAAAACACTTTGGTGATTTCCATTCTATAAGGACGTTTTGACAACTATGAAGGAAAACCTTGACTGAAACTCCATGACGACTGCAAAGCCAGTGGCCATACATCTACATAGGTAAAGAAGAAAAGCTCAAGCAAGTTTATGCATGATAAAACCTCCTTGGTAAGCCTCGCTAAATGTCTTCCCTCTAAACAAGCCTGAATCTCCACTAACCAAAAGCAATCAAAATGTTTTAACATAAAATCTACAGCACAAGTCAAAGAGACCAGAAAAATCCCAATGAGCAACTAATGTCTGAATTCATCATAGAATCAACTGAATCTCTTATTACAGCTTTAAGAAATTGTATTTCTTAATCCAAAAATTTGTGCCCACATCTTGAAAGGTGTTTGAAGAACATTGATCTTACAGCTTTGAGACCCTTGATATTCTCCTCTCTAGTTGCAAGAGCTCCAATGAGTTGTGAATCCATCTCACCATCCACCCCCGATTCTAACCCCTTCAACTTTGGCCTTACTTTTCCTGATTTCACTGACCTTTTGCAGCAATCTGATCCATCTTTGAGTAAACTATTGTCCTTAGCCTGCTTAAGCCTTTGCGTCTGCTCCTCCAGTAACGATCTGACAAAGCAAAAATGATGAGATAAATGTTTGTAGCTGTGCTAACCAATATAAAACTATTCATGAACTAGTCATTTCAATAGAAAAAAAACAAGACCCTTTATTGCTTGCGCAATGACATAGCAATGTGGGAAATTTTTAATTTCGATGATGGGTGAGAAAGGAGCATGTATAAGCACTCTTATCTCCTCTCCTTTCGTCACTTGGAAATAGAGAATTGGCAAATACACAGTGAACTGCCACATCATCCATGCCATCACAAACCAAATGTAAAGAGAACTATCCTAATTAACTGCACTACCATTAAAATTAACCAAATACACAGACACCGTATATGCACTTGTCCACAGCCTTATACTGTAAAGAGTCTGGACAAAAAACCAAAACACAACACACACACACACACATTCACACACACGCGTGCGGACAGAAGCACCCTAGCACCATGGAGAACTTGGCTGAATATCAACCACTGTGTTCACAGCAAATGCATGGATGGAAGCAAAGGACCCGATCACAGCATTAGCACACGTGTGGGAGAATGATGCAAATGCACACAGAACTACAAACACAAGTCTACCTGCTCCACTCAGCATGAGATGCCCTGTCAGCAGTTGGTGTAGAATGCTTGCTCTCGCTTGCAGGTGGCTCGGTATTCAAATCAGCAAAACCTCCATCTTGCAGCATAGGCTGAAACTTGTGATCATCACCTTGCAGACTACCAGAAAAAGTATGCCCCCCGCCTGAACCATCATATACTTTGCTTTCTCCATCAGTGCCGGTCCTGGTACTGGAACCTACCACTTCCTGGTGCTGCCCTGAGTATGAAGACAACCTATCAACTTCCATGGGTTCCACCTTTGCTACTTGTCTGTCCATTGTAGCAAGAGCCTGTGGAGTGAGGCAAGCGGATACAGAAGCTGCATGTTGAGGGTTCTTGATGTTGCCCTGTGGATGAGAAGCCAGCTGCTGCTGCTGCTGCTGCTGGCTGTGGGCTGTGATGGTCTGAAGGCCGTGGTGGTGTTTGAGAGCCTGCTGATGGAGTGCTGCTTGGTGAAGGGCCTGCTGTTGCAGAGCCTGCTGCTGAGCACTCCCAGCCGGCACCAGGCATTTCAACTCATTCAGGAGAGGAACTGTGCGCTGGGAGATGGCCTTGAGCTTCTGCTGGGCGAAGCCAGGCAAGGGTTTCTTTGAAGATGCAGGATTGGGTTCCTGTGAAAAGCTGTGGCAAGGGCTCTCTCTTGTAGCAGAGGTAGCAGATTGCTGTTGGGTGGTAGTAGTGGTGGTCGTTGTTGAAGAAGAAGCTTGCTCAACAGATTGCTGCTGCTGCTGCTGCTGCTGCTGTTGAGAAGCAGCGGAATTCATAGCCCCAGTGCAGGAGTTCACTTCATTCATTTTCCTTCATTCAGCTGGAGAAGAGCCGTTCCTTCAAGAAAACAGACATGGATGTTCGTGTAGGGGGGGGCGATAGAATTGCCTTAATTCGGCAAGATTGCTTCTTCTGTTGGGCCTTGTAAGCAGCAGCAGCCTCCTCTTCCTCGTGTTGGTATGTGCCACGACCTTTGATTTCGTGCCCCCAACTCAACGGCATCCAATCTTTCCATGCCCCCTCTTGTGAGGGCCCCCATGCCCGGAAAGAATTATGTCAGCAAATAATAACAAGGAACACGGATTTCTCCACGCTTCACGTGGCCTATTTACACGGCCGCCCTTTTGGGTGTGACTGTTACACCAACAAACCTTTGCCGCTAGTAAAAACCCTGAAAAAAGGCACCATCAAGCCTTAATGCTAGGTAGTAAGTAAGGTTCCTAGTACCTACCTACCACTCCAATGCAATGCATGAATGTCACACTCTCACGGCCTCCCTTTTGCATTTTCTGCTTGTAAATAGTGAATCTAAGGACGGACATTGTGAACTTAGTTGCAGATTATCTGAAACTTGGCCATCCCAAGCCCAATTGTGAATCTAAGGACAGACATTGTGAATTGGCCCAATCCCAATTGTGAATCTAAGGACTGACATTGTGAACTTAGTCGCACATTATATGAATCTTGGCCATCCCAATCCTAACTGTGAGGTTTTCATAATCATGGTTACCTCCATAATAACCCATAGGAGATTCAATCATTAAAATTGATCATTGAATGCTTCAAGCATACTTCGTCGTGTGTGTGGGAAAAGGCTCTAAGCATCTCCCATCAGCTATTGAGGATCTCTATCCCGAGCAAGTATAAAGCTCAACCTCATGGCTTCACAGAGCAGACACTAATTCTACACAAATTGTCATTTGCCATGTGCATGAGTTTTCATCTCTTATGGTCCACACACCACCCACACTACAGAACCACAACTTGCATTAGATATCTCTAGTTTTTCATTTGGCATGTATAGTCTCAACCAATGCTTGGAAAAAAAAATGGCATTCTTGTGTATTTGTGCCTGTGTATTTGTGCCAACCATAATTAAGAAAACATAGCAAGATATTAAGTAGCCCTTATTTTAAGGAATGTTTTTCATATATTTTAGTTATAAAACTCGCATATATTAGAGATTTTGGAAACAAAAATTGAATAGATTTAAGACTTGTCCTTATTTTGATTGGTTGAAAAATACATTATTTTTTAGCGCTAGTATGAACTCCCTCATCAAAAAGTTTGTCTTTGTTAGGCCCAAATGAGATATAAACTCCACATCTCCATCTCTAGCAATGGAGAGGTAGGCCCGCCATTTTACATCCTCGCAATAGTCTCGTGATCATCTTGCATCCAGAGCACACATACACGTACACACAGTAAACACACAAGAAAAGCAACATGCACAAATTCACCTCCAAATCATAGGTTCACTACTTTGAACCACCCCCAAGCTTGGGAGAATCGAATGGGTACAACATCATAGTTCACATCTCAAGACCTAATAGTCAAACCACCATTATGCTCGTCCCATGCAATGCATTATACGAGCCTACAAAGCTTAGCAATCCAAGATCCACCTTTAGGGCTTATCTAGATCTAGGCCCACATAAGGTTGGCTCAACACACTAAATTATAAGCACACCCCTTGCTTATATAGGACTTGGGCATTATTATTATCCATGCTTTTAACTAACTTCTCAATAGCTAATTGCTAAGCCATGTTGCACTCTCATAACCCAAAGAGCATTAATCCAAGTCATCATCCACAACTTATTTCAAATCTTAAGTCATCAACAACAACTGACCCTTTTTAAGCGATGCCTTACTCAATCGAGGAGACCATTGGGTTAACATAAGAATCCTAAGCATAGTATTCCAAACTAGATTGCCTAACAATCCCTTTTACTTAATTGGTCCAATCAATACATGCAAAGTAATAATGCCCTTGTTTAAAGCGATATTGATTCTTCATCAAGCCATATAGGTTATAGCTTACAATAGTTCATAGTTTGATGAAAACCTTTCCATACCTAAATTTAACCCAAACAATCTTAAGTTTTGTATTAGGTAATCCTTGAGTATAATCACCCGAAGTATCTCTAAATTTTATAGTTTTTAATCCCAATTTATGTTCCTATGTCCTTGAGGTAATACTATTCTAAATATGCATATAGTACACTTATTGGCAATTTCACATATTTACGCAATGACAATTGACCAAGCCAACTTCACTTGAGAATCGTTGCATCGCATACCTTCGGATTCTATTACTTTTTGATTTTAACAAAGAGATCCAAATAATGAATCCAAATATCTCCAATCATACTATCGATCCAAACCTATCCTATTTTAACAAGGGTAACTAGTATAGTTTATCTTTAAGGATCATTTGCTCTATCACTACTAGTAGATCTGTGCCTTGCTGATTCTTAGCCTTAATCATGTGGTTCCATAACATCGCACACTTCACTCAGTTAAGTATCAATCTCAAATGTGTACACCTCCAAAGGTTATTTCTGGAGTGGTGATTGTAAGAAGATAAAAGTTAATGAGTGAAAATATGAATTTAAAGATGTAATCAATGATAAAGGTGTCACATGGGAGTTAGAGAGTGTCTTGAAGCAAAGATGTAAGCAATGGGAGTTAGAGAGTGTCTTGAAGAAAGTGTTGCCATGGCATGGCGAAGGGACCAATTGGCTTGAGACCACCACTGATTGGGCAGGGACGCTTGAGACTGTGGGAGGTTGGTCAGCCGGCTTCGTGGTCTGTAGCTCCACAAGTACGCGTTGCTTCTTTTCTTGGGATAGTTGGGATGCTAGCACCAGCTTGCGCTTGAACTCCGACACCATGGTCGTTGATCTGGTGCGTCCCATTTCGGAGTCCAGGCTAACCGTCCTTTCCAAACTGACCACACCTCGATTGGGTTGTGAGTTGTGGGTCGCTCTAGTTGTGGTTCTAGAGGGTTTTGCACTTCTTCCTGGGGCGAGTTCACTAGCCCGACGTCGAATGGAAACAACACCATCAACAATTGTCCCATCTTAGTATTGGTGCTACTCTTCTACAGGCGGGTTGCCTCTTTTTGAAGCTTCTTGAAACAGAGGGTGGCCCGGCCTTTCTCAGCCTTCCGGATCCATCCCATGGCTGTCGAGATTGTAACAAACTGGAATAATGGGCCCAAGGCCAAGGCCAGTTGACCATGCCCATGGACAACACTTATGATAGTGTGAAAGGGGGGGCATGTATATAGGTCACATACACCATATTTTTGATACCTTTTGATAATCATGAATACACAAGTCTCTTACTTTCTCTTCTTGCTCTAAACCTAGAGTCTCTTACTTTCTCTTCTTACTCTAAACCTACGTTAATCATCTTAATCTAGGCTAATACAAGGCTAATTAGGCTGAATCTAGGTTAATCTAGTTGCCACTTTCTTTCATCAATATCAGAACCATGTCTTTGATCCATTTCCATCTTAGTTTCAAGAAAATTTGAGGAATTCTTGATTTTCTTGATTTCTTGACTTCTTGATCAAGAAATGGGTATGGTGATTGTGGGATGATGGAAATCTCTTTGATTTTTGGTTTGTTCTAAGCTTTTTGAGGGCTTTGGGTCATTGTGGACCAAAATCTAGGGTAGCCGTCCAAATTTGAATGCGGGACCAAAATTAGGGGAAAAACTGCTAATCTTGATTAGAAGTTAATCCAAAACATTGTAATCTTCTTCTTCTTCTTGCTTGGTCTTGAGAGAAATATGGTTTCAATCGGGGGGCTGAGCTGTAGCATTCACTTAGGGTTTTCATGTGCCTCATCTTGATCAACACAAAGAACCTTCTAATGTTGCGTTTGATGGCCGGATTGTTGCACAAGCGTTGATCGGCGATTTAGGTCGCCGTTCATTTGTTTCTCTCCATTGTGGAGTTGTAAGCCATAAAGAACCTTGATTAAGCTTGGAAAGAAGCTTAACCAAGCATTTATAACTCCTAAGCTTGACATTCGCTATGCTAACGAACTATTTGGAAACGGCATTTTCATGGTATCTTCATGGCAGTTCATCGATGACATGAGTGTCATAATAAGGTACTGAATCATCCATATTACTTGGCTATAGTGGGAATGAAGCATTAATGGCAGATTAGAGCTTTGATTATGGCCATTTTCATACAAATTTCCCTTATCTTGTTTGCACGAGTCAGTGCCTAAGGGAAGTGTAATTTCCTTAAGCATTCTACAAGGATTATTGCTTGGAATGTTTCCCTACATGACACAAGGCATTTCAATGTGTGCTTAAGATGTAGAAATGGGTTGTAAATTGCCCTATTAGGGTTTTTCCCTTACCAATGCTAAGTAGTTATAAGTTATATTACAAGAATGGAGATATCTAGAAGCATTAGGAGAACCCTAAGCAAGATTTGAGCATTCTTGTCATTTTCTTGGAAGCAATTTGGGGATTTAGTTCCATTTTCAGCATTGTTTGGCACTAAGGATTCCCATGGTTCAATTGGTGGCATTGGACTCCTTTCATGATGTATGTCATTGATCATGGGATGCAAATGATATGAGGTATGCTATATGCTCTTGTGAAGAGGCACATGTTTGAGCATTGTGAACGGCAAGCAATTGAAAGTGGTGCTTGGAAGACATCTTTACAAAGCTCACCCTTGTAATCCTCATCATCACCACCATTACACTCTTGTAACGATGGAAATTGGCATGCATCTATAAGTGCCAAATTTCTAGTCAATTCATATACACTTTCAAGTTCATTCTATACAACTCACATTTCAATTCCTAGTAATCAAGTGATGTGTGAGGGTACCTCGGCATTTGGAGGATAGGTCGGGGGAGTATGTCTTGAATCCGCCTTGCCCATGAGTGCCTTGGAAAAACCGGGGGAGTATATCTTGAATCCGCCCTGCTATGAGTGCCTTGGAAAAGCGGTAAGGTGGAGGAATAGGTACCGGTGGTGAAGACATGGCCCCAACTTGTGCCTAGTTTTGACCTAGGTACGAGGGTGGGAAGAGCTTGGCCGGGAGATCCGCAAGCTTCAATGCTTTACATTGACTCTCAAGTGCTTATAAAAGATGCAGTTTGTTGGTCAAAGAATTGGCAAGCATGTGATATAGTGTTGCAATTGATTTTCAATTGAGTTTATATTGAGATTTGGTTGCAAAAACAAAGGAGATGTTACTGAAATTTGGTCAAAATCCATGCATAAAAGCAACCTTAAATCCTAATTCACTCCACAATCGATAGAGCTGATTTGAGGGGTTATAAATAGCTTGAAATCTTGTACTAAGGGCTACAATTCAAGCTATCAAGCACTCAATTCTGATAACGATTACTTGTCTAATTGGAAGATTATGCAAAAAGGTTAAAGTGGGGCTTAGGTAAAAATAGCACTTCATATTAGCAAATTGAGCATAGGGTTAGGTTCCACATACCCTAAGCTTCCCATCTAGCCTTAAACCTCACTAATCAGACACCCGAACTATCCGCTACACCCATTTTTCCACTGGATACCCTATTTTTACAAAAACTAGGGTTTTTGGAGTGAACCAATTTTGACATCATAGCTAGATAGTATGCTCTGCCCTCATTCCGGCAAGCTAAAGACTTCAAGAATCGGACTCCATTTGCATGGTCAAAGTGGCAAGTTACTCACCAGTTGACTTTTCAAAGAAGTCAAAACAGAGAGTACTTGTGCATTGACCTTAGTCAAAGTGATCATGCACGGGGGTTCTACACGTCATTGCCTCTCTATAGAGCTAAAGAGCTTGTAAATCGGAGTTTGGGAACATATCCAACTTGAATTTGGTCGTTTTCCAATGACATCCAAGTCAAAGGCCAAGGTTACTTTCAAGGAAGTAGTTGAGCATGAGGGTGGTGTTTCGGAAGCAAGATAAGATGCTCAAGAGCATGTGCAAAGTAATGTTGACTTGCATCAAGGGTCACACATACCACAAGGTTCTATTGAGAATCTAGGGATTGTGCAATTGATGGAGAAGATGTATCTTGATCAACAAAATACTATGAAGAAATTGCTCTAGATTATGGAGAGCTTAGGCCAAAAATCTTAAGATGATGCAAGTGAGGAAATTTTCTTTAACCGCTTGGATCAAAGATTTGAAGCTATGAATCAACAATTCCAAAGAGTTAGTGACACTTTGCATGATAGGTTTGCTGAGATTAAGGAAGGGTTCACTAACTTAAGGCAAGAATTGGGCAAGGAAAAAGAAGTTTTCAATGATCCAATGGTTTCTCAAGCATTGGGACCCCAACCTCTTGGATCTACCATGGGCACTTCAAATGCAAATGCTACACATCGACCTCAAGTTAGTCCTCACCAACTTGAATTAAGTCATGGGCCTCCTAAGATGCACCAAGCACATTTGGAATGTCAATGATGTAACAAGGTGGTTATGGGATGCCTATGTATGGTCCTATGAATGGCGATTCTTCAATGCAAGGGAGAAATGTGGATAAAAGCAAAGGAATTGTTTTGGAAGAATCAAGAGTGAATGGAAGTTGGAATCATCCACACATGAATGGATAACACTTTGATGAGATGGGTCATCATCCTTCACACATGGGTAGTCATCACTTTGATGAGATGGATCATCATCCTTCACACATGGGTAGTCATCACTTTGATGAGATGGATCATTATTTTAATGGGATGGAACCTAATTATGGTAGACCTCATCACTTATGAGTTTGGGGGAAATCATGTTAGACCAAGGGAGCATAGACCGTATGCTCATTGAGGTGGTGATGAAGATGAGTTTAAGGGAGTGAAGGACAAGTTGAATTTTACCAAGTTCAAGGGTCAAGGTTCAACCAATGAGGAGTTTGAAGAATGGATTGACAAGATGGAGCATTACTTTGAACTTGGTCCTCGTAGTAGGTAGTGATAGGGCCAAGGTGTTGTTTACTACTTTGCATATAGAAGGTTATGTGGCACTTGAATGCTCATGGTGGCTATTTGATCACTACTTGGGATGATTTCAAGATTGAGATGAGGAGAACCTTTGTTTTAGCCCTCAATAGATCAAGGATGGTGAAGAAATGGAATGATCTTACTCAAATGGGAAATGTCAAGGACTATGTGCACAAGTTTATGAAGTTTTCACTTCATGTGGCCTTGAGCGAGGAATACAAATTGAGGAAGTTTATCAAAGGGATGCAAAACAACATCAAGGTTGATGGTGGATGCTGAAAGGCCCGACACTGTCAAGGGGTCCATGCTTCTTGCAGAGATTTATGAGGTAAAATATACACATGCTAGTGGATCAAGGCATGGATTTAGGCCTGATATTGTTACTTCAACTTTGGGCAAATCTTCAAGTGAAGTTGCTTATCACACGGGTCCTCCTAGATTCCCAACCATATATGGAAGAGGTGGAAGAGGAAATTTCAAGTTTGGTAATTCGTTTTCTCGACCTCCACATGGTGATGGGAAGCAAGTTGATGCAAAAGAATCTAACAAGAGCAAGGTTTTGGGAGAAGATTGTATTAATGACTTGAAGGAAAAGGGTTTATGCTGCAAATGTGGTGACAAATGGAACAAGGATCATTGGAACGTTTGTAAGGCCAAGAAGATGACCCTAAGCATGATTCTCATCGAACCTTGCCATGAAGAAATTAAGGAGGATGTGGATGAGTAGGAGTACTTTGAAGAGACCTACGTTCTACCAGACTAAACTAAGAGCGCTGAGGATGTAGAGAAGGATGGTGAATTTTCCTTTGATCCGAGTGGATTAAAGGAGGGAGATGTTGACTATAATGATGGGTTACCAATGCCTATGTGTGCTTATCATGACAAAGACAAAATAGCTACCTTATGCAATATCTCAAGTGATGCCTATGCTGGTTGCAAAGGAGCCAATACATTAAGGTTGAAGGCATGCATTAATGGAAGGGTGGCACATGTTTTGATTGATAGTGGAAGCACACATAGCTTTATCAACACCAAGTCCATGTACAATCTTAAATTATAGCCCATAGCTTTGTCCTTGTGGCATGAGGTTCAAGTGGCTAATAGAGCGAAAATGGATTGCACAATGGTATGCAAGAATGTGAGGTTGATTCTCACAAATGATTCTACTTGCAAGGCTGATTTACTTGTATTGGGTCCCATTGACATTGTTTTGGGATGCAATTGGTTGGTGATTCTTGGGTTGTTTCACATGAATTTATAGTAAGGGTATATGAGTTTTATGCATGGAAACCATGAGGTTACATTGACCAGAACTCATGTGCCAAGTATCAAGATGATCAATACCACACAACTCAAAAGGTAGCTAAAGAAGATGGGAGTCCATTTACGAAGTTCAAAATGTGGTAAATCATCATGGGATCTATGCTATGATGGAAGTTTATTCCTTCCAAGGTCAAATTTTCAGCATCTATAGTTGCAAAATAGTTTTGCCACAACAAATTGTTAGTGACCGAGATGTGAAGTTTATGAGTTCATTTTGGAGGACATTGTTTGAGATCATGGGGGACTGTATTGACCTATCACCCTGAAACCGCGATGGACAAATCGAGAGGATGAACAAGTGGGTGGAAACTTACTTAAGGCACTATTGCCATGATACGCAAGGTGTTTGGGATGAGTGATTTTCGCTTGTCGAGTTTACTCATAATAGCACGCATCATGAGGGCATTGGTATGTCACCTTTTGAGGCACTTTATGGGTACAAAGTGAATATGCCAATGATGGTTCAAAAGCAAGAAGGGGTGAATCCTAATGCGAAAGAGGAGATGGAAAAGTTGGATGCACTCTTGCAACAATGCAAAGCTAATACGAAGCAAGCTCAAGAAAGGATGAGGCATTATGCTCATGCTCATCGGAGGTTATTGGAGTTCATGGAAGGTTATTGGGTATTCTTGAGGATTCCCAAGACAAGATATGGTTCTCTCAAGTACACAATAAATACCAAGTTACCTCATTGTTGCTACTATGGGCCATACTGAAAGATCCCTACCCCTTCGCGCAACGAATTCCAGGGTGCTAGCACCGGAAGTAGCACTTCTTGCGTAGGGGCCTTGCCCACCACGGATATCCAGACAAGAGACTAACCTCTCACTTGGGGCCTCGCCCATAGATATCCGGACAAGAGACTAATCCCTTGGTTCTTCCAAAACCGAACCCAAAAAAACTTCCCTCGCCCACCCCACCAGTAGACATAGGCAATTCCTCCAGGATATTTTATTCTAACGTAGTCAAGATCATCACTAACCAAATTGATGCGACCAAACCCGTAAGTCTCAAGGTCAGATCAAGGAAGACTCTTGCACTTGGATCATAGAGTCCAACACTTTTTTCCTCATCAAGAGGCACAGCCATTGATTCTTTTCCATAGAACAAGGGTTATCCGGGGTTTACTTCAACTATCGTAACTTAACAAAATTGAGTCTCATTTTAGGGATCCATCAGTCCAGCCTAACCCCATCCAATCCCATGGGTTAACCAACCTCCCAACCACTGTAGTGATAGGGATCCATTTAGAAATTTGGTTATGTTTTACCCCAGGTACCACGGAAAAGAGTTCCTAGGCCCCCTAGCTGGTGCTTCAAGATAGACACACCACTTACACACCCAATATGGAATTAGTTGTTTCACAGATTCAGCCGGTGCCTCAAGATAGACACACCACTTACACACCCAATATGGAATTGCCTGTTTCACAGATTCAGCTGTGAAAACAATCTTTTAATGAAACCATAGTATCACTGATTCATAATCCTCCAAAATATCCAGCTTGAATTCTAATTTCTAATCATTCCTTCATTGATGTACCTATGGCATCATTGGCAACCAAAACGCTCACCACTTATTCACTCAAGGACCTTTTTTAATAGTTCCTAGCTCATAGTACTCGGCAATATGATTATATAAGAAAATCCAGATGGACTCTGCGTTGAAGATGAGCAAGATCAACCAACAGATCCATATAAAAGAGCTATGGACTCATCCATTGAGGACCAGCAAGGACAATCAACCAGATCCATGCCCGAGTTCAGAAAACAACTCTAATACCTTGTTCCATTTTTTTTCCCGACGCACGCGTGGGTATCTTCGGTGACCCAGAGCTCGAGTACCGTATAGTCAGCACCCTCTAGGCTCCTTCGCAGGTCACCTAGCGCTTCACTCATAGGCCGCTTCTTTGGTCCCTCATGCATTGTACTGGAAGCTCACCATTTAAATCGAATCGAGGCCGGCCGACCTTGCTATGCAAGACGTCCTCCATTAACTCTCTGTCAGCTGTTGTAACTTTATCACTTAGGTCTCCACGACCTCATTCACAATATGGTCAAAATGCTTCCCCAGCATTCTTAACATAAAACAATCATTTAAAAACAGGTTTTATAAATACAGTTTCTAGCGAACTCTCATCTTTCCACATTGTTCCACATCATTTCTCGTTATTCCACATTCTTCTGCATCAATTCACATTGCTTATTCCACATCTAGTCATATGTATTCCCATCGTCCTTCATCCATTCTCATCCAATCACATCATATTATATCTCATCACATCTATCCTCATCACATCACATCACAACATATCCACTTCTGTTTCAGGGGAAACCATTTTAGACACTAGGAGGATTTTTATATCCAAAGATATCTCAATTTTGGATTATCTCTCTCTAGACATTTTTCTCTCTCTAGGCCAAAACAGGGTAAAATAAGATCTTTCTTTTATTTCAGAGAGGGGGAGGTTCTTACACCTTTACACCTCAAAAGCTGGAGGGAGAAATCTTACATCCTACCCTACTTAAAAAACGCGAGATGTACTCATCTTGCAAGTGGAGTATAATCTCTTTCATCTTCTTCCTCTTGAATCACTTCCAGCGTTACTGCCTTGGAAGTGGACGGCTGATTTGGGAACATCTCTCTTTGACTTCCCCTATTCTGAGGTGGAGGTCTTGCATTACTTTGGATTGAAACTGAGGGTTGGTTAGAGGGTCTACCTCTGAGATTTCCCTGATTTTGATGGAAAGGAACTTGATTACTCTAGAAGGAAGGAGCTGGAGTCTGGAATCTTGGTCCCTGACTTCCCTGCCCTGCAAACCTTGATCCAAAAGGAGTTGTGCAATCCATACTGCGATGTCCAAATCCTTGACAGTTATAGCATTTCACTTCTTTGTTCAAGGGTGGAACTTCTAAAGTTGAATTCCAGGGGATTGAGTTATGGGAAAAGGACCTTTCTTCCATCCTAGAACTTCCCATATCATGAGATTGACCTAGTTGTCTCTTAGGCGGTGGAGAGTGGAATCACCTTCCCGAGCTAGAAATCTTTTGAAAGATGATGGTGCTGGCTTTGGACCTTGACATCAAAGGCCTTGGCAAAATCCTTTACCATCCGCACTGCTTCGACCATGGAAACTAGCTTGGCATTCTTCACTAGGACATTTAAAGGTTCGTTCAGTCCCTGAATGAACCTGGCCATCAGCTGTTCTTCATCTAGCGATGGCGAGTACTTGAGGAGGAGAGCAAACGCTTGGTGATACACTTCAATAGTTCTGCTCCCTTGGGTTAATTCTAAGAATTCATTCATCTTGGTTTCCAAAAAGTCGGGAGGACAGAATCTCTTCCTTAGGTAAGTCTTGAGATCATTCAATGTCTAGGTGTTCTGATCTCTAGACGATTTGTCTCGCAATGGTTTCTCCATGCCACTCTAGCTGTTTCTACTATCTTTAGCCTTGCAGGAGCCATTTTACTCTTCTCATTGTACACGGTGACATCGAAGTATTCTTCCATTGCTTCGGTCCACTTCTCCACAGCCTCGCCCAAGTTTTCCCCTTCACCCTTGAAAGGTCCAGGCTGCGATCTATAAAGAGTTTTACGAACATTCGGGTCCCGAGCTCTTCCTCATCGAGTTGGGGATTAACATTCCTACCACGACGACCTCGATCCATGATCCTATTAATACGAAAATTCTTGTTAAGTCCCTTTTTTCCAAATTAACCAAGACGCTGAGTGAAAAGATCACTTTATTTATAATTCAAATTCGTCTTTAGATCCAACTCATTTTGGGGTTCTTTAGATTGGTTAGCCCCCCACAGAATCCTGGGATAAAGATCCCTTCTACAAGAAGAACATATAGAACTCATTATATCAGAGAATAATTCATTCATATTCTTAACACAATAATGGTCCATCAGACCAGAAATTCCATCTAAACATTCCTCACGGAAATTTCAATTATGCAAATTCTCAATTTATCATTCCTTAATTAGATCCGTTGGGTCAAAGGTCAAATAGCAACAATCTGTCAGCACAATCCACTAATCTCATAGTGATTTGCTAAAGTCATAATCGTCTTCTAGTTACTAACATCATCACTAGGATTCGTCCCATTCATCCTCATTGTGGCTTTGTTCAACTTATCTTCTTTCAACCAGAATTCAGAAATCATCATCTTTCAATCAGAATCCAAATCAATTCATCAATTCTCAACGAGAATTCAAAAATCATATCAACCAGCATTCGAATTCATCCTCTGGATAGCATTTTTGCTTATAACTTTAAGGTCTTAGATTTACTCGTATATATTATCAGTAAAGAGCTGCATATATACCCATGGTATATACGGGTAGTCACGGTCCTTGGAGCTATAAGGTAAATTCCATCATATCTAGGCCTCAAGCAAGTCAGGGATTCCATACAATTGCGGTACTTCCATCTGAAGATCCAATTTTCAATTTATGAATCTTCATTCTCGATATCAATTTGTATGAATTTCATCACACAATTACAATCTTTTACTGGTACTTCATTGATCCACTTTAGCCAATTTGCTCTGATACTAGCTGAAAGATCCCTGCCCCCTCCGCGCAACAAATTCTGGGGTGCTAGCAAGCGAAAGTAGCACTTCTTGCGCAGGGCAGAACCTCTCACTCGGGACCTCGTCCATGGATATCCTGACAAGAGACTAATCCCTCGGTTCTTCCAAAACCGAACCCGGAAAAACTTCCCTCGCCCACAGTAGACATAGGCGATTTCTTCAGGATATTTTATTCTAATGTAGTCAAGGTCATCACTAACCAAACTGATCCGACCGAACCTGTAAGTCTCATGGTTAGATCAAGGAAGAGTCTTGCACTTGGATCATAGAGTCCAACGCTTTTTTCCTCATCAAGAGGCATAGTCGTTGATTCTTTTCCATAGAACAAGGGTTATCGAGGATTTACTTCAACTATCGTAACGTAACAGAATTGACTCTCGTTTTAGGAATCCATCAGTCCAGCCTAACCCCACCAATCCCAACCTCCCAACCACTGTAGTGGTAGGATCCATTTAGAAATTTGGTTATGTTTTACCCCATGTACCAGGGAAAAAATTTCCCAAGCTCCCTAGCCGGCGCTTCAAGATAGTCATACCACTTACACACCCAATATGAAATTGCCTTTTTCACAGATTCAAAACAATCTTTTAATGAAACCATAGTATCATTGATCACTCATAATCCTCCAAAATATCTAGCTTGAATTCTAATTTCTAATCATTCCTTCATCGGTGTACCTATGGCATCATCGGCAACCATAACGCTCACCATCTATTCACTTAGCGGCATTCTCAATAGTTCCTAGCTCATAGTACCCGGTAATATGATCACATAAGAAAATCCAGATGGAGATCAGCAAGATCAACCAATAGATCCATATAAAAGAGCCATGGACTCATCCGTTGAGGACCAGCAAGGACAATCAACTAGATCCATGCCCGAGTTCAAAAAACAACTCTAACACCTCGTTCTTTTTTTCTTCCCCGATATATGCGTGGGTATCTTTGGTGACCCAGAGCCTGAGCACCGTATGGTTAGCACCCTCTAGGCTCCTTCGCAGGTCACCTAGTGCTTGACTCATAGGCCGCTTCCTTGGTCCCTCATCCACCGTACCAGAAGCTCACCATTTAAATCGGACCGAGGCTGGTCAAGACCTCGGCCGGACCTTGCTACGCGAGACGTCCTCCATTGACTCTCCATCAACTGTTGCAACTTTATCACTTAGGTCTCCACGACCTCATTCACAAGATGGTCAAAATGCTTCCCCAGCATTCTTGACATAAAACAGTCATTTAAAAGCAGGTTTCATAAATACAATTTCTAACGAACTCTCATCTTTCCACATTGTTCCACATCATTTCTCGTTATTCCACATTCTTCTACATCAATTCACATTGCTTATTCCACATCTAGTCATATGTATTCCCATCGTCCTTCATCCATTCTCATCCAATCACATCATATTACATCTCATCACATCTATCCACATCTATCCTCATCACATCACATCACAACATATTCACATTGCATATCATCCATTCATATCACATGACATCCATCTACATTCATTCAGATCCACATCACATCCACATATCATCACATCACGTTCATATCTATTTACATTACTTCACATCCGTTCACATCTACCTAAGTCCATATCACATCACATCTCATCTATCACATCATATCTCATCCATTTATATCTAATCACATCCATTCACATCCATCACATCCATTCACATCCCACATTCATTCACATGCATATCTATCACATCACATCTCATTCTCATCCATTTACATCACATCATATCCTTTCACATATCATCACATCTCATTCTCATCCATTTACATCACATCACATCCTTTCACATATCGTTACATCTTATTCACATCTCATAACATCCACATCCACATCCATTTACATCACATCACATCTCATCCACATCTCATCACATCCACATCCATATCCATTTACATCACATCCCATCACATCTCATCACATCCACATCCACATCCATTTACATCACATCCCATCACATCTCATCACATCCACATCCACATCCACATCCACATCCACATCCATTTACATCACATCACATCTCATCCACATCTCATCACATCCACATGCACATCCATTTACATGACATCACATCTCATCACATCCACTCACATCTTATCACACTGCATTCACATCTTATCACATCGCATTCACATCTTATTCACATTTAGTACCGTTTTCTACTTTCGATACCGATAGGACTTTTCTAAGTTTTTGCCAATTGTTTGGACTAGTTAAAGGTACTTTTTCTGGATGGATATTTTCATATTATTTCTCAAATTTCTTAAGTGAAATATATTCAATATTCTTCTTTTGAGTAAAAGATTCATGGGATTTACAAAAATCAATTCTACCCATATTTCCCAATAAAATTAATAATGCTAAAAATTTCACTTTTGATAAATACTCATAATTTGAATTATGCCAAAAATTTCTCTTTTACCATTTAATTACTTGGATCTCAAATATCATGGGAATTCCTCTTTTTGCATAAAAATAAATTTACCAAAAACTCCTCTTTTACCATTTAATCACTTGGATCTCAAATATCATGGGAATTCCTCTTTTTTGCATAAAAATAAATTTACCAAAAAATCATCTTTGACCATTTAATTACTTGGATCGCAAATATCATGGAAATTTCTCTTTTTGCATAAAAATAAATTTACCAAAAATTCCTCTTTTACCATTTAATTAGTTGGATCTCAATTATCATGGGAATTTCTCTTTTTGCATAAAAATAAATTTACCAAAAATTCCTCTTGTACCATTTAATTACTTGGATCTCAAATATCATGGGAATTTCTCTTTTTGTATAAAAATAAATTTACCAAAATTGACTCTTTTCTCATAATCAATTAATTATAAATAATTATAAAAAAAATTATTTCTCATGAATATGATAGAAATCATTCTTTTTGCATAGGATGTCCAATCTTAGAATATGGTAGAAAGTCCTTTTTTAGCATTATGCATAAAAATAAGATATGTATTATTTTCTAAAAATTTTACCATAGCTTCGCTTTGCTATTACTGATAATTCTCAATTTTTTTCTAAAGAATAAAAGCTTGTAATAAAAATATGATAGTAGTTCCTCTTTTATGCTTAAAGTCAAACTATGAATTTAAATCATAATTTTAACCATAATCATAAACTTAATTATGATTATCCCACTAGATTAAGCTCATTCCATTATTTCTCTTTTCTCGAATTGATAGGATAATCTATTTCTCATTTAGAATCAATCAAAGTAGTTTTTAACTACTTATAAATAATCTAAAAGAAATAACCATTATTTTGTTAACACAAAATCATAAAAATATCATTTTCTTAATCTCTTGCTTAACAAGCCTAGAGTTTAGCTTTGAATTAAGAGACTATCATTGAGAAGCATCCTTTTTCAAGGGATTTAGCTATAAAGATGGCTATTCTTTGAGAGAGAGAGAGATTTACTTAAAGAAAGCATTACAAATAAGCATAAAGATTAACTTTCTCTTAATTAAGCATTAAGACTTTAAGGGAAAGCTTGATTTGAATTAAAAAAATTATTTGGAAAGCTTCTCAAGCTTGAGAGGGGTTGAGAAGAAGAAAGTCATTGAGATAAATTGAAAAAAAACCATAAAAATTGATTTTACCTCTAAGTTTGGCTTGATTCTCTATTAGCAGCAGTGAAGCCCCCGACCAATCAATTGGTCCACCGAGAGAAGAAGAGCAACTCCAAGAGTTGTTGTAGAGAGAGAGAACTCCAAGCCCCCAAGAGAGAGAAAAATTTAAAGGATAATAGAAAATATGATTATTTTAATATAATACTTGCATAGTATGGCTCCAATAGTATATTACAAATGACTGAGGGTCTATTTATAGGTGAGGGAAGCCACTAACCAAGTCCAACTGGGTTCTAGAATTTTCCAGGTTCAATTTGACTCAATTTGGACAAGATTTGGACCAGTTTGGCTCCCTTTTTGATTTGGTTTGATCGAGGAGAGATAAAAATATCACAATTTTTTTGAATTAAAAACCCTTCCACACATGTGAAAGAGGAGCCTACCTCAAGAGTCCCCCTTTCCTTACCGAGGTGTCAAAAATGCATCATTATTCCAAAATATCTCATTTTTTTAGTAATATCTCATAATTTTTAACTAATAAACCTTGTACTCAGTCAACTCTTCATCTTATGTGAGCATTTACTCATTTTTGGGTATTTTCTTTTATTCTTTGGATTTATCTCATCTGAACACTTGGATTAATCCAATTGGCCTATTGGAACCTTAATTGGACAATAATCCAAAATTTCTGAAAATGTAGACCCTTAGGCTAAGGTCCCTTATACTATTTTCAATTAATTCCTAATGCACATTAGAAAGTTCATTTTGAACTTCTATTTTAGGGGAAACAATTTTAGATATTAGGAGAATTTTTATATCCAAAGATATCTCAATTTTGGATTATCTCTCTCTAGATATTTTCTCTCTCTAGGCCAAAACTAGGTAAAACAAGATCTTTCTTTTATTTCATAGAGGGGAATAATTACAAGAACAGAAGGGGAGGTTCTTACACCTTTATACCTCAAAAGTTGGAGGGAGGAATCTTTCACATACAAGGTGGTGCAGTGTAATGGTGAAGTTGCATATCAATTGGCACTTCCATCAACCTCAAAGATTCATGATGTGTTCCATGTATCACATCTCAAAGCTTACCTTGGGCTGGAGGTATTTGTGCAAGATGAATTGCCTCTAGTGGATGAGGAGGGAATGATTGAGTATGTGCCGGAAGTGGTTTTGGGTACGAGAGAAAGAGTCCTTCGCAACAATCGTACATTAGTGGAGTACTTGGTCAAATGGTGAGGGCTACCTAAGGAAGAAGCTTCATAGCGACCCGCCTCTACATTGGAAGGATTTGAATGGTTGTTGGATGCATTTTGGAAGTCCAACGAGGGTCATGAACATTGAATTAACTTACTGGAAATTACTGTAAATTCATTGTAGACAACCCTATACCCTTATAAATTGGATGCAAAATGATTGGAAGCTACTCAAGGTTCTTATGCCATTATGGGGAAGAAGTTATGGCTTATTTTGAGGGCTTATTGAGTAGTTTACAACTATATACATGTGATTTTAATCTCCCATACATGGTGTGAGCATGAGCTTCAAGTTGACATGAGTCCATTGACATATACTCCATCCATGAGAATTGTAATTGTACATATCAATGGTTTCGAGGACCAAACCTTTTAGGTGGGGATGGTTTGTAACAAAGTGGAATGGTCTCATATGAATGATGGGCCCAAGGCCAATTGACCATGGCCATGGACAACACTTATGATAATGTGAAAGGGGGGTCATGTATATAGGCCACATACACCATATTTTTGATACCTTTTGATAATCATAAATACACAAGTCTCTTACTTTCTCTTCTTGCTCTAAACCTAGGCTAATCATCTTAATCTAGGCTAATCCAAGGCTAATTAGGCTAAATCTAGGTTAATCTAGTTGCCACTTTCTTTTAGAGATGTGCTGTGTTTTGTTTTACAGCCACAGGGTCTCCAGGAACATTATGTAGCAGAGGATGGTTGTGGCGTTCTTGTGGTTCCCTAGTTTGTGCTCTCCATTGACTCGGTCCCCAAAATGCCGGACCATGTATTCGTGCTTTGCCGGGGCGATCTCTGTAAGGCCTTCAAGGGAGAGCTTGAGGCGTTTGGCCACCAAGGCTTCTGTAAGCTTCTTCTCGAGCCCCGCAAGTTAATGGTTGTGCCCCGCGCCGTTGCCTAACAAGTTCAACTACAGGGTGCAATGGGATTATGTGCCATGGCATGTTAAGAAAATCAGCAGCTCCAACCACCCCTTCACCTCTACGCTATTTGTGAGGATGTTGTTAAAGGGCTCGAAGGTTACCATGGCTGTGAGAGGAGAAGAAGGCGCTGTGCCATAAGAGAGTGCAACAAGTGATGTAAGTAAGGCGATGGTTTGTGAAAAGCTTAGCGTAGTTGGAGGGTTGTATCTTAGAAAGCTCTATGCAATAAGATACTCTACATGCAAAAGATAGGCGCTAGTAAGAAAGTAACAGCATTACATGAAAAGTTAAAAATAGTTACCATGCCTTGTTTTGTGCATGATTGCCATGCAACAATTGAGTGATCATGAATTAAAGGGTATTAATTCATTTGACTTTCTAGGTAAATCTACGATGATTGTCCCTAGAAGCACGCCTATATTAATGTGATCAATTTCTAGGCAGTGGATTACTGGCACCGCCCCATAAATGAAAGGGTTAGGTGGCAGTCGTTCACCGGCTTTTGGAAGCACTCCCCTGTGAGCGTCTCGAGTAGGAATGTTCCATCATAGAACTTTTCCACAATCTAGAAGGGTCAACTACACCTTTAGTTTCCCCGAATGCAGACCCAACCGAGATTGGAATAGTAGGACCGGATCTTTTTCTTCGAATAGCCGAAACTGGGAATGGCGGTCCTAGCCACTTCTTTCTCTACTTTTGGATGACTGTGGTTATCTTCATCTAGTTGGCAGAAGCTAATCTAAGCGATGTGTAGGGATTCCTTGAGGACTTAGCTTTTTGGCTATGTGATCCAGAGGCTTGACACCCCAACTCCATGTTGCCATATATATAGGCAGTGATGTGTGTGAACACACTTAGGACCGTCGGGGCACTTTTTCCCTCTTTAGGAGGTTTTTTCCCCCGGCTTGTATATACGCCCATCACTCTAGGGCTAACTTATCTTTTGTACATTGACACAATCTAATACACTTTGTGTTGTGTGCATTCTTGCTTCTTCTTCTCCAAGCTTTGTGTGCTTTCCTGCAACCCTAATTCCAACAATTGGTATCAGAGCAGGCATCGGCTCCGAGGGCTACGCCGCTAGCACCCTCCGACTCACGTTCTCTGATTGAGGTGTTTTCGTCATTTTTTGCAGAAATTTCGACAGTGCAGTTTTCTGCAAAACAGGCATACGTATTCTATTGTGGACCGTGCTACATAGCACGAGTTGTTTTCTGTTCAATCTTTGCTTCATTACAGGCAGCTTTTGCATCAGTTTTCAGTCAATGGCCATGGCTGATAACAGTAATGATGTATTTCGCATGTTGTCTGCTGAAGACAAACGATGGAGACAGCAACTACCCACTTTGGGCATACATGATGCAGCATGTTTTGGTTGCAAAAGGAGTGTGGAACATTGTGCAGGGTACAGATGTACGTCCAGGTTCTGTGGATGTAGGATTTGTTGAGGATGTTGCAGGTTCTAGCAGCTCTACTGTTGCTGCTGTTTTACCCACTGCTGAACAAGCTCGTTGGGATGGTAAAGATGCGCAGGCTCATGCCTTGATTGCACTTTCTGTCAAACGTAACATCACCCCACATATTCGTTCAGCTAAAATAGCAAAACAGGCTTGGGATATTCTAGCTGGTTTGTATGCAGGTCGTAACGAGGCAAAAATCGCTTACCTGCGTAAAGAGCTAGAATTGAAGATTATGCAGGAAGATGATGACATGAATGTTTTTCTTGCTGAGATTAAAGATCTCAAAGAACAGTTAATTTCTGCAGGTGAGATTATTCCTGATCATTCTCTTGTGCAGACTATTCTTGATGCTTTACCTGAGACATATCAGACTTTTGCTTCCACGTGGAGACTTCTTAATGAGGACAGACCTGATGCTGTCAAGTATGGTACTTTAGTCAACAAGCTCTTGCAAGAAGCACAGTCCAGGCAAAACAGGGCCAGGCAGCGTGCAGTTGATCAAGCATTTATTGCTGCTCAGCAGCAGAGAAGAAGTGGTAAGGTAGCCCCTTCCACTGTTTCTTCTCTTATTAGTAGGTCTGCAACTTCTTCTCCTTCCACAAGTAGCAACAATAAGTCTGAGAAGGCTCTTGATAAAGGCAAGAAAAAGACCAGGTGCAACTATTGTAAGGCAAATGATCATGTCATTAAGAATTGCCCTAAGCTAAAGGCTAAAGAGGCAAAGAAGAAAGAGTCAAATGCAGCCACAATAGCGGATGCTTCTACAAATGCAGATTCTGCAAATGTTGTGCAGGATACAGAATGGGCGTTTAGCGTGTATTGCCAGTATGACCCATCTGTACATGATGCATATTTGGCAGTTTCTGTTGACTCTCATGTATGGTATTTTGACAGTGGTGCTACAAAGCACATTACCTCGCATCGTGATATGTTCACTTCTCTTGAGGCTGTCCCTAATGGGAATACTATCACATGTGCCAATAATGCTTCTTACCCAGTGAAGGGCATTGGTAAAATTATGCTTATTGCTGCAAATGGTAGCGCTTTCACACTTTCAGATGCTTTGTATGTGCCAGGGATAAAGAAGAATCTATTGTCTGTCTCTGCGCTTGCTAGACTTGGATTTGTAGTCAAATTTGTGGATGACAGATGTACTGTTTATGATTTGACTTCTGGTGATACGATTATTACATCTGGCACCTTGTTTTGTGGGCTGTATAGGCTCAATTCTTATGACAAGTGTGTGGAAGATTCAGCAAATGCAGTTTCTGATGAAAAGGCAGTTTCAGATGCAAAACTATGGCATGCTCGTTTTGGTCATCTGAACTTTGCTAGTTTGCTGCGTTTGCAGAAATTTGATATGGTTGCTTCATTGCCCCCTCTTGAGGCACCATTGAAACATGTTTGTGAAGGCTGTATTTTGGGCAAAATGCAGTTTCCGCTCCGCATTTGATAATCTCCGGCTGGCATAATAGATAGGCCAGAACCACTTCTTTTTGGCTTCCTACATCAGGACACTCCCTATTTCCACATCTGATGCATCATGAGACATGGAATGACAATTCCCAATTGGGTGCCTAGACTGTAGGAGCTTTGGTTAGCATCAACTTGAGTCACTTGAATGCAATGTCACATTCCTTTGTCCACTCCAGATTGGCATGCTTCAGCTCTGGTTTAGTGGTATTTTTATTTGTGCTATTTGTTGGTTCAGTGGGACTGCTACGTGTGCTAGATATCGGAGCATCCAGCTATGCCATCTGACTTGGCCCAATAACCTTCTCAGCTCCTTCACGTTGGTCGAGACTGGAGCTTTCCAAATTACCTCCACCTTGGCCGGGTCCACTACAATGCCTTCCTCAGATAGTATGTGGCCAAGGAGCATACCGCTTTGGATGGAAAATGCACATTTTGTAGGGTTTAGGCTCAGTCTCGAACCTTGGTATTTGACAAGCACAACTCCAGTTGCATCAGGTGTTGGCATGATTTCCCAAAGACATTGAAGTCATCGATGAACACCCGCATGAAGCTTGTCAAATACTCGGTAAAAATTTCCTGAACCATCTACTGAAATGTTGTTGAGTAATCTGTAGCCCAAAGGTCATCACATTGGATGCAAAGGCATCGCGTTCGGTGATGAAGGATGTCTTCTCTTGATCTTCCAGTGCCATTTGGACCTGATTGTAGCCACTCAAGCCATCCAAAAATGAATACATCTCATGGTCGGCTATTGCATCCCAGTAGGGAATCTGTGAGTGAACGGCAGAGGAAAAGGGTGCGAAATTGTAGTGGCATTAAGCTTTTTGTAATCCACACAGACCTTGAGCTTTTGATTCTTCTTGGTGGGGACGATTAATGATTGGAGACAGCCACGTTGCCCGATCGATCGGATAGATGAATCCGACATGCAACAGTTTGTCCAACCAGCTTTTCCTTGACCCATTTGCATAGTTTGGATTCATCCGGTATCTTTGTTGCCAGATACGGACTGCATCCTCCCTCACATTGATCTGATGCTGGTAGAATTGGGGGTCAATCCCTTTCATCTCAGTGTATCTCCATGCAAAAACATCCTTGAAGGATGTGAGCAATACTCAAATTTCTTCTCGGATTACAGTATCCAATTTAGCACTAATACAAACAAAATTTGGGTCGGCATCTGTACCGAGATTCAGTTTGATCAGCTCACCCATTTGGATTGCTTCAAGTCCCTTTCAAAGGCCTTCTATTGATGCAATGATTCAATACACTACCATCATCGGGTAAGTCTTCATAAAAATCTTGGGCCTCATCAGGAGATTCCCCTTTGCTCAGATCCTGCTGAACCCTGCCAACTCCCTTCTTGTGATTATAGGCTGGTTGGTATTTTTCCATGATACGGACCACATTAACCTTAAACAGGCTCATCAACCTCAAATTGGATGATCAACCTCAATCAACCTCAAACAGGCTGATCAAATTTACGTTTTGCTGGAGATATTCCTCTTCTTCATCCAAGTCCAGTCCTTCCAGCATGTTTAGTCCTTCGGCTATTTTTGGTCGTAAAGGGTTCTCCATTTTCCTACGACTTGACTTTAGCCTCTCCGGATGGTTATTCTATCCGCATCCCAGGTCCAGCTTGATCCATACTTGTTTGAGCCATGGTCTTCCCAGTAACATCAGGGAGGCACCTTTTACATCCTCCATGCAGAGCGCCACCACTGTAATCTAGAAGGTCAATCCAGAGACTTCCATATAGTGAGCCCGCATATTAATCCGAGCGGCTGGACTCGGTGGTGATCAGCCACCATTGTTATCATGAATGGGGCTTGATCCCAATTTCTTAATGTGATCCTTTGGGCATGTCGTATCAGACAAAATGTTGACTCCCGATCTACCATCCAGCAGTACTTCTTCTATGTCCACTCCAAACAGCTTGACTTGTATCATTGGGATGGCTTCATCATAGATTAGGGCTTCCTTCATTGGAGTCTCCATCTTCTCAATGTGCATGGCTTCTAGAGTTTGTGATGGTCTCGTCGTCTCCTCATGGGGCATCAGGTGGCGTACTAGCTACTCTTTGAAGTTCGGCACTAGTATGAGGAGCCATTCCACTGACATATGGATTGACTACTGCTTCAGATCTTCCCACAGATCATACGGCAATGTTTCTCCCTTTGCAAGTTTGATCCTCCTTCCTCGGTGCCTCTGCACCTTTCTGAGGGTTTTTCTTTGCCCGTGTTGAGGACACTTCTCCTCCCGGGTTTGTGGGTTGTTGTACTATATTAATCGGATGTTTGCTAACTTTTGCATCTTGCCGGACAGATCGGGCTGAGCTTTTTTGGCTCTTCTCTACCCAATCAGACACCTCCATGTGAACCTTGTGTTTCTCCTTCTAGGTGATCTCCTTTTGCTTCCCCTTCTGATCTGAGGTTGGGTATTTCCCCACCTCTAGAGTCTCGGGTTGCATGGGCCTGGTCACTACCATGGCTGATGATTCCACCACCTCTATGGTCGACTTGATTCCTTTGTGCTCTTCCAGAGCTTGGATTTCCATGGCATTCACTACTGGCGGGCCTGATGTTGAGGCTTGGGCTTCTTCCACCTTGGCTCTATGCTTCTTCTAGATCTCAGAGTTGGATTTTTGGTGACCTGGTGCATGGCAATAGAAGCACGTGAAAGCGGGCCATTGAGCACTTGTTGGGAGGGAAATTCCCGCGTGGGCGGAATGGTGGCCTTTGGTATGGATCCTACAGAGCCATTGGTGGGGTGGGTTAAATTGCTGCCATCATTGGGACTTGTACTGCAGGTTGTTGAGGCGCTCTCCTCCCATTGCATCTGCATGCATTGGTGCTGTGTGTGGCTGTCCTGCAAATGGCACATGAGGAGCTCATTTAAGCCACATTCTTTGGCTCCATGTCCGTGATTCTGACACCTTGAGCACCGAGTGCTTGATCGGATTTTGGGAGGGGACTTCGCTCTTTCATTTGTCAACTGAGCCACAGCTACCATCTCTTTGGCTGTTTTTCCTGCCTTCTTGCTCTTTGACCTGGTTTTGTGATCTTCCTCCTCCTCCTCCGATTCCCCACTTGAAGTTGAGTCATAAAAATCATCTTCCTCCTCCTCCAAAGAGTCGTAAGTGAACTTTTTTGACTTCCTCTTGCTTTTTGTCTTGCCTTTTCTCTTGACATACCCACCAACACTTGCTCTGCACGCGAAGAGTAGATTCAATCAGCTACTCCCAGAGTTAGAGTGGTGAGATTGGCACCAACAAACTTCCCTTTTCAACTACTTGCTTAACCCCTTCATGAAGTAGGAATTGAAGATTTCTTCCGATGGTCGATTCGCTACCTCTAGTCATTTGGCGAAGATGCTTCTGAAACTTGGCGGCATAGTCTTTGACCGTGAGGTTTTCTGGTTCATCCGGCATAGCTTATCAAGCACATGCACATTTGTTTTATCTTCTCAAAATCTTTGAAGAAAGGCATCTCTGATTGCATTGTACGTCAGGAATTGAGCATACTCATACTGAGCAACCTAGAGAGCCACACTTTTTTGTAAAGTTGGTACAAAACTTCCCTTCTTGAGGTTCCGATCCACAAGTTGGGGACGTTCACGCCATGCATTGTCAAAGAGAACGATGTGGGCTTCCCATCCTTCGAAGATTTCTCAAAGAATTTTGGATACTTCACCGGGGTTGCCCGTGAGATAGCTAATCACTGAAGCATGTTGTATCATAGAAGTCGGGGAGGGGGTGTGTGGTGTTGGTGCTATGAATAGTGGTTGTGGTTGCGGAGTTATCGATTCTTCTTCTTGGGATGATTTCGAGCTGGATCTAGCAAACTGAAGTTCCTGAGCTTCTAGCCACACCAAGTAGTGCAGTTCACGTGTGCGAAAATGAATGATTGACTTGAACACAATGAAAATCAAACAGCAAGTGAAACAGGCAGCAAGATGCATCATGGTTGCTAAAGTGTTGTCGGGTGATGCTACCCGCGATAACCTACTAAGTGTCTCTGGTTATGCGCGCAGCAATACACCAACTTGATACAAAAAACATACACAGAAAGACATGGAAAACAGTGTAATCAACTTACAAGAGAAAACATCGTAAATACTACTCGATTGAAAGCATAGACAACATAAACAACATGTGGAAGTTGTTTAACACCACTAGCTTCATGCAACGCCCGTGTACAGATTTTCATTACATCTTTATACTGCTAAATGCACAGTTTACGAGAAGTAGTACAAGAGATGGCCTCATGCTCTGAGCATGGTTGAGTTATATCCATAATGGCCAATTAACCGGCTGGTCCATTACTGTTACCTAGATTGAGCAACTACGACAATGTTAAATGCGCCGGACCAAGCCAAGACTCTGATGTTCCGGCTCACCGGCATTCCGGCTCCAACACAGCATATGTTAAAAAAGCAAGGGAGGGCAAGCTAATATCACAAGTAGACAAGTAGAATATTAAAAGAGATTACCTTCAGCATGTATTTACTCTAGTGCACAACTCTTGCATGCCACCATGTAATCCATGTCTCCAACATGGTCTCTTTCTTGTTTACATGTCCCTTTTTGAACCATGCACGAAGGTTCTTGAGTTTTATCTCTACTGCCTCTTTGGATGGTGCATCTTGCCATTTCTTGCACTTAAATTTGAATTCTTCTTGGTGGGAGGTATGCACTTCTTTGAGTCATTTTCAAGGCTTTGTTCCCAATGGAACAAACAAAATCTATGCACAATTCTAATGGCTTTCCAATTGGCTTGAGCTTCATCAGCCCCATGAAGCCTCTAAACTTTGCCTTTTGGTAGCCCTCTTTCACCAATGACCTTGTTAAGTAACTCCCAAAACAATGTCTAATCCTGTGTCCTCTACCTTAAAGTGTCCAATTGCAATGGTCTGCAACTATTGGACATAGAGGTTATACACATGGCATGCCATGGTTGACCAATTTTCAAAAAGTCAAAGCACACCCAAGAGCTACCAAGATCACCTCTTGGTCTCATCTTGTCCACTAGGTCAACTCCAGTCCCTGGCCCCTTGGTGGAAATCATGAAGACATGACATTGATCAAAAGAAGAGAAGGTAAATTGTCTCGAGAAAGCCATGCTCTAAAAGAAGTCATAAGTACATTTTCTCTTAAGTTGTAATATAGCATGAAGTCCTTGTGTAGAAGAACTTGTTTCTATTTCTGCCTCCCTCTTCCAATGCGCCAACCTAGACAAGAGACAAGGAAAGATTACATCATTTTTCTTCCTAAAGATAGCATGGGATTGATAAAAAACAATGTTTACCTTCTTGTGTCTAAGGTGGGTCTAATACTCTCCAATAGTGTTTGCAACTCCACATCAATCATCATAGCCTTTGGCTCATCTTTGATGACAAAGTCAAGGACAATTTGTTTTGCTAGTGTCTTTTGTAATGCCTTGGGTCTACCACCATCTCTTTTCATAATGTCATTCAACTTAGCTTTCACCTCTTTAATAACACCTCTAGAGCTCCCTTCCCCAATAGGATGCATATGATGCCCATTATGGATTACACATCTATTGACCTTTATCTCATCCTCACATGTTGGGTATCAAATAATCAATCTACATCGACATTCAGAGACATAGAGAGGTGGCAAACCTTAATGCAGACCAAATGGACAATTTCTTGCCAATCTCCCTTGCCAGTGCTTTTCATAAAACAGTTTGAGCCCGTTCAACAAAGGGGTAAAAATTGTTGGAGCATTGTAAATGGCCTCCACATCTTCTTATTCTTACAACACCTTCAAATCTAGATATATTACTTGTTACCTCATCTATCCACACATGACTATCATACTTACTTTCAATCCCTTCACCCCTGCTCCCATACAATTTAGGTGGAAGCTCAAACAATAGATTCCCATTATATCTAGAGGTAAGCGCATCCACTTGTTGGATTGTTGACCATATCAAATGCTTTTCGCTAGTGAACTCTTACATGGCAACTGTCTTAAAGGCACCACACTTAAGGAAGCCTCAATAGATTCCAGATTTATTATTGTTTGGGTGTTACTGCAGGTATCACTCTCACTCCCTTGACAATGAAGGTGTCTCCAGATTGAATATCTAAGTGAAACATACTGTTCTCTCCATGGTATACACTAGGCACTTCAAAAGACACATTATTGCAAGTGGGCATAGATAATTGGTAGAGGATCAAAGAACTTTTTGAAATACCAAAGGTAGAACATAATTTCTCCTTAGTAATAGTTGCAATTCCATTCATTATAACAAGATGCAAATTCTACGATCTTCATTAGTTAAGGTTGCTAATTCCATTACTCCCTTTTGTATGTGGAGAGACAAGGGTGTGAAGTGGGTGATGGTTTAAATGTAAAGAAGTTAATATGAAAATGGGTGGAGTGAATGATGGAATAATTTTTTAGTAGGAGTTAGATGACTATTTATATAGTTAAGTTGTAAATTAGCTAGCACATATTTTCATAATAAATAGTTAAGAGATATGTTTTTACATAACTTAAAATGATTACACTTTATTTAAGTAAAAAACACAAATGTTTGCTTTCAAAACGAGGATTGATTATATGTGAACAAGACGTGCACGAATTGATTATAAAGATTTTGAATCAAGATTCTTTAAGAGCATTGAGTTTAACACATTTTAGACAGCTGATATTTTGTATGTACCACTAACACATGCAAATAACTAATGAGTTTAATCGTACAAAATATTTAATGAGAATAAATTTCTCATGATTTGGCCACTTTTATAAATCGTTACCTACCATTGTTCAAATAACTCACACGTATACTTTCCCCTATTCTCACTTGCCCACCATAGTTAAAATAAAACTAAACAATTTCATATTCTTCCAGAATTTTAAATAAAACTAAACAATTTCATATTCTTCCAGAATTTTAAATCTACAAAGTAAAAAGTAGTTTATTATATTACCGAGATTCATACTTTTAAAATATTACTGCATGCCTTCAAAGAAGATGAGAAGTGAAGGGTTACACCTACCCTTCATTAACTATTCATTACAAACGTGAGGAGGAGTAGGAGCTACTACACACAGGTCTACATGGAGAGCATTCCAAAGGAACATCTCAATAAGGTAACCTCCCCCCCCCCTCTTCTAGCATTTCACTGGCAAAATAGAAATCACGAGACAGTTGAGGAGTGACCTTTGGGGAGTGCAAGTTAGGCATAGGAGCACACTGTAATGGGCAACAATGGCCTCAACGAGGCTGATGGCCAAGCCGTAGAACCAAGCCAGCGAAATACATTTTGGAGTAGCTATGCCTATGGGAGGATAGCTATACATATGGGATGAGGCCACTTAGGCAGCTCCGACCACCACAATCTTTTAACAACTCCAATCACAATCTTTCCAAAGATTTGGCTACGATGAGAGCTAGAGTAAGGAGCACTTAGGTAGTTCCAATCATGATCTTTGTGCTATTCAAGTACTTAGGGGCCCAACCTAGTTCTTGGGGTCTACTTCCATACACATGACATGACATGGGTCTGTGTGCATCTAATCTTCCTTTTGGGCTACTTCTAAATAGAAAGCTTAACACATAAGCTTAAAGGCTTTAGTATAAGCCTTACATGTAAGGCTTTTAAACCTTGTAGGTTATAACCTTTTTAGTGGCCTTTTTTAGACAACATGTGGAAATCAACAAAAAATAATCCCTCTTGGTTCAGCTATCCCCTTCCCTACTACATTATTTATGTATTTCATTGGCAAAATCATGGAGTGAGAGAGACTAATGAGAATAGTGGTCACGTGTTGCCTTTTGTGGATTTAGCAACCTCTTAAATGTATTTTGCTGGCGAAATATATATGGAGTGAGAGAGAGTCTACAATAGTGAGGGGTTGCCTTTTGGGATTTAGTATTTCGCTGGCAAAATATATATTTCACTCAATCTTTGCTCTCTTTAAGTGCAAGCCTTAATGTGGCCAAATAGAGCTCACTTCTCAAGTTCATTTCAAAATGCTTGCTAGGGTCATATTGTGTTGGGTTTTCCTTCTGTGGATATAAATAGTACTCCCTCCCAATGTGTTTTGCTAACAAAGTTTTTTTAAAAGGGAGTGACGCTTATATTTGACTTCTATTATGATTTTCACTAATTAATATTTTTATTCTAATTCTTATTGTTCATTTTAGAGATTTAGCACTTGCAACAATGCCTGCGAAGGTTAGGTCTCTATAAAATCATTTTTTACAAATATTTTAATTTAGGATTGTTTATATTGATTTGTGTCTTCCTTGTGTCTTTGATCTCTTCAAATAGGGAAGAGAGCTTTTGCTAGCACATCTAGAGGAGGTGGCAAGAAGAAGAAGCAAGAAGAGAGGGAGGTCTTACCACTCTAAAGAGGGATTTTGAAGTAGAGGGGTGTATTAGCACGAAGGGCTCTGTCATCCTTTTAATCGCAATGCCAGATGAAACCTCAAAGGATGTGGACGATAAATAAGGGCTACATGGGAAAATATTGGGTTATGGTCAATGATGAATTTGAGGTTGAAATTGCAAATAATGTAGCATGGGCCTTCCTTTCCAACAAGATGTTTTTTGTATGGAAAGGGAATCACTGGACATCTTCTTGGATGCAAAATATAGAAGAACTTTATAGTAACATAAATTATCGACATATTAGGATGCAAGCTTGTTGGAATATGTGATCAATGTCATGGCCTAAGGTTAAGGCACACAATGAAATGTAAAAGGACCATGTAATATGAAGAGAATCTAGGTGAATGAAGGGTAAACCCCCACTTGGAATAGGCAAGTTTTAGAAGATGCTCTGGAGGCTATATTCTAGGGAGCCATGTGGGGGGAGATGGCCTTGGATGCCCTTGATGATATGTAAGCAATGATGTCACTCAACCTTGTACACTTTGGCTATAAAATGATGGCCCTCCTAATGAGAAAAACACGAATTTCTATGCTATGTGAAGCTCCTTATTATGCTGCCATTGTGTTCCCTTAATCCTTGATTAAGTGCTAGTTAATTACCTTTTTGCTCATGTGACCACCATGGTTTATCTTGAACCACCATAGCTCATTTATCATCCCTTGCTCACATTAAGCTTGCATTATCACTCATTATGCTTTTACCAACATGGTATCAGAGCCTTGGTTATCCTTAGGCATAGTAATTAACCACATTAATCATATTTCTCATTTTTGCAAGCTTTCCATTAAAGCTCCAACTCACCCCCTGCTGGTTTTTTGCTTCATACGGGCTCTATAATCCATCAAATCACAAGCTTCTTGATTCAAAAGAAAGCTAGCAGCCGGCTCCATTGATGCCTAGCTCCATGTGAGCTCCCACGCACTCTACGCGGCGCAATCAACTCTGCAACAGCACGCTGCTTTCTAGCGAAATTCATCTAATTCGCGCTGTACGGTGAATGGTTTGCTAATTCCTCTTGTGAGCATAATGTAGATGCTATGAAGCCCCCACGTGTTGATTTTCATGAGCAATGGTCCACTGTAGCTGCTGTTTGAACTAATTTATCAGTAGCAGTACATGTTGTGTTGCAGAGAAGATTTCCAGAGATTGAAGCAGCATCTTGACATGTTTGAGTGCTGAGTTTAAAGCCAACACCTTGGTTTTCACTTGGTTTAAAGCATTTTATGTTTCTCATTTGGGAAGAGCTTCATTCAATTGCTCAAAGCTTACTCTATTTTTTGGGGCAGTTTTCCCTCTTTGAATTAATCACTCATGCCTTCGGATGCGGAATCATCTAATGAAGCTTATATCAAGAAATCATTGAAACCCAAAAGCAAAATTAGAAAACCTAGGATGAAAATCAAGTCTAGGCCCAGTTATTATTACTATGCAAAGGCTTATGGCTTTGGGGGATTCTTGAATAATATCATGCATCTATATGGTGAAGGGGGATTCTAACTTTTAATACTTTGCATTGTTCAATTCCAATCATGGAGTCAACTTACATATCATCCTCTTTCATCTATATGGTGAAGGGGGATTCTAACTTTTAATACTTTGCATTGTTCAATTCCAATCATGGAGTCAACTTACATATCATCCTCTTTCATCAAGAAATTCAACGGTCATGACTTCCACACTTGGCAAGTCAAAATGAGGTTCTTACTAATGAAAGAAGGAGTTTGGGGCATAGTCAATGGTACTATACCTAAACCTGCCACACGAGAAGGAGAAGTCTCTTGGCAAACCAAGGATGAGAAAGCATTAGCTCTCATTGCCCTTGGAGTTGAAGATAGTTATATACATTACATTAGTAATGGAACATCTTCACAAATTGCTTGGAATTCATTGGATAAATCCTTTGGTGCTCAAGGCCTCCACAGCAAAATCAGTCTCAAAGTAGACTTTTACAGTCTAGAGTTCAAGGTTGATGAGACACTTGCGTCTCACATCAACACCATGAAGAGCTTGATGGCCCAGCTCGAAGCCATCAATGAACCAGTCAAGGAGAGTGATGCCATAGCCATCCTCCTAAAGTTAATGCCATCCGAGTATGATACACTTATGCCGACCTTAAAGTACATCCAGGATCCCACTTTGGAGGGAATAGAGAGTGTTCTCTTGGAAGAAGAGAAGAAGTTGAAAGGTAGGGCCATTGATCTTGTCTCAACCCAGGCATACCTTGTTCAAAAGCAAGCCGGCAAACCACTCCAATGTACACATTGTGGAAGGACAGGCCATCTTCTCAAGAATTGCTACCACAAAGACAAGCCAAAGCGAATGTGCACCAACGAATGTGCACCAAATGTGGAAAGCCAGGTCACCTCGCCGACAAATGCTACACCAACCAGGCAAATATGGCAAGCACTTCGAATGATTCTGAAGAAGCAATTCAAGCATGTAACAATGTTACTACCTCTTTTGATGAAGCGGTAGATGCAGATTGGGCTTTCTAAAGCCAACAATGTTTATGCCCTCTCTTACCCAAATGTTTATGTATGGACACCTCTAACCACCGATGATGTAGGTTATGTGTTATTTTTATGATGCCCACAATATCTCTCAGTAGGCCATGTAGCCCTAAAGGGGGGATGGGGGGTTGGGTCTCCATGACCAAGAAATGATGATGATGCCCATGGATATGATGATGATGGGGTATGGGAGAGGAATGTTTTCATGTAGGAATGTTTTCATGTCATGCTATTTTCTTTTCGCAATGTAGAAGCCATGCTCCCTATGAGCTATGCTAACTTCTTTTATGTACTATAGAGCTATACTCCTTATGAGTTAAGCTTCTTTTCTTTCATGTAATGTTTGGATCAAGGGAGGGCAATATACCATGCCATGATCAAGGGAGGGTGTTGGAATATGTGATCAATGTCATGGCCTAAGGTTAAGGCACACAATGAAATGTAAAAGGACCATGTAATATGAAGAGAATCTAGGTGAATGAAGGGTAAACCCCCACTTGGAATAGGCGAGTTTCAGAAGATGCTCTGGAGGCTATATTCTAGGGAGCCATGTGGGGGGAGATGGCCTTGGATGCCCTTGATGATATGTAAGCAATGATGTCACTCAACCTTGTACACTTTGGCTATAAAATGATGGCCCTCCTAATGAGAAAAACACGAATTTCTATGCTATGTGAAGCTCCTTATTATGCTGCCATTGTGTTCCCTTAATCCTTGATTAAGTGCTAGTTAATTACCTTTTTGCTCATGTGACCACCATGGTTTATCTTGAACCACCATAGCTCATTTATCATCCCTTTCATTAAGCTTGCATTATCACTCATTATGCTTTTACCAACAAAGCTCAAATTATCTCTCCATAAGCCAAGGATGAGATGGGCCTCATTGTTGTCACATTACAGAGATTTAACTTGTAAGTAATGGTTTTTTCCCTGAACATCAATGTTTGATTTGTTTTACAAAATCTCTCTATTGATTTGGTATCATGAATATGTTTGTTGTGGGATACTCAATCTAAAAGAGTAAGATTCTTAATACATCTTTCATGACAGTTAAACTCTGCTCAATTGATAGGCTAAATGAGGATGCCATTGTGGTCACCAATCTTAAAGAATGTATTTACCATACTGGCACACTTTGTCACTTGTGATGCTAGTCACTTCATAGAGGGTTTTAGTGAAGAAGAGAAGAAATAAATTGAAGAGGCAAGATAAAAGGAAGTGGTAAATGGTAAGAGAGTATGGTACCCACTCAAACAAGCCATTCTTGCTCGTTGGTATTCTCGGTGAGTGTTTTTTATGGCAAAAACAAAAGGGTTCATGCTGTGAACCATTTTTGCACTTTCACGACCTAAGGTTTCATGTCCTAGGAGTCTGCGCCCAAAAAATGCATGAGACACGTGTTTCATGGCCAAGACTTTCATAGCCAAAACTTTCATGGCCAAACATTTCATGGCCAATCCTTTCACGGCCAAACCTTTCACGGCCAAGCCTTTGACGGGCCAAGCATCTCACGGGTCTCATGCCTTAAGACCTCATACCAAAAAAAAAATCAAATTTGATAAAATGTGTGAAGTCCGCTTCACACTGTAAACTGCACCTTACTAGTTCACGACATGAAAGGAGGTCCGACGATAAAAAAAACACCCATGTTTGGAGTCTCGTATCTTTTCAATCATGAATCCGATGAAGGCCCTCTAGGGATCATCGAGAAAAGCTGAAATAGAGCTCTTCAACTCTGGTATTGGCCATCCGAAGTCAAAATCGATCGTTTTGGCCTCCCACTAGCAGCCTCAAAATTCGATCGGAAAATCGAGGCAAAAAAAAGTCTGAATAGCATGAAAACAACTTCGAACCATATTCGGGCTACCTGGTAGGTTCTAAACAATAAAATCACGAACCACTTAAGACAAAGTTGTAGTACTTCAAAAATACTATAACTCTCTCATACAAAGTTTTTCAAAATTCCTTTTGGAACACCCTCTCAAAAACGTGCTACGAAATAGGGAAAAATTTCTTGGAATTTTTTTTCATCTTAAGACAGTGAGATGAAAAATAGGTTTTAGGACCTCCTCTTCCATTTGGGAAGTTACTAGCATGCAATTTTTTCATAAAATATCTCTAAGGTCGTTTACGTGCGTATAACGCTTAAGCTAAGTAAGGTGAATGGACACTCGTTTGACCCAACAAAGAGAATGCCACGCCTCTTGAGGCTGTAGGGCTGTGAGAAAATATAAAAAGCAAAAAAAAAAACGTGTACTTGCTCACTAAGGAGCATTTAGGCAATTAGACATGGTAATGATAGGGATTGCCAGGGATCACACAAGGACTGAACCCAATGGTTGACATCTTCGAGCCATTGAGATCTATGCCTCAAATGCATCTCCCACCAATACCATTGGCCATGCCTATAACAAGCGTGTCATCGGGTTTTACACTCCCTCTAACTTTGATCCCACCAGCGGGCTTTGGTCCCTTACCTAACATTTCCACCAATCTTATAGATACCAACCCTTTTCAACCCCTTAGATATACTGACTAGTCTAGGAAGGGGGGTTGCCCAAGGACTAAGTGAGTCCCTTACAAGAGCACTCACATACGGCCTTAGTGACATACAGAAATACGGCCGTACAGATTTCCACAATCATGGGCAAATACGATGGAATAATAGATCCTATTCAATTTATACAAATGTTTGAACAGTGATGCGAGGCCTTTTGAAACCCAAACTTCCCCACTAAGGTACATGTGTTGAACCTATGCTTAGAGGGAAAAGCTAGTCAATGGGTCGTCATATTGATGTCGGAAATCAATACCAACTTCAACACCTTGAAAATAGCCTTTATCCACGGTTTTTCAAGACAAGGTGATCGGTGGAGTGCAGCAAAAGAACTTTATTCAATTGAGTGTAAACCAAATGAATCCATTAGAGACTTTATCCTTCGAATAAAACTTTGGACTCACGATGTGAGTCATGGGAAAAATTAAACGATTTTCAATTGAAGAGATGTTTCATGATGGGCTTAAAGAAAAATAGCTTACACAACTTGATCATTGTATCCAACTCGGGAACATTTGATCAATGTTGTGAAGAAGTAGTACGCTTAGATGATAACATGCTGGAAGATGATCATGCTATGAGGTGTTCCTAATCTAAACCAAGTGAAGCAATGGCGAAAGAAAGATTGATCTTAGAATTGTTATTCCCCAAATTCTATGCAGCCTTGCTTAAAAGCTTTCAATCCACATCTCTAAGAGAAGATGAGCTCCTTCAAAACCAACCATCCTTAATGCCTCTACAAGTGAGTAGCGAAATGCCTTGTGTTCAGTGCAATCACTATGACCATCCCAATCCCCATTGTGCATATATACAAGGCACCTATTTTTCTATACTGCATATATTGTAAATCTTTTGATCATGATACTAAAAAGTGTCCCAATTCATCAACAATCGACTCAAAACCCCCATCTCACGTGCACTAAATAGAAACAGTCCAAAGGGTAGAAACTTCTTAGGAAGCAGTTAATCGAACACTTCAGTGTTTCTATTGTCGTGGACCTCACAAAGTGGCAGACTACACAATTTGGAATACTTCCATGCCCATAGTCGCTGACACTTTGCAACCCATGTGTGAACGATGTGGCATCGATCACATGTTCCAAGATTGCCCAAGACGAGTTGCTTCAATACAACTTGTCTAACAAAAGACAACTCTTAACATCTTAAGTGTACAAAATGGGTAATTGCACGGTACCCTAGAATGTGCTTACATGCTTACAAGCTAAGGCACAAGAAGCGGTAAAAAAGAACCTTAAAGACAATACATCAACATGGGTAGAAGAACATGCTTTAAAGCAGAACCCAAACGAGAAAACAAAACCTTCTAAACCCAAGAAAAACAGGGGACAACAAACTATCGAATCCAAGGTTGAATTAAAGGATAGGGAAAAGGAGCCCATGGAGAACATAAACCCAAAAGAGCCAAAAGCTACACATAATACAGAAGCATCCACCTCAAAGGCTACCACACAAACCCCAACTCCCATATGTGTGACACAGGATCCAAAAGCCCAAAAGAGAATTCGATCTCGTCGCATGGACAAACATAATGAAAACCTGACAATCAAAAGGAAGTCAGAAGATGAAACATGTTCTAGTATGTCGCTAAGTGAGGATGAAACAAGTTCTGACTCTTCACTTAGTGCACCTCATAGAGACCAATTAAGAAACTAGAACCCACCCAACCACCCCAAATTGAAAATCATGATCATATGACATATGCGGAACGCAAAAAGCAAGCTTAGGAGAGCATACTTAGCATGGTTGAGTGTCTTACAGGATCACCAATTGTGATTGAGCCTAATAATGCCAAACTTAAAAAAACAACCAAAATACAAAACCCAAAGGAACACTGCTTCCCTTTCAAGAGGAAGACACACTCTCTAACAAAAGAGTCATTTGAGACAAATTGCATGAATTATGCGGTTGAGAAAGCATATGAGGAAACCCCATTCTCACCAATGAAGTTAGATTTCGATACCTCATAATCAATAGCTGTTTGTAAAGAAGTTCCCACAATGCAACCGTCTATCTCTAACAAGAAACTCAAAGGAAAAGCCCTGGAGTCTATGCCTCTTCATCGACAAACCCCATCAAAGGAGACAACCGCATGCTCGGGAAAGCCTCAACATCGACAACCACTCCACAAGAGATTCTAGTCTCATCATCATCAAAAATACCCACGAGTCTCAAACCTGCAACCTCAGCGCCAATCAATGTCAAGGAGGGTCCCAAACTAAAAGATCCGTGCCCCCTCCGCGCAACGAATTCTGGGGTGCTAGCAACGGGAGTAGCACTTCTTGCACAAGGTAGGGTCCCTCACTCGGGGCCTTGCCCATGGATATCTGGACAAGAGACTAATCCCTCGGTTCTTCCAAAACCGAACCCAAAAAAACTTCCCTCGCCTAGAAAGCACGGGCGATTCCCCGAGGATATTTTTACTCTAACATAGTCAAGGTCTCACTAACCAAACTGATCCGACCGAACCTGTAACGACACTTAATCAGATCAAAGAAGAAACTTGCACTTGGATCATAGAGACCAACACTTTTTTCCTCATTGAGAGGCACAACCGTTGATTCTTTTCCATAGAACAATTTTTATCTGGGATTTACTTTATCTATCGTACCATAACAGAATTGAGTCTCATTTAGGGATCCATCAGTCAAGCCTAACCCCATCCAGTCCCATGGGTTAGCCAACCGCCCAACCACTGTAGTGATGGGATCCAATTACGAATTTGGTTAGGTTTTATCCCAGGTACCAGGGAAAAGAGTTCCCAGACCCCCTAGCCGGATATTCATGCAAACTTAAAACTAGTCACACCACTTACACACCCAATATGAAATTGCCTTTTTCACAGATTCAGCTGTGAAAAAGGCAATCACAGATTCAGCTGTCTTTAAAACAATCATTTAATGAAACCATAGTATCACTGATTATAATCCTCCAAAATATCCGATTTTGAAGATCAACAAGATCAACCAACATATCCATATAAAGAGCCATGGACTCATCCATTGAGGACCAGCAAGGTCAATCAACCAAATCCATGCCCGAATTCAGAAAACAACTCTTACTCCTTGTTCCAATATCTTCCCCGACGCATGTGTGGTGGGTATCTTCGGCGACCCAAAGCCTGAGCACCGTATGGTCAGCACCCTCTAGGATCCTTCGCAAGTCACCTAGCGAATCACTCATAGGCCACTTCCTTGGTCCCTCATCCACCGTACCGGAAGCTCACCATTTTAATCGAACCGAGGCTGGTCAAGACCTCGGCTGACCTTGCTACGCGAGACGTCCTTCGTTGACTCTCCGTCAGCTATTGCAACTTTATCAGTTAGGTCTCCACAACCTCATTCATAAGACGGTCAAAATGCTTCCCCATCATTCTGAACATAAAACAGTCATTTAAAAACAGGTCATAAATACAGTTTCTATAACAAACTCTCGTCTTTCCACATTGTTCCACATCAATCCATATTATATAATCCACATCCATTTTATATGTATTCCCATTCTCATCCAATCACATCATTTTCTATCTCATCACTTCTTTCCTCATTTATCCTCATCAGATCTCATCCACTCGCATCTACCCATATCCATATCCACATCTCATCACATCATATTCATTCACATCTCATCCATTCATATCTACCCTGATCCACATCACCTCACATCACATCCATTTCACCTCACATCTCATTCATTCACAGCTATCATGATTCACATCCCATCACATCTCATCCATTCACATCACATCTCATTCATTCACATCTATCCCGTTTCACATCACATCTCATCACATCCATTTCACATCACATCACATCTCATTCATTCACATCCCGATTCACAACACATCACATCACATCTCATCCATTCACATACCATATCATTCATTCACATCCCGATTCACATCACATCACATCTCATTCATTCACATCCCTATTCACATCACATTACATCACATCACACTACATCATATCTCATTCACTCATATCTATCAATTTCATATCTCATTCATCCCATTCACATTACACCACATCCACATCATGTCTCATTCATACACATCTCATCTTATTCATCCACATCCATCCAATTGTTCACATGTATGACTACCCATATCTATCCATTCATTCATATCTATCACTTCACATCCATATATATTCATGTCACATCACATCTCTTTACATCATATCACATTCTTTCACATACACATACACATCCATTCTTCACATACACATTCACATCCATTTTCATCACATACACATCCACATCCATTCTTTCACATACATCCACATCCATTCTTTCACATACACATTCGCATCCATTTTCATCACATACACATCCACATCCATTCTTTCACATACATCCACATCCATTCTTTCACATACACATCCACATCTATCCTTCGCATACACATCCACATCCATTCTTTCACATACATCCACATCCATTCTTTCACATACACATCCACATCCATTCTTCACATCCACATCCACATCCACATCCACATCCACATCCATTCTTTCACATACATCCACATCCATTCTTTCACATACACATCCACATCCATTCTTTCACATACATCCACATCCATTCTTTCCCTCGAAACTGACAAAAGAGTTTGTTCTTGGTCATAGTCTGATTCACGGTTTGAGTCTGATAAGATTTTTCTTGAACTATCTTTCTCAAAAATGGTTTGATAAATTCAGTTACTATTTTATCGAATTTCTTTCTTTGAATATACACTTAATTGATTCCTAAATTAGTTATGAATTCCAATGAGGAATAAATTAATCATTTATCTGAATATTTCAATCTCGATAGATCTCTTGAATTTTCTTTTTACAATCCGGGTGAATATAAAACGATAGAAATTTCTCTCTTAGAGTATTTAATTATTCATTTATCAGACTCATAGAATTTAAACATAAAATTTAAGAGAATTCTAATTTTGATATAAAAATTCTTTATGCATCTATTTATGCATAAAAATCAACTTCAATGGGAATAACACTTTTATAAAAAAATCCTTTTATGCATCTATTTATGCATAAAATCAAATTTAATAAGAATAACACTATTAAAATAAAAAGAATTTCTTTATGCATCTTTCTATGCATAAAAATCAATTTTAATGAGAATAACACTTTGGAATTAAAAATAAATCCTTTACATCTTTCTATGCATAAAAATCAAATTTAATGCGAATAACACTTTTGAAATAAAAATAATTCCTTTATGCATCTTTCTATGCATAAAAATCAATTTTAATGAGAATAACACATTCGAATTAAAAATAATTCCTTTATGCATCTTTCTATGCATAAAAATCAATTTTAATGAGAATAACACTTTGGAATTAAAAATAATTCCTTTATGCATCTTTCTATGCATAAAAATCAATTTTAATAATTAATATCAGTGATATCCATGCATATTCATAGGTGAATATGTACATGGAGTAATTAGAATATTTCTTTTAGAAGCAAAAATGGTGGGAATTACTCTTTTGGAATAACATAAAAACAAACTTTCTTTTCCACAAAATTCTGGAAAATTTTGCCATAACCTCCTTTGTATGGTTGACCACTTCTCATTTTTATCATTCTATTTTAACTTAAATTAATCCAAATTAGATTCATAGAACTCTAATCTACATAATTTTCTAAAATTCAAGAGAGTAAATAATAAGAAGAGTTTAATTAATCCCTTAGTTAATCTTTCTAGGATTAAGAAAGGTTGGAATGTAAAGAAGAGAAGGAGGTGGCCTTTTCATCAAGGCATAGCATTTGAATTTAATGCAATTAACTGCAAAACATAAAAATTAAGAAAACCATAGATTCTTCATTAAACAAGTAAGAAAATTAGCTAACAAACCTCAACACCAAAGGCATCAACCACCAGTTTATAATGTTCATCAAAGATGGGTGCGTGTGCATGTGCTTCAACAACAAGGATACTATGATGGTAATGCCATCATATGGTTGCCAAAATCGAACAACGTGAAGAAATCCTCACCACCGACTTTAACCCCAAGTGCTTCACCTAAAGTTTGACAAGAATGGAGGCCAAAACAACACCAAAAGCAAGTCACACTAAACCACTCTTGTGCATTTAACACCTACACAAGAGCTTGTATGTCCAAATAACCCCAATGGTAACCAACCAGTAGTCTTACCTACCGCCTCGACAACATTTGATGTGGATATGGGTAGATGAGAATGGATGAGATGAGGATAGATGTGATGGGATGCAATATAATGTGATTGGATGAGAATGGATGAAGGACGATGGGATACATATGATTGGATGTGGATTAGACAATGTGAATTGATGTAGAAGAATGTGGAATAATGAGAAATGATGTGGAAAGATGAGAGTTCATTAGAAACTGTATTTATGAAACTTGTTTTTAAATGACTGTTTTATGTCAAGAATGCTGGGAAAGCATTTTGACCATGTTGTGAATGAGGTCGTGTAGACCTAAGTGATAAAGTTGCAATAGCTGAGACGGAGAGTCAACGGAGGACGTCTCGCGTAGCAAGGTCAGCCTTTTGAAGCACTAGGTGAATTGCGAAGGATCCTAGAGGGTGTTGACCATATGGTGCTCTGGGTCGCCAAAGATACCCATGCGTGCATCAAGGAAGAAAAATGGAACAAGGTGTTAGAGTTGTTTTCTAAACTCAGGCATGGAGTTGGTTGATTGACCTTGCTGGTCTTCAACGGATGAGTCCATGGCTCTTTTATATGGATCTATTGGTTGATCTTGCTGATCATCAACGGAGAGTCCATTTGGATTTTTATAAGTGAATATATTTTTGGGTACTATGAGCTAGAAACTTTGAAAAGGACCCTGAGTGGACAGGTGGTGAGTGTTCTAGTTGCCAATGATGCCATAGGTACACCGATGAAGGAATGATTGGAAATTAGAATTCAATCGGATATTTTGGAGGATTATGATTAGTGATACTATGGTTTTATTAAAAGATTATTTTAAAGACAGGTGAATTTGTGAAAAAGGCAATTTCATATTGGGTGTGTAAGTGGTGTGACTATCCTGAACTTTGCTTGAAGCACTGGCTAGGGGGCCTGGGAACTCTTTTATCTGTGAAAAAGGCAATTTCATATTGGGTGTGTAATTGGTGTGACTATCTTGAACTTTGCTTGAAGCGCTGGCTAGGGAGCCTGGGAACTCTGTTCCCTGGTACTCGGGACAGAACATAACCAAATTCTTAAATGGATCCTATCACAGTAATTGGGTGGTTGGCTAACCCATGGGATTGGATGGGGTTAGGCTGGACTGATGGATCCCTAAAATGAGACTCAATTCTGTTATGTTACGATAGATGAAGTAAATCCCACGGCGGATAGTCTTTGTTCTATGGAAAAGAATCAACGGCTGTGCCTCTTGATGAGAAAAAAAGCGTTGGTCTCTATGATCCAAGTGCAAGTCTCTTCCATGGGAGTGGCAGTTAGGCATGATCATCACTCCTAGAGGAGGATGATGTGGCCCATGGGGATGCTAACCCGATCGTCTCCATGGCCAACATGCTAAGAGCGTTGTTTCTTTTGGGATATGTGGCCTTCTTTATCTTGGCCTGGAACTGTGTGATAACATTCAATGGGACAATGGATATCTTCCCATGTTGAATGCTCAACACGTTGAGGTATGCCTTCGACTGTGGAATGAGAAAGTAATTGCAAAGGAAAATCTTTATAGTAATGGTCAATTCCAGAGCCATGACATTATGGTTGCATTGGTAGACATTTCTTTAGAGAGCATTCCACCACTCTATGGGGTCCATGGCAGAGGAAACACAGAAGAGGTGGTTTCCCTGTGGGTGCACCTATAGCATGCACAAGTGGTTTAGGGTCCATGTGAGGCACCCGCACAAAGGAAGATAAGGTGTTAGGGGTCGCCTCGAGGATGGCAGAGCGCATGGGCTCCATAGGTTAGCAATGGACCTGATTGGAATCTTTTCTTGAGCAATAGGGTGTGCCTGGAGAGGCAACGGTTGGGATGAAAATATTGGCAGTAGAGAGGGGTGTGGTGGCGCGTTATGTGAGTAGTTCATTTGGGGCAGTGCTGCCAGAAGTAAGGGGCACAGGAGAAGAGGAAGGTAACGTTACAAATGAGCTTTGGGTTGTTATTGGTGTGGTGGCCAATTGTGTGGAATAGCTTTCTCGCATGTTGTCATCGAGAAAGATCGCCCATTCAATCACATGCTTGATCAAAGTGTTGCCATATATATCGGCAGTGATGTGTGTGAACACACTTAGGACCGTCAGGGCACTTTTTTCCTCTTTAGGAGGTTTTTTTCCCCAGCTTGTATATACGCCCATCATTCTAGGGCTAACTTATCTTTTGTACATTGACACAATCTAATACTTTGTGTTGTGTGCATTCTTGCTTCTTTTTCTCCAAGCTTTGTGTGCTTCTTTTTCTCCAAGCTTCTTTTTCTCCAAGCTTTGTGTGCTTTCCTGCAACCCACGGGATGTATTTGATACATTGTTGCCTCTGTTTTACAAGTGGGAATTCAAATGTAAGTCCTAATGAGGCAAATATTCAGCCTATGCAGATTTCAAACGACATCATAGATCAGCCTATTTCTGATGCAGATTTATAGGATATAATTTCTGAGAATAGGGTTGAAAATGAGCAGGCTAGAAATATGCCTAAATGGCCAGTGCAAACCTTACGTGATAGTAAAATTAATGCACCTATATCTAGTCGTACTCGTTCAGGTTTTCAGCATGCCTCTTATGCATCAGATTGTTATGCTTTGGCTGTGTCTAGTATGTGTGAAGAGGAAGAACCTCTTTCATTTGATGAGGCACAAAAATCAGAAAATTGGTTGGCTGCAATGCAAAGTGAATATGATGCTATAATGAAGAATGGTACATGGTCTTTATGTGATTTGCCTATTGGTAAAAAGGCCATTGGATGTAAGTGGGTTTTTAAGTTGAAACGAAAGCCAGATGGCAGTGTTGATCGCTATAAGGCTAGACTTGTTGCAAAGGGTTATGCTCAAGAAAAGGGCATTGATTTTGATGAGACCTTTGCTCCCACTTGTCGTATGACTACCATTCGTAGCACTTGTGCATTGGCATCTCATAATGGTTGGAATGTACATCAATTGGACATAAAGACTGCGTTCTTGAATGGAGATTTGCATGAGGAGGTGTATGTATCGCAGCCTCGTGGTTTTGTTCAAAAAGGGTAGGAAAACAAAGTGTGCAGGTTGAAAAAGGCTTTATATGGTTTAAAGCAAGCTGCACGAGCTTGGTATGAAAAGATACATGCATATTTGACTGCACATGGTTTTCAGAATAGTCCAACAGAAAGCACTTTATATGTTAAATGTGTGGATGATGTACATCTAATCATTGCTCTCTATGTCGATGACATGCTGCTCACAGGACCAAATGAAAGTCATATTGCTGATTTTAAGGCAGATTTGAATGCCTCTTTTGAGATGTCAGATTTGGGGCATTTGCATCATTATTTAGGGATACAATTTAAGCAGTGTGATGGAGGTATTGCTTTGTGTCAGACAAAGTATATTGAGACATTGTTGTAGAGATTTGGCCTTGAAGACTGCAAGCCTATTGCTACTCCAATGGAGACAGGTTTGAAGTTGAGTCTTCATGATGCTGGAGATCACTTTGATGTCACACTCTATCAGACAGCTGTTGGTTGCCTCATTTATGTATGCATTACGAGGCCAGACATTCAGTTTGCAGTCTCACAGGTGAGCAAGTTTATGCATAGCCCAGGGTCTCAGCATTGGAAGGCAGTTAAACGCATCTTTCGCTACTTGAGTGGCACCATACATCTTGGGTTGTTTTATCCCAAGGGGGGATCGTTGTCGCCAGATTTACATGCTTTTTTGGACTCAGATTGGGCTAGTTGCTATGACACAAGAGTGTCCACAAGTGGTTTTTGTTTCATGCTCGGTAGCTCATGCATATCTTGGTTGAGCAAGAAGCAACCTACTGTGGCCACTTCTAGTTGTGAAGCTGAGTACAGGGCAGCTTTCACAGCAGCTACGGTTGAGTGTGTGTGGCTCAAACGGCTTGCCTTGTGTGTAAACGCACCTTTAAGATTAAAAGTGGTCTTTTGAGGCGTTTTATGCATGTAAAAATGACCGTAGAGTCAGGGAGGTAGACCAAAAGCACCTTTAAAGATTTTGAAATTTTGATTTTTTTTGGAAAAAGAAACAAAAAGTTTTTTTGGGGGTTTTTTTAATGCATACAAGCGTACGCCCGTGCCTTTAGTATGGAACGGTTGTGGGGCGATTTTTTTAATTTTTTTTAAATTTCTTTTATACAACCAGCCACGTACGCTTACAAGCATACACCCATGGTTTAGGTGGGTACGGCCGTGGCAAATGTGGAACGGTCGTGGCAAGTTGGAATTTGAAATTAAAATTAAAATTTGGAATTTGGAATTTGAATTTCAAATTGGAGGGAAGTTTGTGGGAGACAACTAAGACGCCCTCATTAATGCTAGTAGGTGGAAAAGGGCTAAAGTCAGAGGCTACCTCTAAATTAGTGGATTTGGACTAATTTAGAGGCACTCTAGCTTAACTAAAGATTAATTCTCTTAATCCCATTATTAATCACTCCTTAACTCTCTTCTTTGCTCTCAAATTACTCCTAATTGGTGAGGAGTTTAGGCATGGGGATTTGATAATTGGAATAGAAATGTTTATGCTTATCCAAAGATATGATTATCCCCAAAATAATTTCACTAAGTAATCCACTCAAAAAAGAGAAAAAATTAGACAAAAGAGATCAAATTAGTGCTAATTGCCTAATTGGAGTGAACTAAACATAGATTTGAGTCAAGGCAAGTGTTTAGAACACTAATTTCACTCCAATTAGTCTAATTGCAAGCAATTGGGCTCAATTTTTTAGTTTTTTGCTCTCTTTAAGTCCACTAATCACACTAACAAGTAGATTAGTGATGACTAATGAAAATTAAGAGATAGTTCATGGTTTTTTTGTTTGATTAGTATTCTTTCTAGTAATTTTAACCTACCTATGCAAAGGAATTAAGCAAAAGAAAAAGGATTAAGCTAAAAATTAAGAAAAACGATTTAGATTTAAGAAAAAACCCTCTTGATTAGGCTCTCTAATCACCCAAATATCAACTTTTTTTTTTCACTCCAAAACAAGTGATAATCTTACTCTAAACACAAAACATTAAAAAAAACCAAACAAAACATCAATATATAATAAAAAATAAAAAAAATTACATGCCAAAGAGCCTACCTGCTGATAGCAGTCAGATTCGAATCAAAGATGGCATAAACAAGTAGCAGGTTGGCGCTCCTCGAAAGTGGCATTAAAGATGTTAAGGGTACCCTTCCTTAGCATGTCGTGGGAAGTTGTCTATCCACCGAGCTCGAGCATGGCTCAAGAACTCCACCGTAGCCACTCGTCACCGTCCTCCTCCTGCACTTGTTTGCCACATCAAAGCGGTTGCTGATGCAAGCTCTCTTGCCCCAAGAACATGTGGGATCTCTGCGGAAGAGGATTGCGTTGGTATCCCTAATCACTCAAGAGAGAGAGAGAGAGAGAGAGAGAGAGAGAGAGAGAGAGAGAGAGAGAGAGAGAGAGAGAGAGAGAGAGAGAGAGAGAGAGAGAGAGAGAGAGAGAGAGAGCAAGAGGGAAGTAAGTGATTGCTCCCAAACTCTAACCCTAAGCACACCACACATGCTAGATTAGAGTTGCAAGAGAGAGGGAGAAAGAGAACACTCCACTTCTATTGCACAAATGGGAGAATGAGTTACAAACAAGAGAAACTGGATTTTACAGTTCCAAGCCTTTTCCCGTTAGGCCGCTTGGCCCGGGGCGCCTAAAACATAGTTATGAGGCTTTTCTCTATGGTTTGGCCAACTGACTAAGATCCTCTTGCTTGTCCTTTGAAGCTCAATACTTGGGAGCATTTCCCTCTGTTGAGATATCGAGCTCATCTAGTGAGGCGGTGGACACTAATGACCTGCTTGGGGGATAGGCCCCACACTTACACCACTGGCATGGTTGGTGAGATCATGGGTGTGATATGCGGCCAATGGGATGACAGGCTATGTGACAGCCATTCTAGAGACTGGCATAGTTATAGCGCCAGCTCATTTAGTTGGGTTCACACTATAGAGAACCCTAGTATGTATTTGGTTGAGTACCTTTTCATATAGTGTGTACTCTTATCTTTGTATATGGTGTGTTGAGTGTTGTGTGAAGAAGAAGAAGATTTTCAGCCTCTCACCTTGTGTGCTCTCTTTTAGGGTTTTGTGAGTGTGTGTGTGCTTGCAAGAGCTCAAGCTCTCTTCTCCCCCACATCTTTTCATGGTATCAGAGCCTGGTTCATGCTAAGGACTGAGCTGCAAGTAAGAGAAGCACAGGAAGTGGTACGAGGGTAAGAGCTTCATCTACTCTTCCCTATCTGTGTTGGCGACTACACCCTTGTTGGGAGCTCTATGGGAGGCACCGGCAAACGATCTCTGATTGAGGAGCTTTCTTCGCGGGAATAAAGCTATAGGGCATCTATCCTGTCCTATCGGATAAAAATTTTTCAAGCCGAAAACGCGTTTCGGGCGCGTTAGGACCTCCTTTTTTCAGAAAGCAGGCGATTTCGAGCACTGCGGGCAAGTCATCGATTCCATGCAGAACTCTGTTTTAAAAACTAGAGGAAGACAGATTGGTTATGCAAACATTGTGTGTGTTGCAAGGAGGTCAACAATTGCCATTGGGTGTATGTATGCACATTGAGTTCACTGGTTGTGGCATTTGAGTGTAGTACAGTACCACTGTAGAAAATACAGCAGTTTGTGCAGGACAAAGGACGCGGCCAAGGAGGTGGTCAAACAGGTAATCAGAATTATGGCCAACAGCAACAACAACAACAATCCCAGAATTCACTCAACAACAACAACATGCAAGTGGAAGAGGCCAATTCAGAGGCAGGGGGAGTCAAAGAGGTCATGGAAATTGGCAAAGACAGTATAATGATACACGTGGATGCTTTTATTGTGGTAAGCTTGGACATGTGCAGGCAGATTGTCTCATAAGAAGCAAGCTGACATGCAAAATGGAAAATTGCAGCAAAACAACTATGCATCCTCGAGCAAAAACAATGAGGATAATGAAAGGTTGTTTGTTATGCAGCATGTCGTTAATGCCATGTCTAAAAATGTTGAAGCAGCACATAAAGATGATGTATGGTACGTTGATTCAGGTGCTTTGAACCACATGACAAATCATGGGGTGGGGAGTGGTTTAAGGAGATGAAAAACCTTGAAAGACCAGGTTTTGTGGAAACAGGAGATGACACTGCTCATCCAATTACCCATGTTGGAGATGTGCCATTGTCTATGCAGGATGGCAAAGTGAAGTACCTTGTAGATGTACTTCATGTTCCGAACATAACAAAGAATCTGGTTTTAGTTGGCCAGATGATTGAGTAGGGTTTGTAGGTTTGGTTTAACCCTGATGGTGGTTGTTATGTTGAAGACTTTAAAGACAAGTGCAGGTTGGTTGCAAAAGGCAACAGAGTGGGAAAAATGTTTACATTGATGCCTGAAGAAGCGAATGCTGCGATGTTTGCAAATGGTTCAGGAATTGTTGCAGACACAGATATTTGGCATAAAAGAATTTGACATGTGAATGTGCAGAGAATGAAGTCTATGCAGACTAAAGGAATTGTGACAGGGCTGCCAAAGTTTAAAGTTGAAGGTATGTAGAAAATATGTGAAGAATGCCAATTCGAAAAGCAAACAAAGCATGTATTTCCACGTGACAGAAATGTGAGCAGAAATGCACTAGATGTTATGCATTCAGATGTATGGGGTCCTATGAAGACCATGTCTATGGGAGGTTGTAGGTATTATGTGACATTTATTGATGACCACACAAGGAAAGTGTGGGTATACTTCATGAAGGAGAAGAGTGAGGTGTTCATTCATTTTCAGAATTTCAGAGTTATGGTTGAAAAGCAAATAGGGAAACATGTAAAGTGCCTAAGGTCAGATAGAGGGGGAGAATACGTCTCCAATGCGTTCTCTGAATTTTTGAAGAAGAATGGTATTCAGAGATAGTTTACATGCAGATACACTCCGCAGAAAGCTCAGCAAAATGGAGTTGCTGAGTGGAAAAACAAGCACATTGCTGAAATTGCGCGAGCATTGATGGGAGAGAAGAATATGCCGCATAGCTATTAGGCTGAGGCTGTTTTTACAGCAGTTTACATCATGAACAGGACTCCCCAACTACAGCCATACATGATGTAACTCCAGAAGAGAGGTTTACTGGCAAAAAACCTGATTTGTCTCATCTGAAAGTCTTTGGATGCATTGCATATGTGCATGTGCCAGATAAGCTGAGACCTAAGCTGGATCCAAAAGCTGAAAAATTGGGTATTCCCTTGAGCAAAAGGGATACAGGTGTTATAACCCTGCTACACATGAGTTGAGGGTAAGCAGGGATGTTGTTTTTGATGAGATGAGCAGCTGGTATAATGTTGAAAAAGAAGCTGTTTGGGGCTGATGTGAGTGGAAATGTGGTTGCACAGAATGCAAGTCAGCAATCACAGTCTTTGAGTGGACCAGGAGAGTCCTCATCTAGTGGTTCAGTTGTGATAAACCATGGAGTGGCAGGCTGCATCATAAAACCAGTCCTACAAATGTGATTAGTACATCACATTAAGGCAAAGAGAAAGTGGTTGAGCCCCTTAGTATGCCTGACATTTCTGCAGGGCATTCTCATGTTGATGGAGAGTCTAGTGGCTCAGAGATGAGCCTTGATGAGGAACTTGGGATACCAACAGCTATGAGAACACCTAGTGTAAAGAAGGCTATGGAAGCCATGAATGCAAAGCTGAAGAGCTGGGAGAGTGAAGAATCCTGTGCAGAGGTTTAGCTATGATGGTTATGTGGCACATCACTATGCATACATGGAAAAAGTTGTACAGGTTGTAGAGCCCACATGCATTGATGAGGCTGTTGGAAATGTGTGTTGGGAGAAAGCTATGGATGAGGAGATGGATGCACTATATGGAAATAAGACTTGGGATTGAGTGCAATTGCCTGAAGGCAAGAAAGCCATTGGATGCAAGTGGGTGTACAAAGTAAAACATAATAGTGATGGAAGCATAAGCAGGTACAAGGCTAGATTGGTAGCCAAAGGATATGCGCAGACATATGGCATTGATTATGAGGAAACTTTCAGCCCAGTTGCCAAGATGGCAACAGTGAGAGTTGTGATAGTAGTGGTTGCGTCAAAGCAATGGTCTTTACATCAAATGGATGTAAAGAATACATTCTTGCATGGGGATTTGCAGGAAGAGGTGTATATGTTGCAGCCACCTGGTTATGAGGATGTGAGTCACCCCGAGCATGTTTACAGGTTGAAGAAAGCCTTGTATGGCTTAAAACAAGCACCAAGAGCATGGTCTGACAAGATTTCTGAATATCTTGTCACTATTGGCTTTCATGTAGCCAAGCAGATTTCTCGCTATATGTGAGACACAGTGATAGAGGGGTTGTGCTTGTTGTCATCTATGTAGATGACCTGATCATTACGGGGGACCATGATGCAGAGATCTTTGATGTAAAGATCTTGCTTAGACAGAAGTTTGAGATGAAGGATCTAGGGGAGCTCAGATATTTCTTGGGCATTGAGGTGATTAGGTCACCACATGGTATTGGATTATTACAGAGATAGTATGGCTTGCACATGTTGTCCAAGTATGGTATGACAGGCTGTAAGCCTATCTCAGTGCCATTGGATTAGAATGGCAAGTTGAGTGCAAATTCAGGAGAGATTTTGGAGGATCGTACTATGTATAGGCGTATAGTAGGAAGCTTGATCTACATGACGATCACCAGGCCAGATTTGAGCTATGCTGTTGGGTTGGTGAGTCAGTTTATGCAGGTTCCTCAAAAGTCGCATTTGGCGCATACTGAGATATGTGAGGTCTACTTTGCATTATGGACTACTTTATAAAACTAGGACAGAGATATGTGTACATGGGTACATAGATGCTGATTGGGCTGGTAGTATCTTAGATAGAAGATCTACTAGTGGCTTCATGTTTTCTTTGGGGAGTGCTGTTGTGACTTGGAGCAGCAAGAAGCAGCCTACGGTTGCTCTATCCAGTACAGAGGTGCTGCTATGGCAACATGTGAGGTAGCTTGGTTGAGAAAGCTACTTGCAAATTTGGGTCTATCAGTTGATAGACAAGTTGTCATTTTCTGTGACAACATTAGCAGTATACAGTTGGCCAGGAACCCAGTTTTTCATGCTCACACGAAGCATATAGAGGTCCACTACCATTTTGTTAGAGAGAAGGTTTTGGCAGAAGACGTTGACCTTGTTTATGTCAGCACACAGGATCAGGTCGCTGACATCTTCACCAAAGCATTGGATACAGAGAAGCTCCGTAGATTCAGGGCTTTGCTTGGTGTACATGAGATGGAGTTGAGCTCGAGGGGGAGTGTTGAGATATCGAGCTCATCTAGTGAGGCGGTGGACACTGATGACCCGCCTGTGGGATAGGCCCCACACTTACACCACTGGCATGGTTGGTGAGATCATGGGTGATATGCGGCTAGTGGGATGACAGGCTATGTGACAGCCATTCTAGAGACTGGCATAGTTATAGCGCCAGCTCATTTAGTTGGGTTCACACTATAGAGAACCCTAGTATGTATTTGGTTGAGTACGTTTTCATATAGTGTGTACTCTTATCTTTGTATATGGTGTGTTGAGTGTTGTGTGAAGAAGAAGAAGATTTTCAGCCTCTCACCTTGTGTGCTCTCTTTTAGGGTTTTGTGAGTGTGTGTGTGCTTGCAAGAGCTCAAGCTCTCTTTTCCCCTGCATCTTTTCACCCTCATCAAATGACGAGATTTATAATATAGCATGGGCATCTATTACATAAGTGTGCAGACATAGTTGTCATAAGAATGCGTTCAACCAATATGTAATTAGCATACTCCCCTTCCTAAAGTCGATCGCATCCTCATGATTAGTAGGGGTTGTCGAGGCATGTGGGGAAGTTTCACACTTGGTTCTCTTGTCTCTTCGGATATGAGAGGGGCTGCAGGAGTTAGTGAGATGGAAAGAAGTTAATGAACTACTGGCGATTAAGTATCCAGCTAATCTGATGGGCTCTTATGATTTTTCTTTTTTGTATGTTCCCAATAGTACTCTTTATTTGGTTTTTTGTGTTTTTTACCTTAAAAAAAAATAATTGCCTTTGCAGGAGGGATATCCTTACTCATTAGAGGAGTTAGAGCACTTTAATGAGTAAACTAGCATGGAATACTTAATGAACAGTATCCTAGTGGTAGGTGGTATGAGTAAGGAGGAGTTAGTAAAACAAATGGGTTAGTAAGCAAGTGGCAAGGGGGAAATTTTGGAGGGACAAGGAGGCAACACGCATGGAGGCTTCTTGTGCTCTGAGATGTTGTATATCGATGGCGATGTTCATGAAGCTCTAGCATCTTTGTCAAGATATCGTGTTGGGTATCTTGGCTCCCGTGGATGTTGAGTCATTAGGTTGTGGTGTTCTCTTTTTTTTTTCTTTGGGTGCAGTGTATTCTTCTGTCATTGAAGTGTTGGGATCCTGAGTGGATATAAGAGTGGTAGTTGATGGCAAGGATCCATAGGTGTTGAGCCAAAGAAGAAGTTTTGGGTAGGATTGATTAGACATGAAGCATAGTTATTCAGGTACACTAGGGGTGATTAAGAATATCCAGGCGATGGGTTGTACCATGGACGAGGCTTGCGCCACCCACCATGGTTTCCCCATCTAGAGATGTACTTGGATGGCTGTCGATGGTGAAGCTTTATGCGGGTGTGCACATAGGACAGAGCCCAATGAGATTTGCAGGGGTGTTGTGCATGGGCGAGGGAAAAAGGTGTACCCATGGTCCTAATCACCTAGTTCCTAATCACCTAGTTGCTAATCATCTAGTTCCTAATCACTTAGAGACTCTTTTTTTTTTGGGCATGTGTTTACTCATTAGCACCCCTAAAGAGGGTTTGTATTGAGTGGCCCATGTGGCTAGAGTGTGAGCTTACCTTTGAGTTTAGCTTTGAGTGGTTGGATAAGCTCAGCGATGTGTAGCACTGCCCCTTGTTTTGGTGATGAAGTCGAGGGTCGGTGGGTTGGAGCTTTGTGGATGAGGCTCCGAGGGGGTTGAAAGGGTTATGTGAATTGAGTTTTGGAGTGCCCATAAATTGGGTGTGGGCAAGTCTGAAGGATATTTTTGAGGAGGAGGGAACTTGCCTGCCCATTGGTCGCTAAACCATCTTTGTCGATCGGACATGTACTGGCATGGTGGGTGTGGTCTGTGTGAACTACTGAGGGGTATGCCTTCGGAGCCAAATGATTGAATTGCCATCATGGAAGCCTTGGGATTCTAAGAGACATTTGGGCACCAAATATTGTCGAGTGATGAAGGTCTGTGGTTGGTGAGGCTTTAGGCTTTTTTGTCGACGAGGCTTTGAGCTATAAGGTGGTTTTGTCGGGGATGTGGAGAAGAGGATATTGATTGTGGCTTGGGGAGCCATAGGTGTGTGTTACCTTCATGGAAGCCTTGTGCTTTGAGAACATTGGTAGTAGGCACCCAACGTTGTTGGCTTCGCTGTGCTTGGGGTTGCCTAGCCCATGGCTATGGGATCTTTTATTATGGTTTCCTAGGGAGTTGATGTGGGAATGAGAACAAGCGGCATGCTTCGGTAGCCAGAGGCGAGTTTTTCCTTCATTGTAGCCTTGTGCTCATAAGAGGTGGTCGTGGAGGACTAGCGAACATTGAAACTTGGACTTAGGGCTACTTTTGTTGGGTTAGTTGGCCTTTTGTGCTTGGGTTTTAGAGATGGATCCATAGTTCTGTGTAGCCATCGTAGAATCCCTGAGCAGCTAGAATATTCTTGGGCATCCACCATTGATTGTCATGATAAAGATATGAGGTTAGGATTCTTGCAATGTGGGTGGTTAAGGATGTAGAGTTGAGCGGCAATGTCGATGAGACGAGGCTTGTTTATCATTGGTGGATGCTGTCGATAGTGGCCGATTGATTGGTTTTGGTGAGTCATGGGGTATGTGAATAGGGGAGACTACCGGTGATGAGGATGGGGTGGGATGAGTAAGGGAAGTTGGGAGCAAGCATATGTGTATGAACAGAAGTTCAAAATTAACTTTCCAATGTGCATTAGGAATCAATTAAAAATGATATAAGGGACCTTAGCCTAAGGGTCTAGATTTTCAGAAATTTTTGGATTATGGTCCAATTAAGGTTCCTATGGGGCCAATAGGATTAATCCAAGTGTTGGGATGAGATAAATCCAAAGGATAAAAGAAAATACCCAAAAATGAGCAAATGCTCACATAAGATGAAGAGTTGATTGAGTACAAGATTTATTAGTTAAATGCTTACATAAGATGAAGAGTTGACTGAGTACAAGGTTTATTAGTTAAAAATTAAGAGATATTACTAAAAAATGAGATATTTTAGAGAAATGATGAATTTTTAATACCTTGGTAAGGAAGGGGACACCTTTGAGGTAGGTGCCTCCACATGTGTGGGAAGGTTTTTTAGTTAAAAAAATTTGTGATATTTTTATCTCTCCTCTCTCCTGGATCAAATTGGATCAAAAAGGGAGCCAAACTGGTCCAAATCTTGTCCAAATTGAGTCAAATTGAACCTAGAAAATTCTGGAATATTTTTATCTCTCCTCTCTCCTGGATCAAAAAGGGAGCCAAACTGGTCCAAATCTTGTCCAAATTGAGGCAAAATTGAACCTGGAAAATTCTAGAACCCAGTTGGACTTGGTTAGTGGCCTCCCTCACCTATAAATAGATCCTTAGTCTTTTGTAAAATAAATCTATGAGCTATACCATGCTAGTATTACATTAAAATAATCATATTTTCTATTATCCCTTAAAAATCCTCTACTTTTGGAGAGCTTGGAGCTTCTCTCTCTCTTCAACTCTTGGAGCTTTCTTCTCAACTCATCACTAAACCAATGGATTGGTTGGGGGCTTCACTTCTAGATAAAGAAGCAAGCCAAACCTAGAGGTAAGAAGGAATTTCATGGTTTTTGTTAATATTCTCAAATGATTTCACTTCTCAACCTCTCTCAAGCTTGAGAAGTTTCTAATTAGTTGTTTTTAATGAAAATCAAGCTTTCTTTAAGAACTTTAATGAATTAATCACAAAAAGTTAATCTTTACGCTTATTTTGAATGCTTTTTATGTATATCTCTCTCTCCCAAAAGAATACTCATTCCTATGGCTAATTCTTTAGAAAAGGAATGCTTCTCATTGATAAATTCTTAATTAAAAAAAAATCAAACTCTAAGCTTGTTAAGCTAGAGGTTAAGAAAATAGTATTTTTGTGCTTTTATGTTAATAAATTTATGGTTAAATTTATGATTTAATTCCATAATTTGGATTTAAGTTTAAGGATAGTTCTTCTATCATAATTGTATTACAAAGTCTTATTCTTTTCCAGAAAAATTAAAAATTATCTGTAATACAACGAAGCTATGGCAAAACTTTTAGAAACTAACACATCTTATTTTTATGCATAATGCTAAAAGAGAACTTCCTACCATATTCTAGGATTGGACATCCTATGCTAAAAGAATGATTTTCATCATATTCATGAGAAACAAAATTTTAGTGTTTATGCATAAATGAATAATTAAAACAAAGAGGAATTCCCATGATATTTGAGAATCAAGTATTTAAATGGTAAAAGAGTAATTTTTGGTAAATTTATTTTTATGCAAAAAGAGAAATTTCCATGATATTTGAGAATCAAGTATTTAAATGGTAAAAGAGTAATTTTTGGTAAACTTATTTTTATGCAAAAAGAGGAATTTCCATGATAATTGAGAATCAAGTATTTAAATGGTAAAAGAGTAATTTTTGGTAAATTTATTTTATGCAAAAAGAGGAATTTCCATGATAATTGAGATCCAAGAAATTAAATGGTAAAAGATAAATTTTTGGCATAATTCAAATTATGAGTATTTATCAAAAGTGGAATTTTGAGCATTATTAAATTTATTGGAAAATATGGGTAGAATTGATTTTTGTAAATCCCATGAATCTTTTACTCAAAAGAAGAATATTGAATATATTTCACTTGAGAAATTTGAGAAAGAATATGAAAATATCCATCGAGAAAAAGTACCTTTATCTAGGCCAAGTAATTGGTAGAAATTTAGAAAAAGTCCCATCAATATCGAAAGTAGAAAATGTTACTAAAATGTGAATAAGATGTGATAATATGTGAATGCAATGTGATAAGATGTGATAAGATGTGAATGCAATGTGATAATATGTGAGTGGATGTGATAAGATGTGAATGCGATGTGATAGGATGTGAGTGGACGTGAGAAGATGTGAGTGGATATGAGTGGATGTGATAAGATGTGAATCTGATGTGATGTAAATGGACGTGGATGTGGATGTGATGAGATGTGGATGGAATGTGATGTGATGTAAATGGATGTGGATGTGGATGTGGATGTGGATGTGAAGAGTTGTGGATGGGATGTGATGTGATGTAAATGGATGTGGATGTGGATGTGAAGAGTTGTGGATGGGATGTGATGTGATGTAAATGGATGTGGATGTGAATGTGATGAGATGAGATTGAGATGTGATGTGATGTAAATGGATGAGAATGAGATGTGGATGTGATGTAATGTGGATGGAATGTATGTGATGTGATGTGGATGCAATGAATGTGATGGATGTGAATGGGTGTGATGGATGTGAGTGGATGTGATGAGATGTGAATGGATGCGATGAGATGTGAATGGATGTGACTATAATGTGAATATCTAAATGGATGTGATGCGATGTGAATATGATATGATGAGATGAAAATGGATGTGAGTATGATGTGACGTGAATGGATGAGATGTGATGTGGATGGATGTGATGTAATGAGATGTGGATCTGAATGAATATAAATGAATGTGATGTAATATAAATGGATGGATGAGATGTAAGGTGGATGAATGTGATGTGATGTGGATCTAGGTGGATGTGAATGGATGAGATGAGATGTGATGTGATGTGGATATGGGTAGATGTGAATGGATGAGATGTGAAGAGGTATCTTCTTTTATTCTTTAGATTTATCTCATCCCAACACTTGGATTAATCCTATTGGCCCATAGGAACCTTAATTGGACCATAATCCAAAAACTTCTAAAAATGTAGACCCTTAGGCTAAGGTCCTTTATACATATTTTCAATTAATTCCAAATGCACCTTGGAAAGTTCATTTTGAATTTTTGTTTCAGGGGAATCCATTTTAGACACTAGGTGGATTTTTATATCCAAAGATATCTTAATTTTGGATTAACTCTCTTTGGACATTTTCTCTCTCTAGGCCAAAATAGGGTAAAACAAGATCTTTCTTTTATTTCAGAGAGGGGAATAATTACAAGAACAGAAGAGGAGGTTCTTACACCTTTACACCTCAAAAGCTGGAGGGAGGAATCTTACATGCACCCAGATCAGAGTGGAATAAACCCGCTAACATCTCAAAGCTTATCACTAAGTTTGATGGGACTGGAGACCCCATCCCACATTTGGAGATATTTTATCAAATTTGCGAAGCCTTTGGCCATGTCAAAGATCAGGTTAAAGTGAGCGGCTTTGGCCTCACCCTAGACGGTAAGTTAGGCCAATGGTTTAGGTCCTTGAAAGTTGAGGACAAGGCCACCTTTGAAGCCTTGAAGGAGGCCTTCAAGGTAGGATATTCTTGCCAAGGAACCAGATGGAGTCCGGTGGAGCAATTGGACAACGTCAAATAGAAGGAGGGTGAAACCATCTGAGACTACATCAATAGAGTCAGATATCTCCACTCACGCTATTGTGCCAATGACAAGTTCTCTGATGAAAGATTAATAGGGAGATTTCTAGAGGGTCTCGACAATGTACCCTTACACAATTCATTGTATGCCTTAGGCTATACCTCCTTGAGCAATGCTACAGGAAAGCTATGGACTTTGAGGACAATTTCAAGGGAACACGTTCCCGAGAACTTCATGAGGGCACATCAAAAGCCTCTTTCAAGACCACCAGCACAAAGCAAGGAATCCACATCTGGACAATATGTTGAGAAGTTGACCGTTGCATTGATGCAGCAGATGACCCAACATTGGAGAACCGGCCAAGGTTGGGATCGGGTTGGCCAACCCCATCTCTATCCAAAGAGGGAGCTTATATCAGTGGTGCTTGATCTGTCGAGTAAACCATACCAGCACCAAGTGTCCACATCTAAGACCTCGTCCTAACCTCTACTGCACGTATTGCAAAAAATGGGGCAATCATAAGGTCACAAACTGCTATCATGAAAGATATTCTCTAGCCCATTTTGATCTACCTCAGGCCTTACCAACCAACCCAAGGAAATCGCTGGCTTTGCCAAAACTTGCTCATCATAATGCACCTCAGCCAGGGCAAGAAGTGGCTCAAAGAGGAATTCTTAGGGTACCTGAAATGCCCTTACCACCCTCGGTTCTTCCACCTCAACCCCCATTGCCTCGAATCGCCCCAATCTAATAGTTGACATTGACAAAAATCTTTGATGAAGGTGATGAGCGGGAAGTGGTTGAAGACCCACGTATGAGCTCCTCGAACCAAGTAGTCCACCATCACAAATTCTAAGTCAGTACATTATGGAGGGAGACCAAATGTACCAAGTGTACTTAGCTGCCCTAATGCCACGAGGGCCAGAGACATGAATATGATGGCAAAAGGCCACCTATACAATGCTATGATTGCCTAGGACCTCAACGAGTGGCTGAGTGTCCAAACAAGAAGGGGATGGTGAGTACCTCTGTAGGTGCTCCGCCCTTAACTCCCTTGTGTATAGGGTGCGGAATTGACCAATAGGATTGTCTACTAAGACTTGGAACAATAGGAAAGGCTTGCAAAGCTAATCCCAACACCAACCTTAACCTGCTAAGTGTGAGAGATGGCTTCATCCATGCAGTCCCTCTCAACATTGTAACCAGACTGCAAAGCAGGCAGAGGGTTGCAACTCATGTTGCAGCAGAGGCATCAACCTCACAGAACTAGAGCCAAGCAAATGTCCCTAATAAACAGGCATGTGCAAGAAACAAAGCGACAAAGATCGGTAAAGGAGAGACCAAAGAGTGGTTTGGAAGATAGCACGACAACTCATGCATCATCTTCTTCATTAGAAGAGGAGGGTCTGATACGTGTGGCCACTTGATCCACGGAACCAATTAACACTCACCAACTCCTAAAAAAGCTTACTGAATATCCTAACCCCATAGAGGAAAAGGAGAGACTCTTGGCTACCTAAGAATTGGTCCGGAACTACCAAGCGCAAATTGAAGATGAGCCTCCTACCCCCTATCCTGAGCCATGCCCATTGGTCTCAAGCCTAAGACCAACCAAGGAAGCTCTGGCATATCCTGGAGAGCTCCTAGATTAGTCACCCCCACAAAGGCCAATGGATAATACAGCAGCTCCCATTGCAACAACTACCCCCCAATAGGAAGATTGGGTAGCGGAATATCTTAGAAATATGGAGGATGACCACCTTAAAAGAACGAGTACAGAAATCCCTACTCACATACCATACACACAAAAGAGCTTAGGGCCAAGCCAAAGAAATCTTCCTTACAAAGCTGCCTCCATTCCTAGAGACATTGTTGGTCTTCTCTTCCTTCCTTTCTACTCAAGTTCAAATTCCCATTGGCACCTTGCTCCAAGGTAGCCCAAGTTCATGGAGAGACCTAAAAGATGGGATGGAGGGACGCATCGGGGCAAGCATGCAAGAAACTATGGAGCCTAACAACTCTAATGAGTCTAAGGAAGATGAGCATGTTATACCCCACAAGATCACTGGCACCCCCATAGTTCAAGTAACTAAGCTCGGACAGTACTTTGAAGGTAACGAACTCAATGTGGCCTTGTTGATAACCTTCAATGGCCTCCAAGTCACAACAATCTTGGATCGGGGGGCGAGAGTGAGCATTGTTATAAAATAGTGCTGGGAGAAATGGGGAGCCCCTACCATGGATGACACCACATTACTACTCAAACTCGCTGACGGAGCCACAGCTAGACCCATTGGTCTACTGAGACGGATCTAAAAATTAAGATCCTTGGAACCACTTACCGCCACACCTTTGTGGTGATGAACTTTGGACATTAGCCAGTTTCTTACAACTGTATCCTTGGTAGACCATTCATGAGAGAATCAAAGATATTTTAGATTCATGCAATATGACTTGGCCCAAAGATCCCATAGTAGACAACCAGGGACCTCATATGATGGTCCCCAACTAAGCTGAAAGAAGTTAACCTGGCAGGCCCAAGCGAAGACCATCTCTCTACAAAGAGACCAAGGTCATCACTTTGCTTACAGAATTTTAGGATTGATTTGCCTAGAAGTACACGAACATGAAAGGTGTACCTCCAGAAGCAGTCTAGCACACACCATTCCAATGGTTGATGGAGCCAGGTTGGTCAAACAAAGGGGTTATTTGATAAACCCAAAATATTCCAAGATGGTCCAAGATGAGATGGACAAACTCATTGATGCCAGATTCATCTATGAAGTAGAGAATTACGGAATGGGTATCACCCATTGTGATAGTGCCCAAGAAGAACGGGAAAGTTAGAGTGTGTGTAGACCTCAAAAAGGTCAATGCCGCTACCATAAAGGATCATTATTCCTTACCTTTCACAAAATATGTGATGGAAGGAGTAGTATGAAAGGAAGCCTATAGCCTCCTTGATGGATTCTCTAGCTACAACTAGGTGTTGATCGACCAAAAGGATTGGTACAAAAGAGCCTTCGCCACCGAATGGGACACATGCATACCGTGTCATGCCCTTCTGGTGGCTGACCAATGCCTCTGGCACCTTCCAATGTCTCAAGTGCATGGCTTAAAAGGAATATCTTTGGAAATTCCTTGAGGTCTTTATGGATAAACTCTGTGTTTATTCCAAGTGGAAGGAACACCCTGCATGCTTACATAAGGTGAAAGATGCGGAGTGTATTTTATATCACTTAACCCACTCAAATGCCAGTTTTGGGTTTGACATGGAGTGATTCTTGGACACATTGTCCTTAAGTCTGGCATCTCTATAGATGATAGCAAGGTGTGACATTCTTGAGTTGCCCCCAACCTCCAACTTCAAAGGAGTCTAGTGCTTTATGGGACATGTTGGCTACTATAGGTGTTTCATCTTCATGTATGCCAATATAGATCGACCCCTCTATGGACTCCTCATTGTATTCGTGTGGATGGAGGAATGCCAATAGGCATATGAAAAGCTCAAGAAAGCCTTGGTGGCAAGTGCTCCAATTCTCAGGTCCCCCAATTGGGACAATATCTTTCACATCCACATCAATGTGTCCGCTCCTGTTGTGTGTTGGCTCAACCCAGTGAACACAAGATGGATTTCCCCATTAGCTTTGCCAACCGCACCAACTCAATAAAGCTTAGAGAATCTCACTACAATTGAAAGAGAAGGATTAGCCACAGTTTACGCCATTAAGAGGTTTTGTCATTATCTTTTGGCAACTAAATTTGTTTTCTTCATAGACCATCAAGCTCTCCTCCTATACCTGGTTAACAAGCTCTGTACAACAAGTAAGATCACCAGGTGGGCTGATAATATTGCTTGAGTTTGACTTCACCACCGTTACAGTGAGGAAAGTCTCTCAACATGTTTTGGCATATAATATGTTGAGAATCCCCAACGGTGAGCCGCCCATGGGAGTTGAGGATGACCTGCCGGATGCTGCCCTATTCCAATTATGTCTGATTCCTAAATGGGGCAAGGAGATCACACAATTCTTAGCCAATGACTTACCTCTTGACCCTCTCATCAATAAGGACCATGCACGATGCCTCATCAAAAAGACATCCCCCTACCAACTCATTGTAGGACAACTTTATAGGAAGGGGAAGGATAAGATTCTTAGATGTTGTGTCCGAGAAGACGAATATGCCTTCTTGCTAGAACATGCTCACTCTGCCTATGCAGGGTATTTTGTAGTAGATACCACTGCACGCAAGATCCTCACAGCTGGGTTATGGTGGCCCACTCTAATGGCAGATGTAGCAGAATATGTCTGATTGGGAAAAAAAGTTGCTGGTAGCACTTTGGGCCTATAGAACGTTCTATAAGGCAGCTACCAATGCCACCCCATTGACTTTAACGTATGGTACTAAAGCGGTCATGCCTATGAAGTTCTTAGTCCCCAGTTTGTGAATAGCAATCCAAGAGAACTAACAAGAAATGCCCTAGGTTGTCACCTATTTGAGTTGGAAAAACTAGATGAAACATTCCTTCTCGCTATGTATAGCATGATTGTCGAGAAGCTAAGGCGTAAATAGGGTGGTTTGATGACCAGCTCAAAGATAAGAAAATGAGTGAAGGAGACATGGTCCTTCTATTCAGCACAAAGACACACAAGAAGAAAATTAAGCGTAGAGGCTTAGGACCTTTCCTAGTCAACGAGAATAACACTACAAGGTGCAGTGCACATCGAAACACTTGATGGTATTAAAATGGTTGGTTATTTTAATGGTAGAAAACTAAAATGCTACTATGGCCCACTCACGGAAGCCACCTTAAGAGCCATCCATGATAAGAAACAATGAAAACTAGACCATGAAAAAATGAAACAAGAAGCCCAACAGGAGGGCAAAGTGAGGCAAGCCAAGCTTGGGCAGAAACAAATCATGGTCAACATGGCCCAAGTGATCGATGTTGAAGAAGAAGATTGGGAGGTGAAGCCTGCTCGGTTGTTGAAGAAGAAGATTGGGAGGTGAAGCCTGCTCGGTTGTGGTTAGAAATGACCACCCCGATAAGCTTTGTCCAAGAATTGGCTCTTGTGGATACATAAGCCAGTTTTAATTTGATGTCTCATGAAACATGGCATTCCCTTAGGGAACCTTTGCTAAAAGAAACCCGTGCCATAGTCACAAGAGTGGCATCGCACAGCATGTTCATTGCTTAGGCACAGTCACGCGTTTATTCCACATTGGCAATAATCCCTTGTGGAAGGAAAGTTCTATATGATGCCTGTAGGAACAATGCACGAGGAAATACTCCTTAGGAGGGGTTGGATGGGACATAACAAGTGCAACATCGACTGGGATGCACGGAAGACAACCTTACAGCTGGCCTCTAGCCACGTTTACGGTCCTCATGAGTGGACGGATGAAGAGCCCGAAGCCGTTGCTCCCCCATGCCAAGAAATAATTCATCCACTATCCACCATCACTGCATCACTACACCTCCACAGATCCATCCCATTGAAAAAGAGGCCGCTCATCATTCCCTCCACATCATTGCCTCTCATATCCTCACCACCACACTCGGTAGTAGCTTACTTTCACATCACAAACACCACACAAGCTACTGACTCATCGCACCACACTAACCGTACTAACATTTCTATCAAAACTAACAAAACTACACAGGGCATGCCATCTCCCCAACCCCACTTCGCTAACCACTCTGCTCCCCTGGGTTAACTCTAATAACTCGTTCATCTTTGTTTCCAAAAAGCTGCGAGGACAGAACCTCATCCTTACGTAATTTTTGAGATCATTCCATGTCTAGGTATTTCGATCCAGACGGTTTGTCTGGTAGTGGTTTCTCCATGCCACTATGGCTATTTCCACAATTTTTAATCTGGCGAGAGCCATCTTGCTTCTCTCATTATAATCGGTTACATCAAAATACTCTTCCATTGCCTCTATCCACTTCTCCACATCCTCGCCCAAGTTTTTCCCTTCACACTTGAAAGGTCCAGGTTGCGAACTATGAAGAGTTTTACGAACATCCAAGTCGAGCTCTTCCTCATCGAGTTTGGGGGTTAACATTTCTACCACGACAACCTCGATCCATGTTTCTATCAATACGAAAAATCTTGTTAAGTCCCTTTATTTATGATTCAAATCCAATTTTAGATTCATTTGATTCTGGGGTTCTTTAGATTGGTCGTCTCTCCACAGAATCATAGGATAAAGATTCTCATATAGAACGCATTATCAGATAACAATTCATTCAGAACATATCATTCATATCTTTAACACAATAATGGTCTATTAGACCGAAATTTCCATCTGAATAGTCCTTCATGATGGGGGATTTCAATTTTACAGATTTTTAATTTGTCATTCCTTAACTTGATCCACTAGGTCAAGAGTTAACAGTAGCAATCTGTCAGCACAATCCACTAATCTCATAGTGATTTACTGAAGTCATTATCATCATTCCAGTTATGAATATCATTATAGGGACTCGTCCCATTCATCCTCATTGTGGTTTTTGCTCAGCTTATCGTTTTTCAATCCAAGATTCAGGAATCATCATTTTTCAATCAGAATCCAAATCAATTCATCAGTTTTCAACCAAAATTTTAAAATCATATCAACCACATTCGAATTCATCATCAGGATAGCATTTTTGCTTATAGTTTCAAGATCTTAGATTTACTCGTATATACTGCCAGTAAAGAGCTGCAGTTATATCCTCAGTATATACGGGTAGGAACGATCCTTGGAACTATAAGGTAAATACCATCATGTCTAGGCCTCAAGCAAGTCAAGGATTCCATACAATTGCGGTACTTCCATCTGAAGACCCAATTATTTATCAATTTATGAATTTCATTCTAAATATCAATTTGTATGAATTTCATCACACAATTCTAACCTTTTACTGCTACTTCATAAATTTATGACATTTTTGGCTTCTCAGTTGATCCACTTTAGCCAATTCGCTCTCATACCAGCTTAAAGATACCTGCCCCCTCTGCGCAAAACATTCTGGGGTGCTAGCAGCGGAAGTAGTACTTCTTACACGGGGCAGGGTCCCTCACTCGGGGCCTCGCCCACACGGATATCCGGACAAGAGACTGATTCCTCGGTTCTTCCAAAATCGAACCTGGAAAAAACTTCCCTCACCCAGAAAGCACGGGCGATTCCACCAAGATATTTTTACTCTAAAGTAGTCAAAAGCCTTAACTAACTGAACTGATTTGACCAAACCTGTAAGTCCCTTAGTCAGAACAAGGGAAAAATTACACTTGGATCATAGAGACCAACGCTTTTTTCCTCATGGAGAGGTACAACCGTTGATTCTTTTCCATAGAATAATTTTTATCCAGGATTTACTTCATCTATCGTACTAACAAAAATTTAGTCTCATTTTAGGGATCCATCTGTCCAGCCTAACCCCATCCAGTCCCATGGGTTAGCCAACTGCCCACAACCACTGTAGTGATGGGATCCAATTAGGAATTTGGTTAGGTTTTGTCCCGGGTACTAGGGAAAAGAGTTCCTAAGCCCCCTAGCCGGATATTCATGCAAACTTAAAACTAGTCACACCACTTACACACCCAATATGAACTTGCCTTTTTCACAAATTCAACAGTCTTTAAAACAATCGTTTAATGAAACCATAGTGTCATTGATCATAATCCTCTAATTATCCAGTTGAATCCTAATTTCCAATTCATTCCTTCATCGGTGTACCTATGACATCATTGGCAACCAGAACGCTCACCACCTGTCCACTCAGGGGCCTTTTCAATAGTTCCTAGCTCATAGTACCTGACAATATAATCACATAAGAATATCCAGATGGAATCTCCATTGAAGATTAGCAAGATCAACCAACAGATCCATATAAAAGAGCCATGGACTCATCTGTTGTTGAGGACCAGCAAGGTAAATCAACCAGATCCATGCTCAAATTCAGAAAACAACTCTTACTCCTTATTCCAATATCTTCCCCGACGTACGTGTGGGTATCTTCGGTGACACAAAGCTCGAGCACCGTATGGTCAGTACCCTCTAAGATCCTTCGCAGGTCACCTAGTGCTTCACTCATCATAGGCCGCTTCCTTGGTCCCTTGTCCACCATACCGGAAGCTCACCATTTAAATCGAACCGAGGCTGGTCAAGACCTCGGCCGACCTTGCTTCTACGTGAGACGTCCTCCGTTGACTCTCCTTCAGCTTACAACTTTAACAGTTAGGTCTCACAGGACCTCATTCACTCACAGGACGGTCAAAATGCTTCCCCAGCATTCTTGACATAAAACAGTCATTTAAAAACAGGTCATAAATACAATTTCTATAACACGAACTCTCGTCTTTCCACATTGTTCCACATCAGTCCACATACATTTCACGTGTATTCCCATTCTCATCTTATCTTTTTCCATCTCATCATATCTTTTCTCAATTAACCGCATCAGTTCTCATCACTCACATCTACCCATATCCACATCTCATCACATCATATTCATTCACATCACATATCACATCTATCCCAATTTACATCACATCTCATTCATTCACATCCCGATTCATTCATATCTATCCAATTTTCATCACATCTCATCACATCCATTTCACATCACATATCATCCATTCACATCTATCCGAATTTACAACACATCTCATCACATTCATTCACATCCCGATTCACATCACATTACATCACATTCATTCATATCCATCACATTCACATCCACATATATTCTTTCACATACACATCCACATCCATTCTTCCACATACATCCACATCCATACTCATCACATACACAGCCACATCTATTCTTCCACATACATCCATATCCATTCTCATCAATACACATTTACATCTATTCTCCCACATACATCCACATCTATCCTTCCACATACATCCATATCCATTTCGAAGGGTCACAACTTAGTTTCAGACTTGGCGGGGGTTTTGAGAGTATTTTTCTAAACTAGTCACACCTTCTTTCCTTGAAATTGACAAAAGAGTTTGGCCTTGGACATAGTCTGATTCAAAGTTCGAGTCTGATAAGATTTTTATTGAACTATCTTTCTGTGAAAGGTTTGATAATTCAATTACTATTTTACCAAATTTTTTTCTTTGAGTATTCACTTAACTGATTTCTAAATCAATTACGAATTCCCATGAATAAATTTATCATTTATCTAAATACTTCAATCTGGATAGATCTCTCGAATTTTCTTTTTTATAATCTCAAGTGAATATAAAACGATAGAAATTTCTTTCTTTTAATAATAAATCCTTTATGCATCTTTCTATGCATAAAATCAATTTAATGAGAATAACACTTTTGAAATAAAAATAATTCCTTTACCCATCTTTCTATGCACAAAATCATTTTTTTATGAGAATGACACTTTTGAAATAAAAATAATTCCTTTATGCATCTTTCTATGCATAAAATCAAATTTAATGAGAATAACACTTTTGAAATAAAAATAATTCCTTTATGCATCTTTCTATGCATAAAATCAATTTTAATGAGAATGACACTTTTGAAATAAAAATGATTCCTTTATGCATCTTTCTATGCATAAAATCAATTTTAATGAGAATGACACTTTTGAAATAAAAATGATTCCTTTATGCATCTTTCTATGCATAAAATCAATTTTAATGAGAATGACACTTTTGAAATAAAAATGATTCCTTTATGCATCTTTGTATGCATAAAATCAAATTTAATGAGAATGACACTTTTGAAATAAAAATAAATTCTTAATGCATCTTTGTATGCATAAAATCAAATTTAATGAGAATAACACTTTTGAAATAAAAATAAATTTCTTTATGCATCTTTCTATGCATAAAATCAAATTTAATGAAAATAACACCTTTGAAATAAAAATAAATTTCTTTATGCATCTTTCTGTGCATTAAATCAAATTTAATGAAAATAACACTTTTGAAATAAAAATAAATTCTTTATGCATATTTCTATGCATAAAAATCAATTCTGATGAAAGTAACACTATTCTAATAAAAAATTCCTTTATGCATCTTTTTATGCATAAAAATCAATTCAATAATTAATATCAATGATATCCATGCATATTCATAGATGAATATGTACATGGAGTAATTAGGATATTTCTTTTAGATGCAAAGAAGGGTGGAAATTACTCTTTTGAAATAACATAAAGACAAATTTTATTTTCCACAAAATTTTGGAAAATTTTACCATAACCTCCTTTGTATGGCTGACCATTTCTCATTTTTAACATTCAAATTATGACTTGAATTACTCCAATTTTCTAATAACTCTAATCTACACCATTTTTCAAAATCTAGAGAGTAAATAATAAAAAGAGTTTAATCAATCTTTTAATTAAACTTTCTAGGATTAAGAAGGAGGTGGCCGTTCCATCAAGGCATAGCATCAGATTTTAATTTAAACTTCTATTTATAGGAAAAAGTGAGCCTCTAACCAAGCAAATTGATTCTAGAATTTTCCAAATCAGTTTGGTCAATTTTTAACCATTTTTGGGTCAGTTTAGCTTACTTTTTGGATCTAGTTTTGAAATAGGAGAGAGGAGAGATCAAATATCTCATTTTATTGATTTAAAATTGGGAAGTAATGATGAGAAAAAGGTGCCTACGTCATGAGGGGAGATCCCCACATTGAGGTGTCAAAACTCAGTTTTTTAATTCATTTCTTTTGTCCTTAGTCCACTCTTCACCTTATGTGAGCATTTACTCATTTTTTTAATTCATTTCTTTTGTCCTTAGTCCACTCTTCACCTTATGTGAGCATTTACTCATTTTTTTTGGGGGGGGTTTCTTTTATTTTTCCATTTATCTTCTCCCTACATTTGGATTAATCTAAAGATCATAGAAACATCCAAGGTAGCATGGAGGAACCACTGTGAGACAAACCATTTGGATCGAAACACCCAAATGTGGAATGATCTCAAAGCTTACCTAAGGTAGAGATTCTATCCTCATGGCTTCCTAGAAACAAAGATGAACGAGTTCCTAGAGCTAATCAAGAAAAGCTGAACCACAGAGGAATATCCGTTGGATGAAGAACAGCTGATGGCCAGGTTCATTCGGGGGATACCCTGGTGAGAAGAATGTAAAGCCAGTGTCTATGGCTGAAGCAGTGCAGATGGCAAAGGATTTCGCCAAGGCCTTTGATTTGTTAAGGTCTCGTCGAAGCCAACACCATCATATTTCAAAAGATTCCTAGCTCTGAAAGGTGATTCCAACTTTCCACCTCCTAAGAAAACCAGGTCAAACTCAGGATATGGGAAGTTCCAGAATGGAAGAAAGGTCTTTTTCCCAGAACACAATCCCCTGGAATTCAACTTCAGAAGTCCCACCCTTGAATAAAGAAGTTAAATGTTTTAACTGCCAAGGATACAATCATCGTATTATGGATTGTCCAACTCCTTTTCGATCAAGGTTTTCAAGACAAGGAAGTCAAGGACCAAGATTCTAGATGCCAGCTCCTTTTCCTTCCAAAGTAATCAGGTTCCTTTCTATCAAAATCAGGGAAACGCCAGAGGTAGACCCTTTAACCAACCCAATGCAAAGTAATGCAAGACCTCAGTTTAAGAATTGGGGGAATCAAAGAGAGAAGTTCCCAAACCAGCCGTCCACTTCCAAGGCAGTAACGTTGGAAGTGATTGAAGAAGAAGGTGATGAAAGAGATTATCCTTCAATTGCGAGATGAGGACATCTCGCATTTTTTAACTGGGGTAGGATGTAAGATTCCTCCCTCCAGCTTTTGAGATGTAAAGTGTAAGAACCTCCCCTTCTGTCTCTTGTAATCATTTCCCCCTCATAAATGGAAAAAGATTATTTTTATCCCCTTTTGGGCCTAGAGAGAGAAAATGTCTAGAGAGAGGTAATTCAAAATTGAGATATTTTTGGATACAAAAATTCTCCTAATGTCTAAGACGAATTCCCTTGAAACAAAACTTCAAAATGAACTGTACTAGTAAGGTATTTTATCAGTTAGCATTTATTTTAGGTAAAACATACATTCTAAAACAACCTTAAATAACAAATCCTAGGAACTAAGATCGGCTCTAATGCTAATTGTAAGGGTTCCCCAGCAAAAAAAGGGAAAACCTTAAGATAGTCTATTAAGTCTAATAAAAGAAAATTCTCATACTCGACCATATAAAGATGCGAGGATACGACTAATAGGTAAGACCTAGTTCTATCCCATAGGGGGAGTGTGGTCTCTTAAAAGACTCTTAAAATTGAATCACCCATAGAGTGATTGACCTGAACTTGGGCAACCTCTATTCTTGATTCCTAGAAACAATTCTTTTTTCCCCATCTATGTGAGGCCCAGCCGCCGCCGTTGGCCTAATCCTTTAGAGTAGGGTTGCCCAGGGACATACTTACCTAACATAAAGCTTTTAATTAATTTTGTTGGAAAGCTACCCAACTAATCAGGTCCACCCATCCATAAGATGGTGCCATTAGGGCATTCCATCCTCCCACTTTCCACCTTGGGACCTTTTCAATTTGGTTTTTGATGATAACCCGATAGCATTGGTAGCCCACAAGGAGATGCCCCTGTTGTTGCAAGAAACAATGGTAGATGCCCATGATGCAGTTCATGATGGTTTTGATGACTTGGTGGTTTATCTGGTACATGTGGAGAAGAAAATATGTGGACTAGTGGTATGTGCATGGAAGGCGGAGGAGGACAGAGATGTCCAGGCTACATCCTTGGTGGATGTGCATTGCCTTAAACCCCCATATTCTCATGTTTAGACTACTGTGGAGGATCAGGATGATCTAGTTCCAAGCAATGATAAGGTTCTCGTCAAATGTGGGTTTCTTGCAGAAGCACAAGAGGTGTTTGATACACTGTTAGTCCAAGAGAGGTAGTAGTCTCTTGAAATGCTCTGATCTCTAGATATGTTAATGAAGGGCTCAGTAAGGAAACATTGGATTTTTGAATAAGTGTAATGTGCCATGATGGTGGAAGGAAGAGAAAAATACAAAGACAACTAGAAAAGGGAGATTTCATGGATGCTATGGATGCCTTGGTGCAACATGATAGGGCATAATTGCCTGTATGGAATCCTGAACTTGTTGAGGAGCAGTAAGCTCTTTCTGAGATTGAAGATGATGCCAATCTGGATATGCAGAGGTGACTGGAAAACCCCATGGCACCAAAGATGAAGCTCTCAAGGAGCAACATGGATGCCAGATGGATGCTCAAATGAAGGAGCAGGATACGTACATTGTGGATGCTCGCATAACTGAGCAACATGTTTGACTTGAGGATGCTCGGATGGATGAGCAAGACGGGTTACAACATGCACCCATGGATGAGGTAGAGGGTGAGGCAGTGGAGGAGGTGTGTGGCCGAGAGATCTCAGGAATGAACTCGCATGTCGAGACCCCTTAGATGGATATGTAGGACAGCATGGAGGATGATCTCTAGGATGCTCGGATGAATGAGGACAAGGGTGAGGTTGGGGAGGAGCAGAGTGGTTAGGAGGAAAGCCCAAAAAATCTTGGAAAAGCCCTCACATGCTGAGACACCTTGGGGATGGATAAGTAGGTGAATCATCAGTATTTATGCTCGGATGAGGAGCAGGGGAGATTTGAATGATCCAGATAATATTTCTAGCCATGATGATGGGATGGTTATGCTGAGGGTTGAGAGAGCATGGAAGGAGCATGAAGGCCGGAAGAGCCAGAAGATGCCCTTGGATGTCTCTAACCTTGCATCAAGTTTCCCTCATGGTGCAGATAGTTTGAAAAGTCCAGTTTTTGGTTTTGGTAAAGATGAGGACATAGACTGGTTTGACATGTTGCTTGCCGCGGATGACGGTGTGCCTATCCATGATGATAGTCTTGTAGAGGTTAATGTAGCTTGATTTGACACCCTGTTAGAAGAAGATGTGTATCATGTAGATTATGCTTGTATGTCGAATGCAGTAGAGCATGGATTGAATGTTCTTGTTGAGCCTACACAACATCATGAAGATGTGATCATGAAGATGTGGACATAGTGCTTAATTTGCTGCTTATGCACACATTCTTGTGCTATTTAACAGATTTCTTCAGAGATGATGTTCCATGTTCATCAATTTGAGCTCGAGATGTTGTACCATTTTGGGTACATCAGCATGTAGCAGATGCTAGAGCTTCATTGCCATATCTTTTTGATCGGCAGTGTTATGCCTATGCTGTGTCTACTCCATGCTAGAGTGGAGTGTGGACATACTTGTGATGACATGGTTTTATGTTTTCATTTTGTATGATCATGGGTGGATGGCCTTGTATCTCATGGGTTCCCAACCTTGGCATGTTGCCAAACCAAATGGTTGCATTGTACTTGCACTAGCTACATGTTGTGTGCACAACATTGGCATGACCCTATGATTGTGGGTTCGGGTCATCGGATTGGGAATCTGACCCACCGAGTGTGCCAAGTGTTGGTGGCTAGTTAGAGTCCCTGGATGCTTGAGCCGGTGAGTCGGTGCACTTTATTATAGGGGCCAGGCATGCTAAAATTAGCTCGGGGTTCACCTACCTCATGCCTTGTGTATGGGAATTCATAGGGGCATTCATGAATATGGATTTCCTAAGAGCTACAAAATGGATACCTCTATTTTTTTCCCCTTCTCTTTCTCTGTATTTTTCTTTTCTTTTGTTGTTTCTTTGCTAGGGAAAGTGGCTGCTATAACATTGACCATGGTTTAGCATGTCTTCGTGGACCTTATTGGCAAAGCTAGGACAAGACCACAAATCCCTCAAGGATTGAAAATCTCAAAAATCCCTCAAGACCACAAATCCCTCAAGGATTGAAAATCTCAAAAATCAGCTTCAATAAGATAAGATAAATGAAGGTGAAACAATGGAGGTGTTTCTCACACTAGAATCAAAGATCTTTGTTACCATATGGTTGTAATCGGCATAAGCTTTTATTGTAACAAGAAAGGGCACATAGCCAAAGTGTAGAAAAAAGCAAGTAGATGCCAAGAATAGCACTCTAAAACCCAAGGAAGAATCCAGTCATGTTGCAAAAATAGATCTACTTGTTGCCATTGAGACATGTAATATTGTAGCACATGATGATTCTTGGATCATTGATGATAGTGGGGCTTGTAGACACACATGGCCAGTGACACAAGGGTTGGTTTTCCTCCCTAAAGTCTATGGGAGAAAACATCATGGTGGCAGTGAGAAATGATCTAGCGTACCCAATAAAAGGTTCATGTACCATTTCACTTATGTATAAAGAAGTTTGTACAAAAAGTCTTTCAAATGTACTTTGTATTTTGGATATGAAGGGAAACCTCCTTTTCTATCTTGGCCCTCTTAGGCGAGTTCATTTCAACAAGAATGGTGCTATTGTTCTCTTGAGGTGGAGATGATAAGGTCATTGCAAAGGTTCCCAAAAGGAATTCACTTTCCATAGAAAGGAGACGTCACCTAGATGCATGAAACTCAGAAAACCCCCTATTTAAATTTCTCTAAAAAATAAACTATACCCCTTTCTAAGAATATGAGTCCCAACTATAAAATTCAAGTACCCCCTATTTAAGGTTTAAAAATCAAATAATAGATATTGATGTTATACATGTGACAAGTTGCATGGATGTAGCACTTACATCCATGCTACTTACAATAGGAAGATTTAGGTGTATTCTCTAAAAGAAATTCTCAAGCTTTTGGAAAGTTATAAGGAATGGCTTGCATTGAGTGAAAAAAGGATAGGAACAAAATTAAAGTAGTGTAGAATAGACCGGGAGGAGAATTCATGCTTGATGAATTCTTAGCTTACTAAAAAGAAAGAGGCATAAAGCAGCAGCTACATCAAAATGGTATTACAGAGCGTAAGAACCATGCTATTGTTGAGATGGCAAGAAGTATGATTAATGACAAGAATCTATCTAAATCCTTTTGGGTTGAGGTAGTTAACATAGCTATGTTCATTATTAATAGAAGTGCAACAAAGACCATGACTCCATTTATAGGCCTACTCAAGTAAGAAACCTTTAGCTACACACTTGAAAGTTTTTGGGTGTGAAAGTTATGTACATATTCTAGATGCTTAAAGAACTAAATTGGATTCCAAAACCTAGAAATGCATCTTCTTGGGTTACATCATGGAGCTAAAAGGATATGAGCTCTATGAGCGTAAAGAAGATCATAGTGACAACCATGTCGGATGGAGGAGGAGCTTTCAAAATCACCAAAGCAACACAATCTCCACATGCACATGGGCTTTCTCACATTATGATGGAGGGTAGCCCGCCCCATTTCCTATGGACATGGATTTTGAAGATAAAGAGCAAGACCATGATGTTCCATAAAAAGAAAAGCTATTCCCTAAGTGGAACATGCAACTTTTGGATGGTGCAGAACCTCCAGCCCCACTATCAAGGATGCGCCTCAAGATGTTTGTAGATCTAGAAGGTTAGAGGAGCAAAATAGGGTTCAAGAGAATCCTGTGAATTTTGCTCTTATGACAAAGGAACTCAAGATTCAAGAGCCTACCACCTTCATTGAAGCACAAGGAGATCCAAAGTGGATGGTAGCCATGTAAGCACAATATAACTCCATCGTAAAAAACCACACTTGGGACCTTGTAGATCATCCTCCAAGGCGTAAGGTAATAAGAACTAAGTGGGTTTACAAAGCAAATACAAATTTGATTGTACTTTGGAAAAGTGCAAGGCACGGCTGGTTGGAAAAGGTTTTGCACAATTTGAAAGTTTTGACTTTTAAGAAACTTTTGCTCCTATAGCCAGGGTAACCATAAATTGTGGCTAAGGAGGATTCTACATATGATATGGGAGTGGTGCAAAAGTAGCCTATAGCGCTATAATGTGCTATAATGTGACAACCAGAGTTGCATGGCCATTGCTCCTATAGCCAGGTTAACCATAAATTGTGGCTAAGGAGGATTCTACATGATATGGGAGTGGTGCAAAAGTAGCCTATAGCTCTATAATGTGCTATAATGTGACAACCGGAGTTGCATGGCCATTGCTTCAAATCTTGCATGAAACACATTGAGATTCATTATCACTTTATGCACGAGCTCATCATGTTCAGGAGGATGACATGGTCTACTGCCCACCACCAATAGAGAACTATACAAATATCTTTACAAAGGCTGTATCAGTTGGAACGACATCTTCATTGACTCAACATCATAACATAGAGGTAATTCAGTTCCTTCGGGTAAACATTAAGGGGGGTGTTAAATATTAATGCTCCACCCTTATATTATATTATCCAGGCACTAACTAGCTCATGTTTGTACGGCCCCCATTATAAGGAGTAGCCATGGTTGAGCAGCTTGGGCACCCAACATCCCCATATTCATATGGGAAGGCGGCCTATGAGACCTTATGGTTTAGAGACGGATTGGATTTGATTTGGCACACTGCAAAATAGGCTACATGCAACACTTCACCGTTATCTCATAATGGTCCATATATGGAGTAGATAGACGTTACTATTGTCCTAATATTATGGGGCCCAAACAAGGCCTAAGATAAGCCCGGATGGCCATGGGAGCTGGGAAAACTGTCATGTAGTATCTAGTACATCTTTATGGGCCAAGTTACACCACGGATGGTGGCATAGACAATGATCACATGGTCATGTCAGGACCACCCCGTGTATTCATGCCTATATAGACTTCTTCATATTCCTAAAGATCAAGAGGACCCGAGAGATTATTTCTCAAGTGAAATATGAGGAGGGAAATCTTATAAGAGAGCCCCATGAAAGTCCTTCTAAATGGGTTAATTCCTTGGGAAGCACTTCTAGGGAAAGGTTTTAGGCTGAAAGCTGGATTTTGGATATATTCTTAGTTCAATCAGGTCAAGCAAGTGGAGAGGAACATATAGGTTAATGAATGCTTTGAGGCTTTGAAAAAAACGGTAAGGAGAAGGCCCCTGGTTGGGATGTCCTTAATGTAGAGTTCTTTCAGGAGTTTCGGCTTATTGTTAAAGAACCATGTCACTTGTTTGATTAAAAAAGGATTCAAACAAGATGGGCTATAAAGAAATATTAACAAAGCTTATACCCAAATAAATAACTTGTGAAATGTTTTCTCACTAGAGACCCATTACAATGCTATTAGTCATCTATAAATTCCTTGACAAAACCATTGATATAAAGATAACCTCTTTAATGAAAAAATGTCTCTCCAAAATTCAAAATGCTTTAATTAAAGGAAGATACAAACTGGATAACATTTATTTATTTTTAATTTAAAATGAGGTTAGTTGCGACATAAATCAAAAGTACATCATGTTAGATTTAGAGAAGGCTTATCTGAGCAAGGCCCTTTCTAAGATGGGCTTTGTGAGTCTTACATGTAGCCTCATACATGTATTATGCTATGGATCAAAGCTCAAAAGTCTTAAATTGGAAGAGGACAAGAAATTAGTGATATAATGTGACTCTATATTATTCCTTCAAGCTAACATTAGCATCTACTACACCTCAAGATCTAGGTTTGGAAGAGGACGAAGAGGACAAGCAACTAGTGATGCAATGTGACTCTATATTATTCCTTCAAGCTAACAATGGCATCTAGTGTGCCTCAATATCTAGATGCAATCTTGCCACTCTCCCTAAGAAAGACAACTTTGTTCCTTCAAGATGGGGGTGCCAAGTAATCGATAAGGGATGTGCCTTCAGGCATCAAGGGTGCTCTATGGGGTTGGGGACCTTTAATAAATAACCAGTTGACTGGGTGGTAGATAATTTGTGTCTTAAAGAAATGGAACAATACTTTTCTCCCATTTCATGCCAAAATTTCAAGTCATATACTACATTCTACTATCTTACATTCACTTCTTATGTCCCCTAATATACTTTAGAAAAAAGACACTGGCTAGAACTATTCTCTTGTAAAAGCTATTTTGGAGGAGTAGGCTATAGGAAAGACCCAAAAACTATTCGCTTATAAAAGCTAGTTTAGAGGAGTAAGCTATAGGAAAGACCCTTTTAGCCACCACCCTTAGTGCCAATGGTCCAGTTTGTGAACCCAAGATTGGGCACCCCCAAGTTCGTGAACCCCAAGGGCATCCCAAAGGAGAACCCATCAGTAACACAAGGAGGGAATTTTCGACTGCCCTACTTCCCAAACTTAGGGCCACATTGGCTAACTGCTTGACTGCCTAGAGGCGGTGCTCAACCCCTTGTGTGCTCGGTGCCTCTCACCTACTCCAAAGGCATCTATCAGTGGACCACTTTTAGCACTTGGCTCGTGATGGTCCAAGGGCCATGCCCATTGTGTATAAAGAGAGAACTTGGTGTACTGAGCGAGGATCCCCAATGGAATACATGGTATTGTGTTGTCCCAACTCTTGTCTACTTCAATCTTGTTTCATGTTCATGTCACTCTCTATGCATCCCTGTTAGCTCTTGTGTTGTATTCCATTCTTGAGTTTGTGTGAGTTCCTGGTGGAGTGGGGACAGAGTGGTTCCCATCTCCCCAGCTTGTGACAACTTCTAAGAGTATATTGCCATAGAGAGAGCCCAAAGTGTGCTAACACAGTGGGCAACCGAGTCCACTATAGGTACACTAAAAATTTGGCAATCCTGCTGGGGGCTCTTGTGAGTTAGGAGTTCCCGAAAATTATGAAATTCTGAGTCTGTGGTAGTTCATCTTGTAAGATCCCTGTCCCCACCGTGTATTAAATTCAGGGAAGCTAGCAGCGAAAGTAGCACTTCATGCATGGGGCAGGGTCCCACACTCGGGGCCTCGCCCATGGATATCCGGACAAGAGGCTAATCCATCGGTTTTCCAAAACCGAACCCGAAAAAACTTCCTTTGCCCGGAAAGCAGGGGCGATTCCACTAGGATAACTTTTTCCTAACATAGTCAAAAGTCTTAACTAACTGAGCTCATTTGACCGAACCCATAAGTCCCATAGTCAGATCAGGGGAAAAAGACTGTACTTGGATCATAGAGACCAATGCTTTTTTTCCTCATTGAGAGGCACAGTCGTTGATTCTTTTCCATAGAATAATTTTTGTCCGAAATTTACTTCATCTATCGAACTAAACAGAAATTGAGTCTCGATTTACAGATCCATTAGTCCAGCCTAACCCCATCCAGTCCCATGGGTTAGCCAACCGCCCAACCACTGTAGTGATGGGATCCAATTAGGAATTTGGTCAGGTTTTGTCCCGGGTACCAGGGAAAAGAGTTCCCAGGCCCCCTAGCCGGATGTTCATGCAAACATAAAACTAGTCACACCACTTACACACCCAATATGAAATTGCCTTTTTCTCAGCATCAGCTATCTTTAAAACAATCCTTTAATGAAACCATTGTGTCACTGATCACAATCCTCAAAATCTCTGGTTGAATCCTTATTTCCAATCATTCCTTCATCGATGTACTTATGGCATCATTGGCAACCAGAATGCTCACCACCTGTTCACTTAGGGGCCTTTTCGATAGTTCCTAGCTCATAGTAACCGGCAATATATTCACATAACAAAATGGAATCTCAACCAACAGATCCATATAAAAGAGTCATGGACTCATCCGTTGAAGACCAACAAGGTCAATCAACCAGATCTACACCCGAATTCAGAAAACAACTCTTACTCCTTGATCCAATATCTTCCTCGACGTACTTGTGGGTATCTTGGCAACCCAGAGCCCGAGCACCGTATGGTCAGCACCCTCTAGGATCCTTCATAGGTCACCTAGCGCTTCACTCATAAGCTGCTTCCTTGGTCCCTCATCCACTGTACCGGAAGCTCACCATTTTAATCAAACTGAGGTTGGTCAAGACCTCGGCCGACCTTGCTACGCGAGACATCCTCCATTGACTCTCCGTCTCACAGTAGTTGCAACTTTAACAGATAGATCTACACGACCTCATTCACGAGACGGTCAAAATGCTTCCCCACAGCATTCTTGACATAAAACAGTCATTTACAAACAGGTCACAAATACAGTTTCTATAATGAATTCTCGTCTTTCCACATTATCCCTCATCAGTCCACATCATCAGTCCACATTACTTATTCCACATTCAATTCATATGTGTACTCATTCTCATCCAATCATATCATTTTCCATCTCATCACATCAGATTCATTCACATCACATGAAAAGAAATTCGAAAATTCCGGGGTGAATGATTATAGAGTTGTACCTGTTAAAATTACTACAATGTGATGACCTATGGAAAACCAGCAAATTCTCATTAGGCCAATGCCTCAATTTATAGGGTTTACATCCAAGCATCTAATCCCACTGATTTCTCCTTGATTCACTCCACCTCTTTTGCTTGATTCTCTCCACCTCTCCCAGAATATCTCCACACCTCCTAAATGTCCTCATGCTACCCTCCTTTATTCTCTCCCAGTAGATTCTTCTCACCTTTTCATAGGTTCTCTCGCATTTACAGATTCTCTTTTATAGCCTCTAGCCAAGGGCTTGTTCCCACACACACCCTATTCACTTGTATATTTCAACACAAGTGAATACTCCTAGCACACCTAGACCCTATACCAAGTTTCCCTCTTACTTGATAGTCCGCGACTAGTGCCTCAAGTCTCTAAACTCATAGTCCTTAACACTCTCTCTCTCTATGTGTCCAAGGCTACTACAAGTGCCCGTGACCTTGACTAAATTGCTCACACATACATCTACCACATGGCCTACATCATCGGTGGCTCAGAGGTGGTTTTATCCTATTGGGGCAGGTTACATTGGGTTGTGGGGTTTTTCTCTCTCTCTCTCTCACTCTCTCTCTCTCTCTCTCTCTCTCTCTCTCTCTCTCTCTCTCTCTCTCTCTCTCAGAAAAGATGATCCGACTCCACTTCCTTAGGAGCCTCCATGAAGTTTGTCGATGTCGTTCCTTGTCCACTGGGTTTGCTGTAGCAGTCTCTTGCCCCATGTGTTCTGGCTTTCCACAGTTGTGGCAAGTGAAGTTTCTTCCTCCTACTCTGCCTCTTCCTCGTTCTCGTCCCTCGAGAGATTCCTCCTCGGGTGAAGAATGCTTTTTCTTCTCCTGCTATTGAGTCGAGCCATTTCTTCTCTTTGCCTCTGCTCTCTTGCTCTAGTAGAGCTCCTTCTATCTCGTGTAGCTTCAATTCAGGTACATTATTTAGTGTTGCTATAATGTTTTCATATTCACCTTTGTCCACACTCTTCAAAAGCATTGCTAGTGCCTCATCATCTTCTACCTTTTTGCCAATAGCTGTTGCTTAATGCTTTTATATCTGTTCAAGTGTGTGATTAAAGGTTCACTTTCCTTCATATCCAATTTGTAGAATTGCATTAACAGATTTATCTTTGAATTTTTAGCTTGTGTGCCAAATAATTTATTGAGTTCATCCCATGCATCTTTTGCCCATTGTATCCCTGTGATGTGATGAATGATTTCATCATTTAAACTGAGTGCGATAAGTCCTAATGCTTTTTCATTCCTGCTCTTCCACTCATTTTTCCCTCTCACCTCTGGGCATTCATCTCTTCCCTCAACTAGCCCCCACAGATTTTTCCTCATGAGCAGATACATGGTTTTTGTCTGCCATGTGTAAAACTGCTCCACAATAAATTTGGCTGTTTCTTGTGCCGTACTCATGATAATGTGAAGGGAGTCTTACCTCTTGTTCCTGCACACACCCTATTCACTTGTATATTTCAACAGTACATAATGAATAACTCCTAGCCTTAACAAGATCATGGCTAGCGAGATATTCTGTCTGAGTCTCTGACGTTGATTGGTATTGACGCGAATACTTCGCCCTCCAGAGAACCACATATACTGACGTCGCTCAACACTGGATCAGGAAAGTATAGATTCTCAAAGTGACAAGGGAGTCCCACTCTGCTTTCTCGAGTTGTAGCGGAGTTGATGAGATTTTCGAAGGCAAAGGCGATCATATCCTGACTCTGGGAGAGTCCAAGAATGCTAGACAGATTTGGGGTATCCATATAAAAATCCAGTTCAATTTATGGGTTTTCAATTTATGAAGTTCATTTCAAACATAATCTTAATAAGTGAAAACATTATTTCCCAGATTTACTTTAAAATTTTAGGCCATTTCTACTGCTATTTCGTAAGTTTACAACAGTGCTCTGATACCAGCTGCCCCCTCCGTGCACCGAATTCCCGGTTGCTAGTAGCCGAAGTAGCTTCCTCTTGCGCGGGGCAGGGTTTCCCACTTCAGGTCTCGCCCTGGAATGTTCAGACACGAGACTAATTTGGTAGTCATTCCGAAACTGAAACCTGGAAAATTTTCCTTGCCTGAAAAACGGGGACGATTCCACCTTTTTGATTTTCTTAACGAATTTTCTAACGGGCTCAAGAGATTAAACTATCCTTCACCTAATTAAACCAGATAGAAGGAAAACTATCACTGACTTAATTTGAAAAAATCAATGCTTTTTCTTAACCAAATCAATGCTTTTTCTTAACCGAAATCAAGCATAGTCATTGATCTAATCATATGAGGAAATCAATGCTTTTTTCCTAACCGAAATCAGGAACACCCGTTGATCTACTCATTTGAGAAATTCTTCAAGGTTTTATTTAACTACTCGAATTCTAAGCGTATTTTTATTATTTCAATTTAATTATTAAAACTCTACTGATTCCAACCTAACCCCATCCGACCCATGGGTTTGCCACCACCCAACCAATGGAATTGGTAGAACCAGACAATTACTCACCCACCCATAATTGAATGCCTTCTTTCATAACTCAAAATTTCCATCCAAACCCTTGTTCCTCAAAAAACAGTATCACTCTGGACTCTCCGTTGAGACCCACTGGTCAGCCAACGAGATCCAGTTTTAACAGATTATAATAATTATTTCATCCATCATACATATCTTCCTCGACATACGCATGGGTGTCCTAGGCACCGCGAGCCCGTGCATCGCCTGGTCAGAACCCTCCAAGATTCTCCTTAAGTGTCGTGGCACTTCACTCAGGGACCGCTTCGTCGGCCCTCGTCCATCGCACCGAAAGCGCACCATTTTCAACCATACCGAGGCTGGTCAAGACCTGGGCAGGCTTTGCCGCGTGAGCTATCCTTTGAACACTCCCCGCCAGCTGTTGCAACCGAACTTCCCTTAGAAAAATATATACCAAATTCTCCCTCTAGCATTCGGGCGTAAGACAGTCCTTTAAGAAAACAGGGTTTCTATACAAGTATTTAGTTTGATTTTTCTTTTGAATACAATGAGTATTTCTTCAATCAGTATCTCCAAAACTTCTTGATCGCAATTCTGAATTTCATACCAGAATTCCTCGAATTCCATAACATTGATCCACAGATCATTTCGAAGGGTCTCAAACTTAGTTTCAGATTTGACGGGAGTTTTGAGGGTATTTTTCTAAATTGATCACACCTTCTTTCCTCGAAACTGGCGAAAGAGTTTGGTCTTGGTCATAGTCTGATTCAAGGTTCAAGTCTGATAAGATTTTTCCTGAACTATCTTTCTCGCAAAGGTTTGATAATTCAGTTACTATTTTACCGAATTTCTTTCTTTGAATATACACTTAACTGATTTCTAAATTAGTTACAAATTTCAATGAGGAATAAAATAATCATTTATCTGAATATTTTGATCTCGATAGATTTCCTAAATTTTCTTTTTACAATCCATGTGAATTTCTTAGAGTATTTAACTATTCATTTTATCAATTACTCAGAATTTAAACATAGAATTTAAGAGAATTCTAATTTTGATATAAATTTTTTAATGCATCTATTTATGCATAAAAATCAACTTCAATGGGAATAACACTTTTATATAAAAGAAATTTCTTTTATGTATCTATTTATGCATAAAATCAATTTAATAGGAATAACACTTTTAAAATTAAAAAAATTCCTTTATGCATCTTTCTATGAACAAAAATTCAATTTTAATAAGAGTACCACTTTTATAATAAAAAAATTATCCTTTATGCATCTTTCTATGCATAGAAATCAAATTTAATGAGAATAACACTTTTATAATAAAAAAATTCCTTTATGCATCTTTCTATGCACAAAAATTCAATTTTAATAAGAATAACACTTTTATAATAAAAATATTATCCTTTATGCATCTTTCTATGCATAGAAATCAAATTTAATGAGAATAACTTTTATAATAAAAAAATTTTCATTATGCATCTTTCTATGCATAGAAATTAAATTTAATAAGAATAACACTTTTATAATAATTTCCATTATGCATCTTTCTATGCATAGAAATTAAATTTAATAAGAATAACACTTTTATAAAAAAAATTCCTTTATGCATCTTTCAAATTTCATAATTAATATCACTGATATCCATGCATATTCATAGGTGAATATGTACACGGAGTAGTTAGAATATTTCTTTTAATGCAAAAATGGTGGGAATTACTCTTTTGGAATAACATAAAAACAAACTTTCTTTTCCACAAAATTTTGAAATTTTTTGCCATAACCTCCTTTGTATGGCTGACCATTTCTCATTTTTATCATTCTTTATTTGACTTAATTTAACCCAAATTAGATTTATAGAACTCTAATCTACACAATTTTCTAAATTCAAGAGAGTAAACACTAAGAAGAGTTTAAGTAATCCCTTAGTTAATCTTTCTAAGATTAAGAAAGGCTAGAATGAGAAGGGGGTGGTCTTTTCATCAAGGCATAGCATTTGAATTTAATTCAAACAACATTTGCAAAGCATAAGAATTAAGAAAACCATAGATTTTTCATTAAACAAGTAAGAAAATTAGCTTACATGTAGCTTGTAAGCTCTCCTTTGGCTTGAGGGATTGAGGGTTCTACTCTTGTTTGAAGCAAGAGTGGCCACCAATTCACTTTGGAGAGGATTAAGCGGCCAAAAATAATTGAATTATAAAGAAATTCAATGTAGATGGCTCAGGACAGGAGTAGAGTAACAGTGCATAAACACCATTAAGCTTTTACAAAAGGGGGAGGCTTCTATTTATAGGAAAAAGTGAGCCTCAAACCAAGCAAACTGGTTCTAGAATTTTCCAGATCAGTTTGGTCAATTTTTGGGTCAATTCAGCTTACTTTTTGGATCTAGTTTTGAAATAGGAGAGAGGAGAGATGAAATATCTCATTTTATTGATTAAGAATTGGGGGTAATGATGAGAAAAAAGGCACCTCCTTCATGAGGGGATATCCCCACTTTGAGGTGTCAAAATTCAGTTTTTTAACTCTTTTCTTTGGTCCTTCGTCCACTCTTCATCTTATGTGAGCATTTACTCATTTTTGGGGGGTTTTTCTTTTCTTCTTCAATTTATCTCCTCCCTACATTTGGATTAATCTTATTGGTCCATAGGAACCTTAATCCAAAATTTTCAGAAAATCTGGACCCTTAAGCTGTCTTTTGTGCACATTATAATTTATTTCTAATGCACCTTAGGAATTTCTTTTTAAACTTTTGTTTCGAGAAAATTTATTTTAATAAGAAGGGATATTTTCCATCCAAAGATATCTAAAAACTGAATTATCTCTCTCTAGAATATTTTTTCTCTCTAGGCCAAAACAGGTAGAAATAAGATCTGTTATTATTCTGAAAAGGGGATTGATTATAGGGGGAGAAACTAGACATCTTGAGGGGCTGGGGAGGAATCTTATAATTTTACCATAACCTCCTTTGTTTTATGGACTAAATCTTAGTAACCAAATAAGTGCAATAGCATTCTTATAATGGCTCTTGCAATTGCCAACTCACTTAAGGCATCAAGGCGTCATTGATTCACATGGCAACATGCATTTGGCATCATTTATCCTTGCAAAATCCATTAATTGGCAACTGCATTCCAATCCTTTTGCATGTATAAACCAATGCCCACTTGATTCAATGAAATAAGTCGATGAAGCGCTTTGCTTGCCGATCGCCCGGCCAAGCCTTCTTACCCTCTTACCAAAGTTTGAATTCTGATGGCAAGAGTTGAGGCCAAGTCTTCACTCCTTGTACCTAATCTCCCTCCTTGGCACTTTTCCAAAAGCACTCACGAACAAGAAGAGTTCATGCCATGCTCCCCCTTGGCCTCTCCACCAATGCCAAGGGTACTCTCTCAAAATGCTAGATTCTAGTGCTTGTTTGAAATGAACTTATACAATTGATTGAGAATATAGCAGTGTAAAGAGAGTAGAGTGTTTGAAGGCTTAAAATTTAAAGCATGTACTCATGCTCATGTGTACATTATAACCTTAGCATGTAATCATGCTTGCATTATGCTCCATTATGCTCCTTGTACACCTTCTTCATAAAAATCCTTTGTTCCAAGTCTTGCAATAGTCATCTAATAAAAGAGAAGCAATACAATGCCCTTACCGAGGCAGAACCAATGCAAGAGGCATCAAAAACTACATACTCTCCTTTAGTTCAATCCAAATGTTGATCCCTTTTGCATGTATAGGAAAAATTTGATTAGATAAATTGTGTGGGAATAATAGAGAACAAGTAAAGGCTCAAGGGAAGGCAAGCTATATACATGGAAATGATGAGAATCCCATGATATACAAGAATCTATCCTAAACCATGTTTTCTCTCAAAACCTTAATGCCCTTAGACAATTAGATCAACTTGGAACAAGGATTAGCTCACAATGTGTGGGAATGGCATGGGGAAACGATCAATTAGGTAGGATTAGGGTTTTTGTAATGAAAACATAGATGCAACCCTTGAAAGAGGTCAAGATTGAAGGATTAGCCAAAGTAGAGGAATCAACTCATGTGGAAGTTTGATTAAGGCTTAATACGCATTAGTTAACCCTCATATCCATTCTCATGTGCATGGAACCCTAAAGAACAAAACGCAGCTCTGTTCTCCCTTTTAAGCAAGAATGAAAGGATCCAAGACCAAAGTAGTAGTTGCTTAGTGTATAATGTGCAATTAATGATGTTGAGATATCGAGCTCGTCTAGTGAGGCGGTGGACACTGATGACCCGCCTGGGGGATAGGCCCCACACTTACACCACTGGCATGGTTGGTGAGATCTTGGGTGATATGCGGCCAGTGGGATGACAGGCTGTGTGATAGCCATTCTAGAGACTGGCATAGTTATAGTGCCAGCTCATTTAGTCGGGTTCACACTATAGAGAACCCGTGTATGTATTGGTTGAGTACCTTTCATATTATGTGTACTCTTATTCGTGTATATGGTGTGTTGAGTGTAGAGAAGAAGAAGAAGATTTTCAGCCTCTCACCTTGTGTGTTCTCTATTAGGGTTTTGTGAGTGTGTGTGTGTGCTTACAAGAGCTCAAGCTCTCTTCCCCCCTGCATCTTTTCATGGTATCAGAGCTTGGTTCGTGCTAAGGTCTGAGCTGCAAGCAAGAGAACCACAAGAAACGGTACGAGGGTAAGAGCTTCAACTACTCTTCCCTATTGTGTTGGTGACTACACCCTTGTCGGGAGCTCTACGGGAGGCACCGGCAAACGGTCTCTGATTGAGGAGCTTTCTTCGCGGGAGTAAAGCTATAGGGCAACTATACAATCTTATTGGACTACAATTTTCGGGCCGAAAATGCGTTTCGGGCACATCTGGACCTCCGTTTTTTAGAAAGTAAGCGATTTCAAGCACTGCGAGTAAGTCATCGATTCTCTACAGAACTCTGTTTTAAGAACTGCAAGAAGACAGATTGACTCTGCAGACACTGTGGGTGCTGCAAAGAGGTCTACAGTTGCCATTGGGTGTATGTATGCACATTGAAGTCACTGGTTGTGACATTTGAGAGTACTACAGTATCGCTGCAGAAAATACAGCATTTGTGCAGAAAAAACCAGAGTGCAGTTTCTGGTAAAATTGTGTGTTTGGCAAGATGTCTAATGATGGCATAACATAGATTGTGGCTGAGAAGCTGGATAAGAATAACTTCCATGCTTGGAGGTTCAGGTTGACGAATTTCCTGATGGAAAAAGGCTATTGGGACTACATAGAAGGTGAGCATGAAGAGGCACCGGAGATACCGGATATAAATCCAACTGCTGTAGATGTGAAAGAGTTTAAAGACTGGAACCAAGGAGCCAAGAAGGTTATGTATTGGCTCTCCATTAGTATACAAGACACCATGATTGGGCACATTCAGGATGCCAAGTCCCCCAAGGAGGCGTGGGACACCTTGGTAAAGCTTTATGAAACAAATACCAAGGCACGCAAGATACAGTTGAAGAATGAACTTCATACTGTGGAGAAAAAGAGCATGTCTGTGAATGACTATGCATTGAAGATAGAGGGTATTGTGGAATCCCTTGCATCTATTGGTGTGTCAGTAGATGATGATGATAAGGTGGAGGTCTGTCTACGTGGTCTCGGGCCACAATACAAGGCGTTCAAGACATCTATTCAGACTCGGGAAAACATTCCCAACTTTACAGATTTGGTGTCTATGCTAATTATCGAAGAGAAGAGCTTGGGTGAAGACCAACAGTCTTCACAAAGCAAAAATAGTTCAGAGCAACAGGACTTCTACACGAGTTCAGGAAGAGGACGAGGTAAAGGAGGCCGTGTGGACGCGGTCAAGGAGGTGGCCGAACAGGTAATCAGAATTATGGTCAACAGCAGCAGCAGCAACAACAGTCCCAGAATCAACAACAACAACAACAACACGCAGGTGGAAGAGGCAAATTCAGAGGCAAGGGGAGTCAAAGAGGCCGTGGAAATTGGCAAAGGCAATATAATGATGCACGTGAATGCTATTATTGTGGTAAGCCTGGACACGTGCAGGCAGAATGTTATAAGAAGCAGGCTGACATGCAAAATGGGAAAGTGCAGCAAAACAACTATGCATCCTCAAGCAGAAATAATGAGAATAATGAAAGGTTGTTTGTTATGCAGCATGTCGTGAATGCCATGTCTGAAAATATTGATGCAGCACGAAAAGATAATGTATGGTATGTGGATTCAGGCGCTTCGAACCACATGACGAGTCATGGGGAGTGGTTCAAGGAAATGAAAAACCCGGAAAGACCAGGTTTTGTGGAAACAGGGGATGACACTGCTCATCCAATTGCCCACGTTGAAGATGTGCCATTGTCTATGCAGGATGGCAAAGTGAAGTACCTTGCAGATGTACTTTATGTACCGAACATAACAAAGAATCTGGTTTTAGTTGGCCAGATGATTGAGCAGGGTTTGCAGGTTCGGTTTAATCCTGATGGGTGTTATGTTGAAGATTTCAAAGACAAGTGCAGGTTGGTTGCAAAAGGCAACAGAGTGGGCAGAATGTTTACGTTGAATGTAGACATGCCTGAAATGAGTGCTGCGATGTTTGCAAATGGTTCAGGAATTGTTGCAGACACAGACATTTGGCATAAAAGGATTGGACATGTAAATGTGCAGAGATTGAAGTCTATGCAGACAAAAGGCATTGTGACAGGGCTGCCAAAATTTAAAGTGGAAGGTATGCAGAAAATATGTGAAGCATGCCAATTTGGGAAGCAAACAAAGCATGTGTTTCCACGTAACAGATATGTGAGCAGAAATGCACTAGATGTTGTGCATTCAGATGTATGGGGTCCTATGAAGACCATATCTATGGGAGGCTGCAGGTATTATGTGACTTTCATTGATGACCACACGAGGAAAGTGTGGGTATATTTCATGAAGGAGAAGAGTGAGGTGTTCACTCACTTTCAGAATTTCAGAGTTTTGGTTGAAAAGCAAATAGGGAAATATGTCGTGCCTAAGGTCAGATGGAGGGGGAGAATACTTCTCCAATGAGTTCTCTGAATTTTTGAAGAAGAATGGTATTCGGAGACAGTTCACATGCAAATACACTCCGCAGCAAAATGGAGTTGCTGAGCGGAAAAACATGCACATTGCTGAGATTGCGCGAGCATTGATGGAAGAGAAGAATATGCCGCATTGCTATTGGGCTGAGGCTGTTTCTACAGCAGTATACATCATGAACAGGACTCCAACTGCAGCCATACATAATGTAACTCCAGAGGAGAGGTTTACTGGCAAAAAACCAGATTTGTCTCATCTGAAAGTCTTTGGTGGATGCATTGCATATGTGCATGTGCCAGATGAGCTGAGAACTAAGCTGGATCCGAAAGCTGAAAAATGTGTGTTTATTGGATATTCCCTTGAGCAAAAGGGATACAGGTGTTATAACCCTGCTACACGTGAGCTGAGGGTAAGCAGGGATGTTGTGTTTGATGAGATGAGCAGCTGGTATGTTGCTGAAAAAGAAGCTGTTGGGGCTGATGTGAGTGGAAGTGTGGTTGCACAGAATGCAGGTCAGCAATCACAGTCTTTGAGTGGACCAGGAGAGTCCTCATCTAGTGGGTCTATTGATAGACCATGGAGTGGCAGGCTGCGTCATAATACCAGTCCTGTAAATGTGATTAGTACATCACGTAAAGGAAAAGAGAAAGTGGTTGAGCCCCTTGGTATGCCTGACATTTCTGCAGGGCATTCTTATGTTGATGGAGAGTCTAGTGGCTCAGATATGAGCCTTGATGAGGAGCTTGGGATCCCAGCTATGAGAACACCTGGTGTAAAGAAGGCTATGGAAGCCATGAATGAAAAGCTGCGAAGATCTGGGAGAGTGAGAAATCCTGTGCAGAGATTTACCTATGATGGCTATGTGGCATGTAAGATTCCTCCCCCAACCCCCTTTTGATGTCTAGTATCTTCCCCTGTAATCAATCTCTCTTCAAAAATATAAAGACCTTGTTTCTAACTGTTTTAACCTAGAGAGAGAAAATATTCTAGAGAGAGAATATTCAAATTTTTAATATTTTTGGATAGAAAATTATCTCATCTTATTAAAATAAGTTTCCCTGAAACAGAAATTCAAAAAGAACTTTCCAATGTGCAATTAGAATTTATTGGAAATGGGTATAAAGGACCTTAGCCTAAGGGTCTAGATTTTCAGAAATTTTTAGATTATGGTCCAATTAAGGTTCCTATGGGCCAATAGCATCAATCCATGTGTAGGGAGGAGATAAATCCAATTTGTAAAAGAAGATACCCAAAAATGAGTAAATGCTCACATAAGATGAAGAGTTGAAAATGTACAAGGTTTATTAGTAAAAAACTATGAGCAATATTAAAAATATGAGATATTTTGGGTATCCAAAAATGAGTAAATGCTCACATAAGATGAAGAGTTGAAAATGTATAAGGTTTATTAGTAAAAAACTATGAGCAATATTAAAAATATGAGATATTTTGGGTATCCAAAAATGAGTAAATACTCACATAAGATGAAGAGTTGAAAATGTACAAGGTTTATTAGTAAAAAACTATGAGCAATATTAAAAATATGAGATATTTTTGGTATAATGATTCCATTTTGACACATATGTAAGGAAGGGGAATTCTTTAAAGGAGGTGCATATTTCACATAAGATGAAGAGTTGAAAATGTACAAGGTTTATTAGTAAAAAACTATGAGCAATATTAAAAATATGAGATATTTTGGGTATAATGATTCCATTTTGACACATATGTAAGGAAGGGGAGTTCTTTAAAGGAGGTGCATATTTCACATGCTTGAATGAGTTTTAAACTCATAAAAATTGAGATATTTCATCTCTCCTCTCTCCTCATTCAAGTCTAGTTCCAAAAAGTTAGCTTAACTGACCTAAAAATGGTCAAAAAGTGACCAAACTGACTTGGAAAATTCTAGAATCAGTTTGTTTGGTTAGGAGCTCAATTTTTCCTATAAATAGAAGCCTCCCCTTGTTGAAAAAAATATAGTGTTTATGCATCGTTACTCTACTCCACCTAAGCCAAGAACTGTGAATTCATTAATAATTCACTAGTTTTTGGAGCTTCTCTCTTTCTTCAACCCCATTAGTGGCTCCATCAACATACTTAACCAATTGATTGGTTGGGGGCCTCTACCGTGAACAAAGAATCAAGCAAATTATAAGGTAATTAGTGAATTTTGATCATTTTCTATAATTTCTCAATGTTTCTCTCTTCTCAACCCCTCTCAAGCTTGAGAAGCTTAATTGGAATGGTTTTTGAATGCTATTCAAGTTAATTGATGAATGTTAGTGAAGAGTTACATAATTTGATGAATGCTATTGAAGTTAATTGATTAATGATAGTTAAGAATTACATAAATTTTCATTTATGCTTAATTCTAATGGTTTTTATGTAATTTCTCTCTCTCACTTAAGAAATGGTCATACTCATGACCCATTCTCAATCCAAATGAAGCTTTTCATAAAGCTTTTCCTTAATCCAAGATTAAGCTATGCTTGAGGCCAAATTAATGGCTTTTTTCTATGCTTTTAGTTTATGTGTTACTTTTATCATTTTTATTTTCATGCATAGAGGTATGCATAAAAGATTATTATTTTAACATAAAAGTGTTACTTTTATCACAATTGAATTTCATGCATAGAGGTATGCATAAAAGTTGATTATTTTATTATAAAAGTGTTACTTATATCACAATTGAATTTCATGCATAGAAGTATGCATAAGAGTTTATTATTTTATTATAAAAGTGTTACTTTTATCATATTTGGATTTCATGCAAAGAAGTATGCATAAAAGATATTCTTTTTATACTAAAAGTGTGATTTTCATCATAAAGGGATTTTATGCATAACTTAGATGCATAAGAGAAATTCTTTTATTCTAAAAGTGTAATTCCTACCAAATTGAATTTATGCATAGGAAGATGCATAAAAGATTGATTCAAAAGTGTCATTCTCATCTAAATTGAATTCATGCATAGGAAGATGCATGAAAGATTGAATTTTAATTCAAAAGTGTCATTTTCATTTAAAATGAATTTATGCATAGGAAGATGCATAAAAGATTGATTTTTACTTCGAAAGTATTAATCTCCTTAAATGGAATTTATGCATAAATAAATGTGTAAAGAAATCTTATATCAAATATAAGAATTCTCTTGTATTCTATAAATAGAAATGAGATGTGATAGGATGCGATAAGAGGTGTATAAGATGTGATAAGAGGTGTATAAGATGTGATAAGAGGTGATAAGATGCTTATGAAATAAGTTAGGAGGTGATAAGATGAATTAAGATGTGTATGGGATGAGGTAAGAAGTGTATGTGATAGGATAAGATGTATATGGGTTGTGTGATAGGGCGAGAATGGATGTGATGTAAAAGATTAGATGTGAAGGCATATGGGGTTATATGAATGGGAATGTGGAAATGGATGTATGTATGTGGATGTGTGGATGTGGAGATGGGAGTGTGGATGTATGAATGTGAAAATGGATGTATGCATGAAGATGTATATGCATAGATGTGAATGTGGATGTAGATGTATGCATGAAGATGTATATGCATAGATGTGAATGTGGATGTAGATGTGGATGTATAGATGTGAATGTGAATATGGATGTATGCATGAGGATGTATATGCATAGATGTGAATGTGGATGTAGATGTGGATGTATAGATGTGAATGGGAATGTGGATGTGGATGTATGTGAATGTGGATGTAGATGTGAATGTGGAATGTGGATGTGGATGTATGTATGTATGTGGATGTAGATGTGGATGTGGATGTATGTGAATGTGGATGTAGATGTGGATGTATAGATGTGAATGTGGAATGTGGATGTGGATGTATGTATGTATATGGATGTAGATGTGGATGTATAGATGTGAATGGAAATGTGGACGAGGATGTATGTATGTATGTGGATGGGAATGGGAATGTGAAATGTGAATGGGAATGTGGATGTGGATGTATGTATGTATGTGGATGTGGATGTATGAAAAGGACGTGATAGTGGATGTATGCATGTGGGTGTGGATGTATGGATGTGTATGTATGAATGTGGATACGGGATGTGGATGTATAAATGAGGATGTGAAAATGGAGGTAAGCATGTAGATGTGGATGTATGGATGTGAATGTGGATGTGGATGTGGATGTATGGATGTGGATATGGATGTGAATATATGATATGTGATGTGAAGGAATCTGAAGTGAAGAGATGGAAAATGATGTGATTGGATGAGTACATATATAAATGGAATGTGGAATAAGTAATGTGGATTAATGAGGGATAATGTGAAAAAATGAGAGTTAATATAGAAACTGTATTTGTAAACTGTTGTAAATGCTGTTTGTAAATGGCTGTTTGTAAATGCTGTTTGTAAATGGCTGTTTTATGTCAAGAATGCTGGGGAAGCATTTTGACCGTCTTGTGATTAAGGTCATGGAGACCTAACTGTTAAAGTTGCAACTGCTGAGATGGAGAGTCAATGGAGGACGTCTCGCGTAGCAAGGTTGGCCGAGGTCTTGACCTCGATTAAAAATGGTGAGCTTCCGCCCGGTACGGTGGATGAGGGACCAAGGAAGCGGCCTATGAGTGAAGCGCTAGGTCACCTGCGAAGGATCCTAGAGGGTGCTGACCATACGGTGCTTGGGCTCTGGGTCGCCCAGGATACCCACACGTGCGTCGAGGAAGATATTGGAACAAGGAGTAAGAGTTGTTTTGTGAAACCGGGCATGGATCTGGTTGATTGACCTTGCTGGTCTTCAATGGATGAGTCCATGGCTCTTTATATGGATCTATTGGTTGATCTTGCTGATCTTCAACGAGAGTCGATCTTGATTTTTATAAGTGATTATATTGCTGAGTATTATGGGCTAGGAACTATTGAAAAGGCCCCTGTGTGGACAGGTGGTGAGCGTTCTAGTTGCCAATGATGCCATAGATACTCTGATGAAGGAATGATGGGAAATTATGAATCAACTGGATAAATTGGAAGATTGTGATCAGTGGTACTATGGTTTCATTAAAGGATTGTTTTAAAGTTAGCTGATGCTAAGAAAAAGACAATTTTATATTGGGTGTGTAAGTGGTGTGGCTAGTTTTATGTTTGCATGAACTTCCGGCTAGGGGGCCTTGGAACTCTTTTCCTTGGTACCCGGGACAAAACCTAACCAAATTCCAAATTGGATCCCATCACTACAGTGGTTGGGCGGTTGGCTAACCCATGGGATCGGATGGGGTTAGGCTGGACTGATGGATCCGTAAATCGAGACTCAATTTCTGTTATTACGATAGATAAAGTAAATCCCGGATAGTAATTGTTCTATGGATAGGAATCAACGGCTGTGCCTCTTGATGGGAAAAAAAGCGTTGATCCCAATGATCCAAGTGCAAGTTTCTTCCTTGATCCGACCGAGTATCTTTATAGGTACAGTCGGATCAGTGTGATCAGTAATGATCTTGACTATGTTAGAGTAAAAAGTTATCTTGGTGGAATCGCCCGTGCTTTCCGGGTAAGGGAAGTTTTTCCGGGTTCGGTTTTGGAAAAACCGACGGATTAGTCTCTTGTCCGGATATCCATGGACGAGGCCCCGAGTGTGGGTCCCTGCCCTGCGCATGAAGTGCTACTTCCGCTGCTAGGACCCCGAATCTGTCGCATGGTGGGGACAGGGATTTCACATGGCACATCACTATGCATATATGGCAAAGGTTGTGCAGGTTGTTGAGCCCACATGCATTGATGAGGCTGTTGGAAATGTGTGTTGGGAGAAAGCTATGGATGAGGAGATGGATGCACTATATGGAAATGAAACTTGGGATTTAGTGCAATTGCCTGAAGGCAAGAAAGCCATTGGATGCAAGTGGGGGTACAAAGTTAAACATAACAGTGATGGAAGCATAAACAGGTACAAGGCTAGATTGGTAGCCAAAGGATATGCGCAGACATATGGGATTGATTATGAGGAAACTTTCAGTCCAGTTGCCAAGATGGCAACGGTGAGAGTTATGATAGCAGTGGCTGCATCAAAGCAATGGTCTTTACATCAGATGGATGTAAAGAATGCATTCTTGCATGGGGATTTGCAAGAAGAGGTGTATATGTTGCAGCCACCTGGTTATAAGGATGTGGGTCACCCCGAGCATGTTTGCAGGTTGAAGAAAGCCTTGTATGGCTTAAAGCAAGCACCAAGAGCATGGTCTGACAAGATTTCGAAATATCTTGTCACTATTGGCTTTCATGTAGCCAATGCAGATTTCTCATTGTATATGAGACATGGTGATAGAGGAGTTGTGCTTGTTGTCATCTATGTAGATGACTTGATCATTACAGGGGACCATAATACAGAAATCTTTGATGTAAAGATCTTACTAAGATAGAAGTTTGAGATGAAGGATCTGGGGGAGCTCAGATATTTCTTGGGCATTGAGGTGATTAGGTCACCACATGGTATTGGATTACTGCAGAGACAGTATGGCTTGGACATGTTGTCCAAGTATGGTATGACAGGCTGTAAGCCTATTTCTGTGCCATTAGATCAGAATGGCAAGTTGAGTGCAGATTCAGGAGAGATCTTGGAGGATCCTACTATGTACAGGAGCATAGTAGGAAGTTTGATCTACATGACGATCACCAAACCAGATTTGAGCTATGCTGTTGGGTTGGTGAGTCAGTTTATGCAGGTTCCACGGAAACCGCATTTGGATGCAGTGAGACGCATACTGAGGTATGTGAAGGCTACTTTGGATTGTGGACTATTCTATGAGACTGGGACAGAGATATGTGTACATGGGTACACAGATGCTGATTGGGCTGGTAGTATCTGAGATAGACGATATACCAGTGGATTCATGTTTTCTTTGGGGAGTACTGCCGTGACTTGGAGCAGTAAGAAGCAGCCTACGGTTGCTCTATCGAGTACAGAGGCCGAGTACAGAGGAGCTACTATGGCAGCATGTGAGGTAGCTTGGTTGAGAAAGCTACTTGCAGATTTGGGTCTATCAGTGGATAGACAAGTTGTCATTTTCTGTGACAACATTAGTAGTATACAGTTGGCCAGGAATCCAGTCTCGTACGAAGCACATAGAGGTCCACTACCACTTCACCAGAGAGAAGGTCTTAGCAGGAGACCTTGACCTTGTTTATGTCAGCACAGAGGATCAGGTAGCTGACATCTTCACCAAAGCATTGGGTACAGAGAAGCTCCGCAGATTCAGGGCTTCGCTTGGTGTACATGAGATGGAGTTGAGCTCGAGGGGGGGTGTTGAGATATCGAGCTCGTCTAGTGAGGCGGTGGACACTGATGACCCGCCTGGGGGATAGGCCCCACACTTACACCACTGGCATGGTTGGTGAGATCTTGCGTGATATGCGGCCAGTGGGATGACAGGCTGTGTGACAGCCATTCTAGAGACTGGCATAGTTATAGTGCCAGCTCATTTAGTCAGGTTCACACTATAGAGAACCCGTGTATGTATTGGTTGAGTACCTTTCATATTATGTGTACTCTTATTTGTGTATATGGTGTGTTGAGTGTAGAGAAGAAGAAGAAGATTTTCAGCCTCTCACCTTGTGTGTTCTCTATTAGGGTTTTGTGAGTGTGTGTGTGTGCTTACAAGAGCTCAAGCTCTCTTCCCCCCTGCATCTTTTCAAATGAGCCTAAGCAACATGAATTGAACTGGATTAATAGCTCTTAACGAAGAAGAAAACCTTCCATGAAATGGCACAGCGCGATCTGGTTGTGGGATGTGAAGATGTAGAACATCCGGCTGTTTTCTCCCATTAAACCACCAAAACGTTAGCAAATGACTTCTCCAACCATAAGGAAGCCTCAATGGTCCCAAATGGCCATGATTAGGCTCTCAAATCTCTGAGAATTGCAGGTTTCGACGGTAGTGAGCTCGACACATCAAATCAACCCATTGGACATGAGAGAGAGAGCTACTTTGCATTGCTTGATGATTCTCCGAAAATGATTGCTATGGCTATGGGAGCTTACACAGAGAAAGGGATTACTGAGAAAAATATTGATTAACAATCCTAATCACAATTAGTACATTTCTCCCAATTTACTCTACTTTTTTGACAATTCCATGAATTTATCATGTTTCTTGAATTTTGATCATATGTTCTTGAATCTTGGTCTTGATCCATTTCAATTGGTATTAGAGCTTGCCATGGGCCCTAGACCATGGAAGGCCATCTCCAAGAAAGGAGCCAAGGTTTCATGTAATGTCCAAGATACAAAATGACTAAAAGGTTTCTACAATGAACCCAAGGCCCTATTTATAGTAGACTTGCCCATGGCCCATTATTTACATATTTTTGGACCTTAGTCTTGCCACATTACAACCTGCCACACCCTGCCTTGCACACCCTGCATGACACCATCCCCTTGCGCACACCTCCCATCCCCCTCCTGTACAACCCGGTTGTCCCTTGCGCACACTTGTCGGCTGCCCCCTCCTTGCCTTGTGCACATGCATCCACAACTACCTCACCTTTATACCCACATTCTCTTTGTGCCCTCTTCAATTTCTAGCAGCCCTCGGCACCCCTTGGCACCCAAGCTGTCCGTCTCTCCAGGCTCCTCAACATAGGAGCCTGAGCCTAAGCCCACTTGCTTTGCTGGAGCGGCACGCCCTGCAGATGCCCCCCTCATCTCCATCGCTTCTAACAACGACATGCTGGTGGACAACATCAACATATCTTCTTCAACCACCCCAACCACCTCCTCTTACTCTGCTTCTGATGCCACCTTTGGTTTGCGAGAGGGGATGCCAATCCCACATACATCCTGATGCCGCCTTTGGTTGCGAGAGGGGATGCCAATCCCACATACATCCGTGGAGCTCGAGCACATCCCCCTTCCACCTCCTCTCATGTCCTCTCCTTTGAACTCACCCCACACCACACCTCCAACTGCTACTCCTTTCAGATCCAATTCCAGGAGCCCCATCCTTTCCAATGTCCGCCTGTCCATCACCACTCTCTTCACTTCCACTCAGCTCACCTCTCTTGGGTTGGCAGGCCTCGCCTCTTTGCCCCTTCCCACCAGCGACCCCTTGCATCTCTTATATCCACAATTTCCCCTCCTTCGGCCAACCTTCCCTCATAGACCGTTGGTCCCCCACACCTCTCCGTGGCATGCCGCAATTTGACCACCATGATCACAGGCAGGTCGCCCACAGAGCTCAGTGCCACCACCACCTCTCTCCTCAGTGGTGATGGTTCCTCTCCACCCCACCCCACCCCACCCCCGCCACCTCCAACTATACACTTTCTTCACTACTACTTTACCTTCCGCAACATATCCCCTGCACCCCTCCATCTCTGCCATGCCATGGAATCCTTCTACTCTGCCTCTGCACCGACACACCCTTCCCCTTTGGACACTTCATCTACGGGGCCAAATGCTATCACTTCGATACCCGATACCACAATCCAAATGGCTCCAATTTTTCATGGTCCTCCATCCGCTTCCTCACTGCCATCCTTCTTCGACTTGCACATACCGGCAGTGTCCCTTCTCCTCCTCGCCACCATCAGCACCATCAGCTTTAAGTATAGGTCCGTCAGGATTCTCCTCACCCTCGCCAATGTCGTTGCACCACCCCCGCCCTATGGTCACCTTTGCTTCCTTCTCCCCCATTTTCATCGCTGCCAACACCAGATTCGGATCATGGATCTCCTCTCCTATCCCCACCATCCTCGCCACCGTCGCCAATCTTCCCAACCCCACCTCCATTTGCCTCACTGCCCCCCCTAATATAGCCCGCACCCCACTCGCTTTTGATCTCGAGCTACTTCCTTCTCTCAAGGACATCCACTCCCCACCATCCCCACCCCTTCCCGCTAGCTCTAGTCCACCACCAGCCACCGCTGTGGACACCTCACTCGGCCTCTCCACCCGTTCGCATGGCACCACACCCTCACCATCCTCTTTTAAGGACCAGTCCGCTCTACAGTACCAATTCTGCATACAACCCTAAAACTATCCTAAAGCAAATACAGTTGTGAAAGCATAAAGAGACTGAAATAGCCAATGCAACATTAGCACCATATTCACATAAGATTTTAGGTGAAAAGACTTTTAGGCTACAAATCATACTGTTGATTAGAGTTCTTTTTTTCATTTTTGGGATTCTTTGGCTTTTACTTTAGTATTTCTTTAATGAGGCCTTTAATATAGGATTGATGGACCCTTTCATCGGGAGGGCCTTGTTAAATTAGTGTCTAAGTAGGTGTGGCATGCTCTACTTTTCCCCTCATTAGAGCCTCACAATTGTGCTTCCATTTGTATAAGTTGTTAGTGAAGGTCACCGGTGACCTTGTGTATGAATCATCTTTTACAATGAATGGTGTCTTCTCAAGAGCTCCTTGATAACATATCTTGATTAAGGATCCATTTTGGATAGTATTTATAACATTCTTATGAGTAAAGAGTTTGCCAAATGGCATGATATGAAAATTATTATGGCTTGGTTGGTTTTAGAGAAGTCGTATGTGAAAATGTATTTTTTATGCTTACATTCCCTTTTGGTTAAAACTGGGAAGGCATATTTGAAAATTTACTTTTTATGCCCACATTTCCTTTTGATTAAAATTGGGATATGGCCCATGTCTTGTGAATTTTATATTTTTATGACCCAAGTTGCCTTTTCTCATTTGTTACTCAATGCTTGGTGATGGGTTGTTTTTCATTTCTAATTTGGTGCTCAATGCTTGATGATGGGCTCTTTGACCTCTTGCTAATCATTACCCATCCATTGATTATCAATTTAAAGAAAGCCATGGTGAGCATTCAAATTTATGGTGTTTCTTAATACATGGATTGCAATTGCTTATTATCTTGTGCTTTATTGATGATTTTATGTTGCTTTCAGAGGTCACTTCTCAAAATTTGTGGAAAGGTTTAGATCTTGTTTGGATTTTCTCTTAGCTTATAGGTCCAATGTAACAATGTTAAATCTATGCTTATTAGTCCATTTAAGCATTTGATTTTTGGCTTGAATCATGGTGCTTTGTCATGATTCCTTATGGGCACATCTTTTGGCATTTAAGATGCCTTGTTAGTACCTCACAATATTTTGTATTGCATATTTGCTATAATCATTTTCTTATGTATTTGTAATATTATCTTCCATTAATTTCCGTTAATGTTATGAATCCAAGAAATGTTTACTAAGCTACGAACTAAAAAGACTATCCATGTAAATAATATCCTCAGCAAGGAAATCACTTGTGCTTTCCCTTGACCTTTTGGGGGTCTAGGTGTTTTAGGTTTGTTGATGCATGATATTGCGTGATTGGGAAAATAGATGTTTACTATGGTTTTTGAGCCTCAATCATGGACTCTTACACTATACTCTACAATTTTTTTTAAAGGTTATAGTATTTGTGGTCATGGGCCATTGGGTTGTAGACATGATAAATTTGCTAATATGCCTTTTAATTATCTCTTGTTTGGGTGAAAAATTTTCTCTTATCCTTATTACACTAGGAGGGCTCCAAAAGAGTGACATGCCACTCCAATTTAGAATTATTTTAAATGCAATAGTATCTTTCACTTGCTTCTTACGTGTGGTCTTCTCAATTTGAGTTTCTTTAGCATACCCTCGTTTCTCATTCTCCTACTTCTCATGATGGGTTTGTTTGTAGCATTAGTCGTGGTTCTATGCTCATGGCTTGTAGTTTCAATTCTAAGTCTTGCACTCATTACCATGCTTTGTGAAGGGGTACACTTAAAAGTATGTAAGAATGTCATGTGAGTTCACCATAAGGGGTTTTTCAATTCACATTTTTGGGATACATTTTAAAAAATGAGTTTATACAAGGGGCTTTTAAAATAGATTTTGGGAAAAATTATAAGTTTATATAGAAAAAGGGGGTCATTTTAAATACTTCAAATTCATAGATAAGGATAATTTAAAATAGTACTCCTTGGAACACACGTGATATATAAGTTATTAGAGTGAACATCTTGAGCATACTTCTATTTTTGGTCATGCATAACCATTTGTTTCTTCTAAGTGTCCTTTGGGTGAAGATTGGCTTTTAGAGCTAGGTTCATTAGGCCCTTTTTGGCTACTTTGTAGGCAACTTCATGTGGAGGCAACTACAAAAGTTTTGTTGGCCTTGTTTTGTTTACTTTGCATTCTATTTAGATCCTTGGGAGCTTTGGTTGCATTCCATGGTCTTCTCCATTTTTCTTGCATGCCTATGTTTATGGGGGTGTAAGGAATCCTAATTGGTTACACTCGAGGTTTTGTAGTGGACATTCCATGGCCTTCTCCATTTTGCTTGGATGCCTATGTTTATGGTGTGTAAGGAATCTAAGTTTGGATATACACTCTATGGTTTTTCCAAGCTGTCTAGTTAGACTTCTCTTTATTCATGCCATAACTAGGTTAATCATCTATTTGTCTCCTTCTACTATTGGGCATATTTTTTATCTTTTATAATTAGCAATTTGGTCCATTATCTTCTCAATAATGTTGTGTAGTCTACTTGTCATAACTTTTCTTCTTCTCACACATCAATGAAACTGGTTCCCAAGGCTTGCTCGCACATGAAGGAAATATGAGTGAAACTTTCTTCCAAGGCTCACTCACACATTAGTGAAACTTTGTTCCACCAAGACTTCCAAATGAGTATACTTTTTTAGTAAGAGGATGCCAACTCGTTCACACATCAATGAAATATGCTCTCAAGACTCGCTCACATAACTAAATAAGGAAAAGCTAAAACAAATCTTTATTGGCTAAGGAGTTGAACTTGTACATGTATTTCATGTGGTGACGTAGTGTAGAGGCATTAGAAATTAGAAATTCTATGCATAAACTCTCATACTACATGCCTTGTATCCTAGAATCTAGAGGAGCTTACATATGCACCTAGAAAAGATAAATATTGGGGGCTTACACCTAAATCATTAAATTAGCATATGAAGGGTAGAGAGCCACCAACGTGATCTAAGAGGATTCTTAGAAAGTTTCTTTCTATAAGAAATATCAGAAGAAGCACTCCTTAGAAAAGTTATAATGTTATAAGCACTCCTTAGAAAGCTACAGTGCTATAAGCACTCCTTAGAAAGCTACAATGCTGTAAGCACTCCTTAATAAATCTCACAAGCCATCAATGAGAATAAAATCACACAAGTCATCAATGAGAGTAACATCTCATTGATGGCTTGTGAGAGTAACAATGCTATAAGCACTCCTTAGAAAGCTACAATGTTATAAGCACTCCAATGAAAGCTACAATGCTATAAGAACTCCTTAGAAAAAGCTACAATGTTATAAGCACTCCTTAATAAATCTCACAAGCCACCATCAATGAGAGTAACATCTCATAATTTGCTTCCCCCATGTGCTATTTTATATTTAAAAAATTTCCTAAGATAAATTTGATCACTCTAAAGAGCTCATCCATCTTGTAGGTTGAGCCACTTAAAGAACACACAAGGGGAGTAAAGGGATATAAGAACTCTAAAACTTAAATTCTAGCTATCAAAAGCCACATTAGACTTTTGGTAATGGGGTTTTTGCATTACTAGCACCCCCTAACAATACTAGGTAAGGGGGACTTCATAAGGTACTAGGGATGCAAGCTAAAACGCAGAGGAGGGATGATTTTGTTTGGGATTAGTAGCCTATCAAAATTTTGGCTACTCCACTATACACTAGCATGCGCAATACTCAAGGGGCCAACTACCCTTTAAGTGTGCTTTATGTTAAACATGGGGGGAGCAATGCTTTTGTAAGGGATTAGTCAGTCTCACCAACATTTTGGTTACTCCAAGTGGAAGAGCACACTATTTCAAAAGTGTGCACACTACTTACTTATAGTAGGCCGGTTGGATTGACTTGCAAGTAGAGGAAACATGTCTATTGGGACCACCTCATGGTGGGGGGACAAGATTTTCCTGATCCTTTTACAAGGTAGTGTAAGCAACTTGCAATCCAACCAAGGGAGGATGCTAACTTGGATGGTGACCAGGATGCTCAATGCGGAGTATTGAGCCGAAAACCTGCCCAATAGCAGTTGGTAGTGCTGCGCGAGCTGCGAGCTGACCCAGTCCCCCTCCACCGAAGGGATTGGCTCTGTCTACAGCCCATGGCAACCTCCTTCTGAAGATGTAGCAGTAGGAGAAAGATCTTACCCACGATATAGAGAGAAAAATGCTAAACTGACTGCCCTAGGCAAGAGGCCTCTCCAGGAACCCGAGGAGCCGATCAACATGTAGAACCTGCCGATGGAAATGGTACCAATCTTTGGGGTAGCTACCTCAAGGGAAGACTGTTGAAAATACAAGTGAATAGGGTGTGTGTGGGAACAAGCTCTTGGATAGAGGCTGTAAAAGAGAAGATGTAATTGTGAAAGAACCTGTGAAAAGGTTAGAAGAATCTACTGGGAGAGAATAATGGGTAGCATGAGGGAATTTAGGAGTGTGGAGATATTCTGGGAGATATTCAGGGAAAAGAGAAGAGGTGGAGAGAATCAGGCAAAAGGTGGAGAAATTCTGGGAGTGAATCATGGAGAAATCAATGGGATTTGATGCTTGATGTAAACTCTATAAATTGAGGCATATCCCTAATGAGAATTTGCTGGTTTTTGAGTATCCATGCCTACTTTAATCTATGTGCTAATTATTCACTAATTACGTCTTAATCATTTCTTAATCACTTTGTTAATCATGTTGATTCTAGTGTATGATCCACCATAGCTCATCATTTTGCTCAAATTTCAACATGGTATCAGAGCCATGCCTAGAATCAATTAGGTTTATGAGCCCATTAGTTAATTAATTAGGATTAGTAGAAAATTAGCAAAAAAATCAAATTTTTAGTAAGCTATCACTTCTCCCCTTCACCCCCAGCCAGTGGAGGACTCCATTCTCCTTGCACACATAACATTAGGCTAAGCCCTCTTAGGTACTCATAGTAGACTCATAGGGCTACACACATCTCAAATCTTGTGGGCTAATTCAGCGCAGAACGCCGGCGGGAGCTCGATTTGCAGGCTACGTTTTTCTGAGCTATTTTTGACATTGCTACTTCATCAAATCACATTGCTTCAATTCCTCTTAGCCCCGAGGGTTTTCAAGCATGCTCTACAAGCTGGTGGAGACAGAATTGAGTTTCATCAAGTCTACAGTGAGATCCAAGCTCTTCATCAAATCTGCAGGTGACTTTGGTAAAACAGAGATTAAGCTTTCAATATTTGGTCAAATCTTGTGTTTCTTGGCTTAATCCTCTACTAGACTCATTGCTATTGATGCCTTTGAAAGCATTTGAGCTCATTTGAAGTGGAAGGCACCAGATCTCGACTCCCCGCATACTCTGTTTTCTGCACACAAAACAGAGCATTAATTTGCTAATCAGTGATTAATCAATGCTAATCACTGTACTTTGGTACAATTGAGGGTTCAAATTAACCATTAGGTATCTGATACAGATCCCTATAACTTCAGATTTCAAATCGGAGTTGGTTTGATACTCCAACCATCCCGTACAAATTGGTTACTCTTAATTTAATGTAATTTCTGGTAAAATTGTGCTGATAAAATTGTGAAAATCATCATTTTGTATTCAACCCTTGATTAATGCCTGTAAATCTCACTCAAATTCAAGATTATTCATAGCCAGAATTGCATTTGGAATGTGCATGAGAATGAATGCTATACGCATTATGTATTGGGCACATTTTATCAGTGTAAAAATGGGAACAGACACTGCCCTTGTCCAGATTAAGGCAAGAGGTAAGACCTCCCACATAAATTTGGGTTTGCATTGCATAATGACACAAGATGAACATACAAAGCCCAAAGAAACTATCAGCAAAACATTGAAACATGTTGCTCACATGGAGCAAAAAGACCTGACGGACGAGCTCATGGCCCCAGCTATGAAAGAAGAAGAATATCTCTTTCCAAGAAGAGGATCCACACCAAGAAGAAGATCTGAAGGAAGACATGGACACGAGAAGAGAAGCTGCCACAAGAAGAGAAGCTGCCCCGAGAAGACTGGAAGAAGAGACGAACGCGTGGAGAGATGCTGCCACGAGAAGAAGACTGAAGAAAAGAGAAGATGTGAGGCTCCAAAGAGTGAGGAGCCATGTGAAAATCTCTGAGAGAGAGAGAGAGAGCCCACAACCCAATGTAACCTGCCCCAATAAAGTAAAACCACCTCTGAGCCACCGATGATGTAGGCCACGTGGTAGATGTATGTGTGAGCACTTTAGTCAATGTCACGGGCACTTATAGTAGCCTTGGACACATAGAGAGAGAGAGTGTCAAGGACTATGGAGTTTAGGGACTTGAGGCACTGGTCGCGGACTGTCAAGTAAGAAAGAAACTTGATACAGGGTCCAGGTGTGCTAAGATAACTTGAGGGGAGGAGTAGACACTGGTCGCGGACTACCAAGTAAGGGGAGGCAAACTTGGTATAGGGTCTAGGTGTACTAGGAGTATTCACTTGAGGGGAGGTGTTGAAAATACAAGTGAATAGGGTGTGTGTGGGAACAAGCTCTTGGATAGAGGCTGTAAAAGAGAAGATGTAATTGTGAAAGAACCTGTGAAAAGGTTAGAAGAATCTACTGGGAGAGAATAATGGGTAGCATGAGGGAATTTAGGAGTGTGGAGATATTTTGGGAGATATTCAGGGAAAAGAGAAGAGGTGGAGAGAATCAGGAAAAAGGTGGAGATATTCTGGGAGTGAATCATGGAGAAATCAATGGGATTTGATGCTTGATGTAAACTCTATAAATTGAGGCATAGCCCTAATGAGAATTTGCTGGTTTTTGAGTATCCATGCCTACTTTAATCTATGTGCTAATTATTCACTAATTACATCTTAATCATTTCTTAATCACTTTGTTAATCATGTTGATTCTAGTGTATGATCCACCATAGCTCATCATTTTGCTCAAATTTCAACAAAGACTCGGCCATGGACCTACTACAAGATCATGCAGCGGCCCTCTAGAAAAACTATGACAAGATACAAGACAAGATGTCCTCCATGAAGATGGCCTACAAGGACCAGCACAAGCAAGCCACGGAGGACTAGGGAAAAACCAAGCTCACATAGATGAGCTAAAATCCAAGGTAGCAGGGAAGAGACCCCATAAGGTAGCAAAGAAGAGGCTACCCTAGAGGAGACCCACCAGGATATCCAGATGGCCATCGCCAGCATTGAAATGGCCAAGAATGTGACCCTCCACACGCCGAACTCGCATCTGTCCGAACGGAGCTCATTGACACACAACAAGTAGCCAATCAGGCAATTGGGAAACCTCATGCAAACAATCCACTAGGGGCCTTACTACATGTAGATTGTCTGTGCCATTGTTGCAGCCAACCTACCCACCAAACCCCAAGCATGGAGGAGGAGACACCTTTCTACAGCAGAATTCCCTGCACCATCAGTCCCGACCCATCCTCGCCCTAGCTCCACCTAGCCTAAACAATCCGAACCAACCTGCTAGTTGCTAGTAATGATGATGATGACAAGATGGGCACGAAGTCAAAGACTAGAGCCTCCAGACCTACAGGATCAGGAATGCACCCAAGTCGGGGGGTTCACCTAAAAATATGTAAGTATACCACATGAGTTCAAATGAAGGGGTTTTTTAATTCAAAATTTTAAGGTAAATTTACATAAATACATTTATAGAAAGGGTTTTTTAAATCAATTCTAAGAAATAGCCCATAAGTCCATAAAGAAAAAGGGATCATTTTATTCATGAAAAATTCACAAGTAAGGGGTTTTTTAAATACCCCTTAAATGCATGTGATACAAAGCGTTTCTTAGTAGTGCACACCCCGAGTCACCCAAGCGGATCAGGGTTAAGAAGTTTGCTCAGAAGAAAATGGGAACCACAAGTGTGTGTAGCCGAACAAGCACCTATGGATTCTGGGATCAGGAATGTGCCCATGCTGAGGAGGATGCTAAGGGGCATCTAACATGGTCCCTATCTCTGGGTTATTTGTTCCTAGATCAAGGGAAGACTGAAGGTTCGGGTTGTTGGATTGGGAATCCGACCCATCAGGCATGCCAGGTGTTGGAGCCAAAATGCCGCGAGCCAGAACGTTAGAGTCCTAGCCCAGTCTGGTGCATTTTTAACATCACCAATCGTGGCTCAGTTGGGTAACAATAAATGGACCGGCCAGTTAATTAGCCATTATGGATATAACTCAGCCGTGCTCAGAGCACAAGGTCATCTTTAATACTATGTAAACTATGCATTTAGCAGTATAAAGATGTACTGGAAATATGTACACAGGCGCTGTGAAGCTAGTTGTGTTAATCAGATTCCAACATTCTGTATATCCGTCTCTAAATTCTCTTCTATTTATGTTGTTTATGTTGTCTATGATTTCAATCGAGTAGTATATACGGGTTGCTCTGTCTTGTGTAATCGTTATGTTATCTTGTTTTCTCTTGTAGGTTGATTACACTGTTTTCCGCATCTTTCTATGTATGGTTTCTGTGTATCAAGCTATTATATTGTTATGGGCATAACCAAAGACACTCAGTAGGTTATCAACAAGTAGCACACCCGACAACACGACACTGACATCTTTATTGTGTTATTTTAGGAGGGTATGGAAATCAATGATGGATATTAAATTCCTAGAGCTAACCTTGGTGAATTAGTGTATGGAAGCTAGTTGGAATTAAGTACGTGACACTTGTTACCATATTATAGTAGTGATGTGTGTGAACACACTTAGGACCGCCGGGGCACTTTTTCCCTCACTAGGAGGTTTTTTCCCCCGTGCATTGTATATACGCCCATTATCTTCTAGGGCTTGTTATCTTTCATTTTTGGCACTCATAATACACTACAGTGTTGTGCTCAAGCTTCCTCATCTTCTTGAAGTTGTGTGTGCATTCCTGCAACCCTAATTCCAACAATTGGTATCAGAGCAGGCTTCCTCCTCCCGGGCAGCATCACCGGCACCTGCCGCTTCATCTCCTCCGATTGCAACGAGGTTTCACGAGCATTTGCAGGTTAGTATATGCCGTGGGAAAGCCCGTAGGGCATGTTCGTTTCAGAATTTTGATCTGAAGTCATTTCGCCCTCCGTTTTTGCATTCCAAGTACTGCGCAGGCAAAATCGCCCTACTGTGCAGATTTTCTGTCAAGATTAAAATCTGCAGGACAGGTGCCCATTCGTCTGTTTTGGGCTGTGCTACATAGCACAGGTCGATTTTATACAGGTTTACCTCTTACAGACAGCATTTACATCTAGTAGTACAGTCATTGGCCATGGCTGACAACAATGATGTATTCCGCATGTTGGCTGCTGAGGATAAGTTGGATGGCACCAACTATCCATTGTGGGCATATATGATGCGACATGTATTGGTAGCAAAGGGGTTATGGAACATTGTGCAGGGTATTGATGCACGTCCTATTGTGGCTGGGAATGCTGCAAACACATCAGAAACATGTACTGTTGATGATGGTGCAGGCACAAGTGCTGTAGCAGCTGTTCGAGAACCACCACTTTCAGCAGAGCAGATTCGTTGGGATGGTAGAGATGCGCAGGCTCATGCCTTGATTGCGCTGTCTGTCAAACGTACCATTATCCCACATATTCGCTCCTGCAGGACTTCTAAGGATGCTTGGGATGTACTTGCCACATTGTATCAGGCAAGAAATGAGGCTCGTGTTGCTTATCTCCGAAAACAGTTGGAGAGTGAGCATATGAACGAAGGTGATTCTATGGATAGCTTTTTGACAAAGATCAAGGATTTCAAAGAGCAGCTCATTTCTGCAGATGAAATCCTGTCAGACAGTTCACTTGTGCAGACTGTTTTGAATGGTCTACCAGATTCTTATCAGGGTTTTGCTTCCACTCTTCGCTTGATGATGAAAGGCAATCCCAATGCCTTATCATTTGAGGAGTTAGTTTCTGTTTTGCTGCAAGAAGACCAGTCAAGGCAAAACAGGAATATTATGCGTGTCGCAGATCAAGCTTTCGTTGCTAGTCAGAGAAGCGGGAAAGGTAAAGCTGGCTTTTCTTCTAGTAAGCAGAAATCTGCAAATGCTGCGCAACCAAAGAAGGAAGACAAAGATGAGAAGAAGGGTGACAAACAGAAGACATTTTGCAAGTACTGTAAGGGAAATGATCATGTCATCAAAGCGTGTCCTAAGCTGGCTGCGAAAGAGGCTAAGAAGAAAGAGGCTGGTATGGCTGTTGCAGATGCCTCTCCTTCTAACAATGAATCTGCTAATGTTGTGCTAGATACAGAATGGGCATTCAATGCGCAGTGCAGTTATGACCCATCTTTGCATGACACATGTATGTCTGCAGTAGATTCAGATGTATGGTACTTTGACAGTGGTGCCACTAAGCATATCACCTCGCAGCGCAGTTTATTCACTTTCCTTGAGTCTGCTCCCACAGGGAATACTGTCACTTGTGCCAATAACTCCTCTTATCCCGTTGAAGGAGTTGGACAGATTGTGCTGAATGTTGCAAATGGCAACACCTTTACACTTTTTGATGCATTGTATGTGCCAGGGATCAAAAAGAATCTGCGTTCAGCTCTCACTGATCCATCTTTGGGAAAGGAAGCACGCTGCATTTTACCCAATATGCAGCCCTCACAAACATGCTTGACAGGTGCCTCAAGCTTAGGCAAAGAAGACACCATTTCAGATTTTTGCAGGCGCAGCAAACTTGCAAAATTCAGATGACCAAAACGTGCATGCCACAGTTTTGCATTTGAAATAGCCTGCGTATCCATAATAGCACATGCTGAATCCTCTACACATTTGCCATCCATATTGAGCTTATACAGCCCTCGACATAGTGAACCAGATGCTACAATGATGTCACCACAAGAGAGATCATGAACAGTACATCTGTCATCCACAAATTTTACAACCAAACCTGTTTTGGCAAATGCGGAGACTGACAGCAGATTTATGCATAGCCCAGGCATTAAGCATTGGCAGGCAGTGAAGCGTATCTTTCGCTATTTGAGTGGTACTCGGCATCTTGGGTTGTTTTATCCCAAGGGGGGATCATTGCCGCCAGATTTACATGCTTTTTCAGATTCTGACTGGGCTAGTTGTTATGACACACGCGTGTCCACGAGTGGTTTTTGCTTCATGCTTGGAAGCTCATGCATATCATGGTTGAGCAAGAAGCAGCCTACTGTGGCCACTTCTAGTTGTGAAGCTGAGTACAGGGCAGCTTTCACAGCTACGGTTGAGTGTGTGTGGCTCAGACGCCTTATGGCTGATTTGGGTGTTGGGCAGCCATCTGCCACCACCATCTTCACTGACAGTCAGAGCGCATTGGCAGTTGCGCGGAACCCAGTGTTCCATGCTCGTACGAAGCACATTGAGGTGCACTACCATTATGTCAGGGAGAGACTCTCTGCAGGAGAGATCAGTTTGGCTTATGTGCCAACACAGGATAACCTTGCAGACCTTTTCACAAAGGCTCTGCCTCGTGAGAAGTTCGAAGCTTTTCGTAAAGCTTTGGGCTTACTCCCTTTTGTGGATTCGTCCACATAGCTAGACACTTCCCTATACATGAGTGCTAGCTCTTGTTCACCGCATCACTCCAGGGGGGATTTGTTACCATATTATAGTAGTGATGTGTGTGAACACACTTAGGACCGCCGGGGCACTTTTTCCCTCACTAGGAGGTTTTTTCCCCCGTGCATTGTATATACGCCCATTATCTTCTAGGGCTTGTTATCTTTCATTTTTGGCACTCATAATACACTACAGTGTTGTGCTCAAGCTTCCTCATCTTCTTGAAGTTGTGTGTGCATTCCTGCAACCCTAATTCCAACAACACTTTTGAATGCATGTACCAGTGATTTAACGTGTGTTGCTTCAAAGTTCACAGTATATGCAATATATGAAGGGCTTGAACTTGGGAAGTGGTCCCAACCTTGGTAGGTTGGCAAGAAGATATTTGACTCTACAGGTTGTAGCTCTGTGCCAACTAAGTTCATTGACCATACAAATGAGGTGGTTGATGATATATGAACGTTGCAGATGTGGATGCTTGCATGGGAGACATAAAAACTATAAGAAGGAAGAGGCCCCACTCCTTCAAGGAAGCATACATGAAAATGACTCTCATCGCCTCTACTACTAGAATACCAATATGTGAATGTGTCAATATTAACAAAGAAACAAAGCGGAGCTATGAAGAGTGAATCACACCATGGAGAAGTAAATATCCATAAAATAGATGGGCTATCCAAAAGAACTAATGTTGGTAGTGAAGTGATGTGTCAAGGATACCTAGAGGACAAAGGGCCAAATTCAACAAGCTCATTGACATTAAGGGAAGGTTGGGAAAACAAGGTGTGCCTGCACCTTGCTTCATTGGGAGAATCAATACACATGCAGGCATATGTCAACAAATGATCTAGTTTTGTGGTGATAATGCTCATCATGCATGGACTCCTTGTTGCAACATTGTTGAGGCTACTCCTCCAAAGGTGCCACAAGAGTGGCCTTTTGATAAGGGGACATTCTTGAGGGATGAGGAAATTTCTGCACTCAAGGCAAGAGGGTTTGAGCTGAATACTAATAATCAAGAAGTACTTCCAAATGTAGGGAGAAATAGAGGTGGAAGTGCAGGTGGTGTTGATGAGAGACCTCACTTGCGTGATGGACAATGTGTGGAATGGACTTTAAAAGTTACTAAAGAGATGCAGACTTTCATAATTTATATGAAAAATACTATTTCATGAAGTTGGAAACTTATCTATGCCTTCACTTTGTTGCTTTGATTGCTTGTATATTTTTGCTCGAAAAATGCTTGTCCCCCTTACCGACAAACATAGAATCGTGCCACCCAAAAAGATCCCTCTTCCTTAGCAAAATCCCCCATCCCCAATAAAGCCTCACCCACGAAGCTCTAGCATGTCAAAAACCTCCCCACGGGGAGCCTACTAGCACCACTAACCTTGCTAACCCACCCATCGCAGGGTACTAGCTCGACCTCGATTCCACCCAAACCATTGATACTCAACTGGGTGTCCAAGAAGACCCTTGACTGCTTCCCAAGGTTATTATGAGGGTGCTACCACCTTGTGGATTCCCTAAAAATCTAACCTTTCCCATGAAACCTTGGCACCCCAAAAACTTCAACACCTCAATATACTACCTAAACCTCATGTCGACCTCTGCCATGGCAACCCCAAAAGCTTTAACACATCGATATACTACCTGAACCTCATGTCAACCTCCGCCATGGCAACCACAAGATGAAAGGTCAGGAAGAACATCCGGAAAAGGCCCTCACCGCTCGTAAAAGCAAAACTATTGCCACAACCCACCTCATCCTCACACTGCAACTACTTACAGGTGAGTACCCAAAAGTCTTCTTCAAGCCCAAAGGTTATATGAAGGCAATCCGCAAATCTGACAACTTGACTGCCAACCCACCATTTCCCGGCCTCAATGATCAATGTCCTGGCTCCCAAGTTCACCGCACCGTAACACTTCCAATGGAGGCCAAAGCTAACCCCCAGTTGTTGCCACCACCGTCTATAGGATAAGGGAAAAGGAAAGATCCAAGATAAAGCCAAGGCCACGCAAACCCTATCCCACTGTCTTCCCCAGTGACATCCCCTCGACCTTGGCTACCCCACCTACCCTTATCATATGAATCCTCTGCTATATCTCTACTCAACCTCTTGCCTACTCCCTCATTATTAAATAGCTCCCTCCTTTAAGGCAACAATACTTCAAGATGAGCTTCCAACCTTGCCACAAAACCCAATTAGACCTGCCTTATCATAATTGTTGATTGAGCAAGGAGTCAGTACAAAACCCACAATGGGGTGCTGACCACATAGTCTCTACGTACAAAACGTGTTCACAAGGTGCCAAAAAAAAACTCTTAAGGAAAAGAGAATGGTTATTCACTCATGAGGTCATAGCCGTTCACTCATTAAGCCACGGCCATTCACTCACAAAGCCACACTGTTTGTTTGCCTCTAGCCATGGCCATTCACTGGTCAATCCATGGTCATTCACTCCTTAAGCACGATCATTCCTCTGCGGAGCCATGCCCGTTCCTATGTGAAGCCACCAAGGCCGTACTTTCCTTGAAAATCTATATAAGGGCCCACCCTCATTCATTTTCCTCACTTTTCTTCTTGCCCCCTAGCCAACCTCTTGCAGTTTTTTCACTCAAATTTTCATGGTTCTTGCCTGCTTGCCATCCCATTGCTATCATGTCCGAAACCAAACACTCTGACTCCTCCTTTGAGGTAGTCTCTCTCATAGACAACACATTGGCGAGGTTTGAGGAGTATGGTAAGACCTAATAAAGCAAGTTGATGGCCATGCCATCCACAGCTGGATGAAGAACACACATAAGGTTGATCACAAGCTGCTATATTATACTGAGCCCTACTACTATTGATCCATTGCTAGCTGACCCCATTGTCATCACCCGGCCTAGAGCAGGCTTGACAGGTTACTCATCATGTAGCCCTTGGGGACTCTACCTCCTCAATTTCCTCTACTTCATTGAGACATATAATGCCAGCCAAGATACATGGCAGGTGCTGGACAATTAAGGTGCTCCCCATACCATCCACCTTAGTCTTTAACTTGTCCATGATGCGCTCCACCTCCCCAGGGTTGAGCAGCTGGTGTACGTGCACCACAGCAATGTCATGCGCCATGTGTGTTGGTGCCTTCCTAGTACCGACAACCAAATATGGCATATGGAGTGGCACATCACATGGCAGGAGATGGTCATACCTACTTGTGCTCTCTCCTTTGCTCCTCACGACATGTTGGGTAGACCACTTCAACAGCTGTAACCTTTCTACCCTTTCCTGGATCCATCAAGGAGTAATTGTCAACTAGACAGAGTATCTCCACAAGTAACTACATGCCATCTCTACTCCAACCCATAGGGCAAGCGGGCTTCCTCTTCTCTCCTCACCAAGGTCCTTTACCACAACCTGTCAATCTCCAGGGCAACACCACCATCCCTCCTACTTTCCATGAACCAGAGCCTTCACTAACCACGCCACCCTCCAAGTGCCCCCACCCCGATCCCCAGACAGAGGAGGAGGCCCTGCCAAACATCCCAATTCCTTGAAGAGAACCTCCTCCAAACACCGAGTAGAAGAAGAGGAACTTTGTCAAACATCCCGATTCCTTGAAGAGAACCTCCTCCAAACACCCAGCTCTAGGAGCCAATCCCTTCCTTCACCCATCACCAGATCATCCCAAGATGAAGGGCCATTGGCATCACCCTCTACCTCACAATGCCACACCATGGACACCCTTAGCTAGGTATAGGTAAGATGTTTTCTATCCCAACAGGTCCACTCTGAAGGGATTAGGTCCTCCCATGGTGCCCTCTCCCTAATTTCATAAAAGGTTTCTCTAACCTCACCAAGGAGCTCCTCACATCCATGACGGACTATATGTAGAGGCATCATGTGAGGAGGTCAGCCGATTAGCTCCAAACCCCACAGGACCTCCTGGTAGCCCTCCTCGCCCAACACCCAACTGCAAGCATCCCTAGAGGACTGACACTGCACCCTCATTTGTTGATGCCTTGGCCACCATCACCCAACTCCAACAGTAACTCCATGTGGCTCAAGAGGACGCCCAAACCACCCACCACACTCACTCCCTAGCTTAGAGGGAAGCTCAAGAAATGCATTGTAAGCCTAGACCACCGAGGATGCCTGCAACATAGGATTTGCACCTCCTTCAATTCATACCAATAGGCTATAGAGCAGACATTGCAGCAAAAGAATGCCCAACTCCAGGTCATCAAGGATCATGCACACCAAAAATAGCAAGAAATTCCGAGGCAGACATCTAGTAGTATAATGAGCACAAAGTTGATGCCTTAATGGGTGTTGCCCCACCAAGTTGCCAACCCTCTCCACCCCACCCCAAAATCCTCCCCAGCTTCTTAAACTCCACTACCATTCCCTCTAGCTCAACCTTCTCCAACACAACATTTTTCTCGAATGACCCCTTCACCACCTCTCCTACCTCATCACCAAAATCCCCTGCACCTCCCTTAACCTCATCTATACCCTCTTTTTCCAAAACCAAATTTCCTCTGAGAACCCCACCAACCTCTTCACCCTTCCCATTCACCCTCTAATCCAACCTCATCAACTCGGCCACACTCCTAGAGTACGAGCAGGCCACCGATACCAATGCCTCCTTTGAGCTTTCATTCCCCCCCATAGCCTCCGCCCTTACCCCTAACGACTTGAGGAGATCCATTGCCGCCCTTTCCTTCTTGGAGCAGCTTGGCTAGACCACAATATACTATGCTTACAAGGCCCTTCACCGCCGTCAAGCCCTCCTCCCCTCTTACTCCCCCTATGGCCTTCTCGTTCTCTACCACCGCTACTAGTGGCCATCATCTAGTTCGATGACTCACATATTGCCTTCCCCTACAACATCACACTCCAAGAGGCCCGTAAGGAGAAGGCCTTCTTTTTCTCCTAACGCTCGATGTGAGACCTTGCCAATGACGGCAGTGGCGCGATGAAGGCCATGATCCCTTTGCCCAAGGAAATCCTATTGCTGCCTCCCAATCTCCCCCACATCACCCTCCCTCTCCCCCTCACCCACACTCCCACTCTAATCCTGGCTCCAGATCTCAACCACCTCCTAAACCACCCCCCCCCCCCCCCGACTGGTGCCAAATCAACACTCCCTTGAACCTCCCACACTCCATGCCAAACTCATCACAGGAACCAGCTTCGCTTCTTCAACCTCTTCACCCACCACCTTACCCCTCTTTCCCTCACCTTATACAACCCCTCCTCATGTTCCCTCACCACCACTTTCACCAACACCCACTTTCACCAACACCCACTCTCATCCTCTTCCTCCCTTCATCTCAAATTGGGCCCGCCCATTCTCCCAACAGATGTCCCCTCTACGTCGGCATGCCCATCACCACTCCTCAATGCCTTTCTTAAGACTCCCCTCTTCCTCCCACACTCCACCACCTCTCGACCCCAACGCGCTGGCCTCCCTTCACCCACCCCCCAAAGAGGGAAAAATCTTGAACCGCATGGAAATTCATGTCCTTCGCCTCTACATTGATGCTAAGCACGATGCATGCAAGCACCGGCACCCACAACGACAACACGATGGCTACATCTAGCCCTACTCCGATTCTTGGCCACTTGCATTCAATCTTTTGGGTGAGTAGCCAGTTTGGCAATGCCCCTTTCTACTTAAGCGACACATTTGGGCTGAGTATGCAAAGCCCCCCCTCCCAACCTCTGCATCAACCCAGCTTACCTCTCCATCCGCCTGTCTTGCTAAGGCTTGGGACGACTTGTTCTGCACTACTGAACAACTAGAGAACCATAAGCTCCAGTTAAACTTCCCATGGTTCCCCCCTCCTATGTCATGGAACCCCTACATGGAGGAAACCATGCACACCACAAATGCATGTTTTCATAGCCAAATATGATCAAGTGCTAGACCCTATCATTGTTGCCACACAATACACTTCTTTAACCTAATCATCACCCTTTTGGCACAGTTCCCCCAATGGCACGATTATTATGAAGGAGATCAAGGCCTCGCCTTCGATTTCAATAAAGGCCATACTCTCAACAATTAGCTTTTTGGCTACTATGAGCGCATTTAGTGGATGTCTGTTTGGCATCCCCAAACCTTCAAAGACGTGATGGAGACTGCATTCTGGACAAGCTACAAGGCCTTTCATCGATCCCCCTAGTACCCCAAATCATGGTATGATTTTGTCCGCACATACTCCCTCTACTCCGTTGGGTCTTTTTGCTAGTTCTGAGGACAGACTTGAATGGTCAACATTATTTTAAGCATGTTTATGCTTCATGTTATCTATTTTTATGCAAAACCGTGCTAAGAACTTCATGTAAAAGATATATGGGATGACTGAGCTTACGACATATGTAATGCCAGCCACCATGAGCAACAAGTCTAGGTGTACATAGAGCTAGAGATCCAATTTTGGACCCCCAATGGTTAAATGTGTGGCCGGCCATTGTAAAAAGAGAGCTCATGTATATAAGTGACTTATGAAATATGAAAAGGATACAATCCCATTATCACAAGTGAGTTTTTCTCCCTCTCCCTCTTAATCTCTTGTGGCTATGGTGGTGAGCTTGTGTGTGCGCATGCTTACTTTCTTGGTTGTATGTGTGTGCATGTAGGTGATGTTCATTTGCCTTGCCTCTTGTTCTTCTTCTTCCTTCCTCTCTCTCTCTCTCTCTCTCTCTTCCACACATCAAGGCATTGAGTAGGAGTTGAGCTCTCCATAGCTCCTTCTCTCATTGATCCACACCTAGCTTCAGGAAAGCTCCACTTGGGTGACACAAGTGGTGGTGGAGTGAGAGAAAAACAAGAGGCAAGCCAAATGAGCTCCACTTGTGTAGTAGCAATGTTGCCTTCACCACAAAAAAAATTGTATTACAAAATATATCATTTGAATATTTATTTTGTCGCTTTTATTCTAGCTTTATTATTTTATTCTCCTCATCTTAATAGTAAGAAAAGGAAAGATCCATTTCTATTGGTTTTTATTTCTTTTTCCACTAACTCTAATCGAATTCTAATTGGATTTCGATAACCTCTCTTCTTTCTTTCCATTTGTTATATCTCCTCTTTTATACTAAGTTTTCCTCTTTTTTTAATTAAAAATGGGTCCTTTTTTTTCATTTAGGACTTAGAATGACACTTCATAAATTGGTAAGTTAATATATTCTCCTTTTTTTATTTTCTTGATCTTGTTTAAACTTCAATTGATTATATTCTTTTCATGCAAGCTTGCATGGCCGTGTGCAGCCACACATCTCTAATATAGAATTGTTTAATTACTTTTTTTAAAATTTTTAATATAACTTTTATAGAAAAATAAATAAATTGAAGGATTTTTTATTTAAGTAAAAATACATTATGGTTTTTAAATTTAAATTAAAAGAAAATTTATATTAGGAAGGGAGGGTTTGATAAAACATAGAAAAGTATTTAAGGGGGAGAGGGGGGATAAGGGTTGTTTCAACATGTGTGTTTGTTTATTTGTTTGTTTGTTTGTTTGTTTATGTGTGTGTGTGTGTGCATGCATGTGTGTGTGTGTGTGTGTGTGTGTGTGTGTGTGTGTGTGTGTGTGTGTGTGTGCATACATGTCACCTCAACTCACGCATCGACACCACCTTTGAAGGAGTTAAAAGACTCCATGGACACAAAGTAACACAAAAACAGTAAGAGGTAATACCAAGCTCATGTGCAACAATGGTTGTACCATCTCCATTTTCATCAAAGACAAATAACCTAATTGTCTCCTTGGTTCTTGTAAGACTCCTCCCTCCAACTTTTGAGGTGTAAAGGTGTAAGAGCCTCCCCTTTTGTTCTTGTAATTATTCCCCTCTCTCAAATAGAAGAAAGATCCTGTTTTACCCTATTTTGGTCTAGAAAGAGAAAATATCTAGAGAGAGGTAATCCAAAATTGAGATATTTTTGGATATAAAAATCCTCCTAGTGTCTAAAATGGATTCCCCTGAAACAGAAATTCAAAAAAAACTTTCCAATGTGCAATTGGAATTAATTGAAAATGTGTATAAAGGACCTTAGCCTAAGGGTCTAGATTTTCAGAAATTTTTAGATTATGGTCCAATTAAGGTTCCTATGGACCAATAGGATTAATCCAAGTATTGGGATGAGATAAATCCAAAGAATAAAAGAAAATACCCAAAAATGAGTAAATGCTCACATAAGATGAAGAGTTGACTGAGTATAAGGTTTATTAGTTAAAAACTATGAAATATTACAAAACAAATGAGATATTTTGGAATAATGATACATTTTTTACACCTTGGTAAGGAGGGGGGAGACTTTGAGGTAGGTGCCTATTTCACACATGTGAATGAGTTTTTAATTCAAAAAAATTATGATATTTTTTTATCTCTCCTCTCTCTTGGATCAAACCAAATAAAAAAGGGAGCCAAACTGATCCAAATCTTGTCCAAATTCAGCCAAACTGAAGCTGAAAAATTCTAGAACTTAGCTGGACTCAGTTAGTGGCCTCCCTCACCTATAAATAGACCCTCATGCTTTTGTACTCTCATCTTTGCGTTATACCATGCCAGTATTACATTAAAATACTCATGTTTTCTATTATCCCTTAAAAATCCTCTACTTTTGGAGAGAGTGGAGCTTCTCTCTCTCTTCAACCATCCTTGGAGCTTTCCTCTCAACACACTAACCAATTGATTGGTTGGGGGATTCTTCTAAGATAGAGAAGCAAGTAAAATCAAGAGGTAAGATGTAATTTCATGGTTTTTCTCTACTATTCTCAATGTTTTCACTTCTTAACCCTTCTCAAACTTGAGAAGTTTCTAATTAAGTGTTTATAATGCAAATCAAGCTTTTCTTAAGAGCTGTAATGAATATATAAGAAAAGTTTATCTTTATGCTTAATTTAGGATGTTTTTTATGTATATCTCTCTCTCTCCCCAAAACAATGGTCATTCCTATGACCAATTCTCTATTCAAATGATGCTTCTCATTGATAAATTCTCAATTCATAAATCAAACTCTAGGCTTGTGATGAAGAAGCAGAGGTTAAGAAAATGGCTTTTTATGCTTTTATACTAATAAAATTATGATTTAATTCCATAAATTGGATTAAGATCTAATGATACTTATTCTATCATAATTATATTACTAAGTCTTATTCTTTTCAAAAATATTAAAAATTATCAGTAAGAGCAACGGAGCTATGGCAAAAAAATTAAGAAATTAATACATAACTCATTTTTATGCATAATGTGAAAAGAGGACTTCCTATCATATTCTAGGATGGGACATCCTATGCTAAAAGAATGATCATCAAATTCATGGGAAACTAATTTTTAGTATTTATGCATAAATAATTAAATTAAGAAAAGAGAAATTTTTGGTAATTTTATTTTTATGATAAAAGAGGAATTCCTATAATAATGGAGATGCATGTAATTAAATGGAATAAGAGAAATTTTAGTATATTAAAATAATGAATATTTTTATTTAAAGAGAATTTTTAGATAAATTTATTTTATGTATGAGAAAATTTAAATGATAAAAGAGGAATTCCCATGACATTTGGAATTCAATCACTTAAATGGTAAAAGTGGAATTCTTGGCATATTTGAATTAATGGATATTTTTACTTAAAGAGGAATTTTAGATAAATTTATTTTATGCATGAGAAATTTTTAAATGATAAAAGAGGAATTCCCATGACATTTGGAATTCAATCATTTAAATGGTAAAAGTATAGTTCTTGACATATTTGAAATAATGGATATTTTTATTAAAGAAAAGAGGAATTTTAGATAAATTTATTTTTTGATAAAAGAGAAATTCCCATGACATTTGGAATTCAATCAATTAAATGCAAAAAGAGGAATTCCCATGATATTTGAGATCCAAGAAATTAAATGGAAAAAGAGAAACTTTTAGCATAATTCAAACTATGAGTATTTATCAAAAGTGAAATTTTGAGCATTATTGGGAAATATGGGTAGAATTGCTTTTTGTAAATCCCATGAATCTTTTACTCAAAAGAAGAATGTTGAATATATTTCACTTGAGAAATTTGAGAAAGAATATGAAAATATCCGTCGAGAAAAAGTACCTTTAACTAGGCCAAGCAATTGGCAGAATTTTAGAAAAGTCCCATCGGTATCAAAAATAGAAAATGTTACTAAATGTGATAAGATATGATGTGATGTAAATGGATGTAGATGTGAATGAAGAGATGAGAATGAGATGTGAGGATATGTGAAAGGATGTGATGTGATGTAAATGGATATGGATGTGGATGTGATAAGATGTGATGTGATGTAAATGGATGTGGATGTGGATGTGATAGGATGTGATGTGATGTAAATGGATGTGGATGTGAATGAAGAGATGAGAATGAGATGTGAGGATATGTGAAAGGATGTGATGTGATGTGAATGGATGTGGATGTGAATGAAGAGATGCGAATGAGATGTGAGGATATGTGAAAGGATGTGATGTAATGTAAATGGATGTGGATGTGAATGAAGAGATGAGAATGTGAAAGGATGTGATGTAATGTAAATGGATGTGGATGTGGATGTGATAAGATGTGATGTGATGTAATGTAAATGGATGTGGATGTGAATGTGGATGTGATAAGATGTGATGTGATGTAAATGGATGTGGATGTGATAGGATGTGATGTGATGTAAATGGATGTGGATGTGGATGTGGATGTGATAAGATGTGTTGTGATGTAAATGGATGTGGATGTAGATGAGATGTGATGTGAATATATGTGGATGTGAATGTGAATGAATGGATGGATGTGGATAGACGTGCATGTGAATGACTGGATGGATGTGGATGAATGAGATGGAATGTGTATGGATGTGATGAGATATGGATGGATGTGGATGTGATGTAATGTGGATAGAATGTATGTGATGGGATGGGGATACAATGAATGTGATGGATGTGATGTGATGTGAATCTCGGGATAGATGTGATGTGAATGGATGTGATGTGATGTGAATCGGGATTGATGTGAATGGATGAGATGTGATGTGAATGGATGAGATGTGATGTGAATCAGGATAGATGTGATATGGATGGATGTGATGTGATATGTGATGTGGATTGGGGTAGATGTGAATGGATGATATGAGATGTGAATGGATGTGATGTGATGTGATGTGGATATGGGTAGATGAGAATGGATGAGATGTGATGAGGATATAGATGTGGATAGATGTGATGAGATGTAATATGATGTGATTGGATGAGAATGGATGAAAGACGATGAGAATACATATGATTGGATGTGGATTAAGCAAAGTGATTTGATTTAAAAGAATGTGGAATAACGAAAAATGATGTGGAACGATGTGAAAAGATGAGAGTTCATTAGAAACTGTATTTATGACCTATTTTTAAATGACTGTTTTATGTCAAGAATGCTGGGGAAGCATTTTGACCATCTTGTGAATGAGGTCGTTGAGACCTAAGTGATAAAGTTGCACAACAGCTGGTGACAGAGAGTCAATGGAGGACGTCTCGCATAGCAAGGTCAGCCGAGGTCTTGACTAGCCTCGGTAATGGTGAACTTCCGGTATGGTGGATGAGGGACCAAGGAAGCGGCCTATGAGTGAAGTGCTAGGTGACCTGCGTAGGATCCTAGAGGGTGCTGACCATATGGTGCTCGGGCTCTGGGTCGTCGAAGATACCCACACGTGCGTCGAGGAAGAAAATGGAACAAGGTGTTAGAGTTGTTTTCTAAACTCGGGAGTTTCCGGAGGGAACTTAAGAAGACTCCCAAACAAACACAATGACTAGAATGTTTGAGGAAAATGATTCGGGAGGTTTCATTCACTCCTTCCCCATGGAAGAATACGAGACACCTCGATGGGAAGAACACTCTATATCCAAGAAACCCAGGGATATAGGAAGCCTAGTTACTGTATTATCCATGGCTGTCCAGATGCCCTTGGGTCAATTGTTACGCAATTCACCCACCTTATGGACATATATAAAAGAATGGGTCGAAGGAGGTCTAAGGCCATAATATTGATGATGCTTTGCCACCCTCGGCAGAAAGACCCTTGAGGCATACAAAGGAAACGCGAGTAGTTAAGATACCAGTTAACCAACTAGGATGCTACTATGAGAGTGATGCTACTATGAGAGTGATGACACGAATGCTACCATCTCAATTCATCATAATGGATACAAGGCATTGGCAATCCTAGATGGTGGGATAGGTGTCAGCATCATTACCAAACATTGCTGGGAAAATTGGGGGAAGCAGGATCTAAAAAGAGTAGATCTAGGCGTCAAGATGGCTGATGGAACATCTTCAAGACCCATTGGCCACTTAGAAAATGTGAAGTTCAGACTCTTCACGTTCCACTATCCTCATACATTTGTGGTCATGGACTTCCTACGCCAACTTGATACATATAACATAATATTGGGACGATCCTTGAGGGAATCCAAGTTGGTGCATGATTGGGCCTTGGATCATGTATATGTATGTAGGGACTCACAAATATTGAAGATTGATCTAAGAGCATGAAAGGCACACCCCATGGAAGGGCAATTGTTTGGTAATGACTTGATCACAAATGGAGCGAACCACATCCCTACAGATATGCCAGCCCACAGAGGGGGAGACCAAGGATGAGTAGGATACGGAGATGTATGCATGACTACCTCCCCCGGACTTCAGTGAGAATTGGATGCATGTGTTGGCCACAATTAATGTGATGCAACCTAAGGGAACCTAGTATTTGGAATCTGGAAACATCCCTATGACGTCTATCTGCATGGTTGATTGGCAAACCATGGATGAGGAGTCAATGGAGGAGACATCAAGTACAGAAAGGTACCGTGGCACGATTTCGTACCAGTAATCAACCCATCAGGCGATGGCGAAGACAAAAATGGTACCTAGCCCGATAAAACGCATTGCTTCTGCGAAGCAGACCTACGGATGCCCAATGGTTGAGATACCTTGAGGCTACAAGGATACATGATGAATTCTCCAAGGATTGGGGCAAAGAGTTGAGTTTGGAAGGGAGGGATCTAGAGAAAGTCACCCTTAATAAGGAAACCGATACACCCAAACTTACAAAATCAGGATGACAAAAATGCAACAAAGTCTTGGCAGAGGTAGAACGTGAGGCCAAGAAAAACATGGAAAAAACCAAAAAGGACAATGAGGAAAAAACGGATGTACTCTCAGTGCCTGACCATTTCAAGAACTATACAATTGATGATTGGAGAGTGGTCCGATTAATAGCCACTAGGGTAAAAAAAGAAGGGCTTTCGGCATCATACGATGGCCCCACAGAAGTCAAGGAGGTTGGTATTGCAAGATCGGGGGAAGAAGCAAGACCCGTATATATTGCCAAAGATTTGACCTCCACAAAGGAAGAAGAGCTCATTGCTCTCCTCAAGGAATACAAGGGTTGTTTCGCCTGAAACTATAAGGAAATGAAAGGGGTACTGCCCGAGGTGGTACAACATACGATTCTAATTATGGAAGGATCATGACCTGCCAGGCAGGTAGAAACCATACCAGATGAATCCAAAGTATACATCGATTGTAAAGGAGGAAATTGATAAGCTCATTGTTGCTGACTTTAGCTATGAAATCGAACATATAGATTGGTTGTCATCATCTATTGTGATAGTACCTAAAAAGAATGGGAAACTGAGAGTATGTGTCGATCTTAAGAAAGTGAATGCAGCCACTCGTAAAGGACCATTACCCACCATTACCGTATTCCAAACATGTCTTGGAAAGAGTGGCTAGAAGGGAAGCATATAGCTTCTTGGATGGGTTTTCAGGATACAATCAGGTGTCCATAGCACGAGAAGACCAACATAAGACTGCGTTCAATACCATGTGGGGAACATTCGCTTACAAGGTTATGCCGTTCTTCGGGCTCACAAATGCCCTGAAAACCTTTCAAAGGTTAATGTGCATAGCTTTTAAGGACTACTACATAAGTGGTTGGAAGTGTTTATTGATGATCTATGTGCACATCCTTGATGGGAAGATCATTTGAACTATTTAAGGAAGGTGTTTGAACATTGTTGATTATATCGGATATCACTAAACCCTTTGAAGTGCCAGTTCTAGGTCAAGCATGGTGTGATATTGGGACATATAGTCTCAAAAAATGGCATATCCACTGATGATAGCAAGGTCAAGTTGATTTTGGAGATACGACTGCGCCTACCAACTACAAAGGTGTGCAAAGGTTTATGGGTCATGTGGGTTATTATCGACGCTTCATCATATTTTATGCAGAGATAGCCAGGCCCTTGTATAAACTGCTCATTGTCTTTGAGTGGACCAAAGAGGCTTATGATCGTCTGAAGCAAGCCTTGGCAAGTGCACCCGTTTTGCGACCCCCCAATTGGGATCTCATATTCCACGTACACATCGATGCGTTAAATTTTGCAATTGGTTGCGTGCTAGCCTAACCTGGTGAGTTCAAATTGGACTATCCAGTTTGCTTTGCTAGTTGTCAATTGAATGATGTAGGGGTGAACTACACCACTACCGAAAGAGAAGGATTGGCCATGGTCTACGCAGTCAATAAATATCGACATTATCTCTTGGCTAACAAGTTTATATTTTTTGTAGACCATCAAGCTTTGCTATATCTAGTGAATAAACCTTGCACCACAGGAAGAATCACACATTGGCTACTCTTATTGTTGGAATTTAACTTTATCGTCTCACGATAAGGAAGGGAACACAACATGTGTTGGCCGACCACCTGTCTAGAGTTCCAAATGGAGAACCAGCAACAACTAGCATCGACGATGACCTTCCTGATGCTTATCTATTCAAATTGGATATGGTACTTGAGTGGACTGATGAGATATTAGATTATTTGGCATATGGCTTCCTGTAGGATGTACCTTTAAACAAAGATAAGATGCAGAGGCTTATCAAGCTTGCGGCACCATATCAATTGATTGTCGGAGAATTGTATAAACTGGGCAAAGACAATGTACTTAGGAGGTGCATAAGAGAGAATGAATTCGTGACCATACTAGAAGAGTCTCATTCTGGGATAGCAAGCAGGCATTTTGCTGGAGAGATTACAGCTCCGAAAGGTGCTCCAAGCTCGACTCTGGTGGCCTACATTATTCGGGAATGCCATAGAGTTCGTCAAAAGATGCGAAGAATGCCAACGTTTTGCTGTCCCACAAAAAAATGACAAGATGCCTCTAACCCCCATCATTGTCAGGCAACCATTTGAGAAATGGGGAATAGATTTTGTGGGGCCGATTAGTTTAGCGGCTCATCCATCACAAGCCCGTTACATAATCATAGCCACGGATTATTTCACAAAGTGGGCAGAAGCCAAAACTTCAAAGAAAGCTGACGCGCGAACAACTTTACGAAATTTGTATATGAGCAAATCATATCACGATTCGGCTTCCCATTGGAATTGGTGAGTGATCGCGGCTCGCATTTCATTAATGAGGTGATTAATCAATTGCTTGCAGGATTCTTGGTAATCCATTGTAAATTGTCACCATACTACCCACAAGCAAATGGTCAAGTAGAAAGTACTAATAAGATTTTGTGTACCATCCTGACAAAAACTGTGGAAGCAAATCAAACAGATTGGGAGCATAAGCTTACAGCAGCCCTTTGGGCCTATCGCACATCATAAAGGTGGCAAGAGGATATACTCCTTTCCGTCTAGCTTATGGTGTTGAAGCGGTTATGCCCATGGAATGCCTAGTTTCAAGCTTAAGAATTGCTATACAAGAACGTCTAACTAAAAATACATTAGCTAAAAGGCTAATTGACTTGAAAAAACTGGATGAGACCCGATTGATAGCATTGGTTGAAAAGTTGCACAGAAAACACTGGTTTGATAGAAACCTCAAGCAAAAAGAGTTAAAAACGGGGGACCTTGTCCTTATGTATGGTGTGGGAAGCGCCAAAAAAAAGAAACTGAAATACCAAGGTCTGGGACCATTCCGCGTATCAGAAATCACACCTCAAGGGCAACGAATTCAGGGGTGCTAGCAGCGGAAGTAGCACTTCTTACGCAGGGCAGAGCCTCTCACTCGGGGCCTCGCCACGGATATTCGGACAAGAGACTAATCCCTCGGTTCTTCCAAAACCGAACCTGGAAAAACTTCCCTCGCCTAGAAAGCACGGGCGATTCCTCCATGATATTTTTACTCTAACGTAGTCAAGGTCATCACTAACCAAACTGATCTGACCGAACCTATAAAGACACTCGATCAGATCAAGGAAGAAACTTGCACTTGGATCATAGAGACCAACACTTTTTTCCTCATTGAGAGGCACAACCGTTGAATCTTTTCCATAGAACAATTTTTATCCGGGATTTACTTCATCTATCGTACATAACATAATTGAGTTTCATTTTAGGGATCCATCAATCCAGCCTATCCAGTCCCATGGGTTAGCCAACCGTCCAACCATTGTAGTGATGGGATCCAATTAGGAATTAGGTTAGGTTTTGTCCCAGGTACCAGGGAAAAGAGTTCCCAGGCTCCCTAGCCGGATATTCATGCAAACTTAAAACTAGTCACACCACTTACACACCCAATATGAAATTTCCTTTTTCACAGATTCAACTATCTTTAAAATAATCATTTAATGAAACCATAGTGTCACTGATCTCATAATCCTCCAAAATATCTGATTGAATTCTCATTTCCAATCATTCCTTCAATGGTGTACCTATGGCTTCATTGGTAACCAGAACGCTCACCACCTATCCACTCAAGGGCCTTTTCGATAGTTCTTAGCTCATAGTACCCGACAATATATTCACTTATCTCAAAATGGAATATCCATTGAAGATCAGCAAGATCAACTAATAGATCCATATAAAAGAGCCATGGACTCATCCATTGAGGATCAGCAAGGTCAATCAACCAGATCTATGCCCGGGTTCAGAAAACAACTCTAACACCTTGTTCCATTTTCTTCCTCGACACATGCGTGGGTATCTTCGGTGACCCAAAGCTCGAGCACCGTATGGTCAGCACCCTCTAGGATCCTTTGCAGTCACCTAGCGCTTCACTTATAGGCCGCTTCCTTGGTCCCTCATCCACCGTACTGGAAGCTCACCATTTTGAATAATCGAACCGAGGCTCGTCAAGACCTTGGCCGACCTTGCTACTACGCGAGACGTCCTCCATTGACTCTTCGTTAGCTATTGCAACTTTATCAGTTAGGTCTCCACGACCTCATTCACAAGATGGTCAAAATGCTTCCCCAGCATTCTTGACATAAAATAGTAATTTAAAAATAGGTCATAAATATAGTTTCTATAACGAACTCTCGTCTTTCCACATTGTTCCACATCAATCCACATTATTTAATCCACATCCATTTCATATGTATTCCCATTCTCATCCAATCACATCATTTTCCATCTCATCACTTCTTTCCTCATTTATCCTCATCAGATCTCATCCACTCGCATCTACCTATATCCACATCTCATCACATCACATTCATTCACATCTCATCCATTCATATCTACCTCGATCTACATTACCTCACATCACATCCATTTCACCTCACATCCCATTCATTCATATCTATCCCGATTCACATCCCATCACATCTCATCCATTCACATCACATCTCATTCATTCACATCACATATCATCCATTCACATCTATCCCAATTTACATCACATCTCATCACATTCATTCATATCACATATCATCCATTCACATCTATCCCATTTTACATCACATCTCATCACATCCAGTTCACATCCACGTATATTCATGTCGCATCACATTCTTTCACATACACATCCATATCCATTCTTTCACATACATCCACATCCATTCTTTCACATATACATTCACATCCATTCTTTCATATACACATCCACATCCATTCTTCACATACACATCCACATCCATTCTTCACATACACATTCACATCCATTTTCATCACATACACATCCACATCCATTCTTCACATACACATTCACATCCATTCTGGCATAAGACAGTTCTTTAAGAAAATAGGGTTTCTAAGCAAGTTTTCAGTTTGATTTTCTTTTGAATACAAGGAGTATTTCTTAAATCAGTATCCCCAAAACTCCTTGAATACAAGGAGTATTTCTTGAATCAGTATCCCCAAAACTCCTTGATCGGAATTCTGAATTTCATACCAGAATTCCTTGAATTCTATAACCTTGATCCACAGATCAATTCGAAGGGTCTCAATCTTAGTTTCAGATTTGGCGGAGTTTTGAGTGTATTTTTCTAAACTAGTCACACCTTCTTTCCTCGAAACTGACGAAAGAGTTTGGTCTTAGTCATAGTCTGATTCAAAGTTCGAGTTGGATAAGATTTTTCCTGAACTATCTTTCTCGAAAAGGTTTGATAATTCAATTACTATTTTACTGAATTTCTTTCTTTGAATATTCACTTAACTGATTTCTAAATTAATTACAAATTCCAATGAGGAATAAATTAATCATTTATCTGAATATTTCAATCTCGATAGATCTCTTGAATTTTCTTTTTACAATCCAGTTGAATATAAAACGATAGAAATTTCTCTCTTACAGTATTTAATTATTCATTTATCAGATACTCATAGAATTTAAACATAGAATTTAAGAGAATTCTAATTTGGATATAAAAATTCTTTATGCATCTATTTATGCATAAAAATCAACTTCAATGGGAATAACTCTTTTATTAAAAAATCCTTTTATGCATCTATTTATGCATAAAATCAAATTTAATAAGAATAACACTTTTAAAATAAAAAGAATTTCTTTATGCATCTTTCTATGCATAAAAATCAAATTTAATGAGAATAACACTTTTGAAATAAAAATAATTCCTTTATGCATCTTTCTATGCATAAAAATCAAATTTAATGAGAATAACACTTTTGAAATAAAAATAATTCCTTTATGCATCTTTCTATGCATAAAAATCAAATTTAATGAGAATAACACTTTTGAAATAAAAATAATTCCTTTATGCATCTTTCTATGCATAAAAATCAAATTTAATGAGAATAACACTTTTGAAATAAAAATAATACCTTTATGCATCTTTCTATGCATAAAAATCAATTTTAATGAGAATAACACTTTTGAAATAAAAATAATTCCTTTATGTATCTTTTTATGCATAAAAATCAATTTTAATGATGAGAATAACACTTTTGAAATAAAAATATATCTGTACGATTCCTCCCCAGCCCCTCAAGATGTTGAGTTTCTTCCCCTGTAATCAATCCCCTTTTCAGAATAATAACAGATCTTGTTTCTATCTATTTTGGCCTAGAGAGAGAAAATATTCTGGAGAGAGATAATTAAGTTTTTAGATATCCTTGGATGGAAAAATATCCCTTCTTATTAAAAATGATTTCCCCTGAAACAGAAATTCAAAAAGAACTTTCCAATGTGCAATTGGAATTAATTGAAAATAGGTAAAAAGGACCTTAGCCTAAGGGTCCAGATTTTTTAAATTTTTTGGATTAAGGTTCCTATGGACCAATCAGATTAATCCAAATGTAGGGAGGAGATAAATTGAAGAATAAAAGAAAAACCCCCCCAAAAATGAGTAAATGCTCACATAAGATGAAGAGTGGACTAAGGACCAAAGAAAAGAATAAAAAAAACTGAATTTTGACACCTCAGTGTGGGGATCTCCCCTCATGAAGTAGGCACCTTTTTCTCATCATTTCCCCCAATTTTAAATCAATAAAATGAGATATTTCATCTCTCCTCTCTCCTATTTCAAAACTAGATCCAAAAAGCAAGCTGAACTGACCCAAAAATGGTCAAAAATTGACCAAACTGATCTAGAAAATTCTAGAATCAGTTTGCTTGGTTAGAGGCTCACTTTTTCCTATAAATAGAAGCCTCCCCCTTTTGTAAAAGCTTAATGGTGTTTATGCACTGTAACTCTGCTCCTGTCCTGAGGAGCCATCTACATTGAATTTTTAAATAATTCAATTGTTTTTGGCCTAATCCTCTCCAAAGTGAATTGGTGGCCACTCTTGCTTCAAACAAGAGTAGAACCCTCAATCCCTCAAGCCAAAGGAGAGCTTACAAACTCCATGTGAGCTAGTTTTTTTACTTGTTTAATAAAGAATCTATGATTTTCTTAGTTTTTATGTTTTGCACTTAACCGAATTACATTCAAATGCTATGCCGGGATGAAAAGGCCACCCCCCTTCTCTTCTTTACATTCCAGCCTTTCTTCATCCTAGAAAGATGAACTAAGGGACTAATTAAACTCTTCTTATTGTTTATTCTCTTGAATTTTAGAAAATTGTATAGATTAGAGTTTTATGAATCTAATTTGGGTAAATTTCAGTTAAAATAGGATGCTAAAAATGATGAATGGTCATCCATACAAAGGAGGTTATGGCAAAATTTTCCAAAATTTTGTGGAAAAGAAAATTTATTTTTTTGCTATTCCAAAAGAGTAATTCCCACCATTTTTGCATTTAAAAGCAATATTCTAATTACTCCATGTACATATTCACCTATGAATATGCACGGATATCACTGATATTTATCATTAAAATTGATTTTATGCATAGAAAGATGCATAAAGTATTTATTTTTATTTCAAAAGTGTTATTCTCATTAAAATTGATTTTATGCATAGAAAAATTCATAAAGGATTTATTTTTATTTCAAAAGTGTTATTCTCATTAAAATTGATTTAAGCATAGAAAGATGCATAAAGGATTTAATTTTATTTTAAAAGTGTTATTCTCATTAAAATTAATTTTATGCATAGAAAGATGCATAAAGGATTTGTTTTTGTTTCAAAAGTGTTATTCTCATTAAATTTGATTTTATGCATAGAAAGATGCATAAAGGATTTATTTTTGTTTCAAAAGTGTTATTCTCATTAAATTTGATTTTATGCATAGAAAGATGCATAAAGGATTTATTTTTGTTTCAAAAGTGTTATTCTCATTAAAATTAATTTTTATGCATAGAAAGATGCATAACGGATTTTTATATCAAAATCAGAATTCTCTTAAATTCTATGAGTATCTGATAAATGAATAATTAAATACTCTAAGAGAGAAATTTCTATTGTTTTATATTCACCCGCATTGTAAAAAGAAAATTTAGGAGACCTATCGAGATCAAAATATTCAGATAAATGATTAATTTATTCCTCATTGGAATTCATAATTAATTTAGAAATCAGTCAAGTGAATATTCAAAGAAAGAAATTCAGTAACTTAGTAACTGAATTATCAAATCTTTTCGAGAAAGATAGTTCAGGAAAAATCTCATCCGACTCGAACCTTGAATCAGACTATGACCAAGACCAAACTCTTTGTCAGTTTTCGAGGAAAGAAGGTGTGACCAGTTTAGAAAAATACACTCAAAACTCTACCAAATCTGAAACTAAGTTTGAGACCCTTCAAATTGATCTGTGGATCAAGGTTATAGAATTCGAGGAATTCTGGTATGAAATTCAAAATTTCGATCAAGGAGTTTTGGGGATACAGATTCAAGAAATACTCCTTGTATTCAAAAGAAAATCAAACGAAAAACTTGCTTAAAAACCCTGTTTTCTTAAAGAATCATCTTACGCCAGAATGGATGTGATGTGAATAGAGGTGATGAGATGTGAGGTGAATAGATGTGATAAGATGTGATGTGAATCAGATAAATGTGAATGAATGGATGGATGGATATGATGTGAATCAGATAAATGTGAATAAATGGATGGATGGATGTGGATGTGTATGTGATGAAAATGGATGTGAATGTGTATGTGAAGAATGGATGTGGATGTGTATGTGATGAAAATGGATGTGAATGTGTATGTAAAGAATGGATGTGGCTGTGTATGTGAAGAATTGATGTGGATATGATGTAATGTGGATGGGATGAATGCGATATGATGTGGATAGATGTGATGTGATGTAATGTGGATAGAATGTATATGATGAGATGGTGATGTGAATGAATGTGATGGATATGAATGAATGAATGTGATGGATATGAATGAATGTGATGTGAAATGGATGTGATGTAAATTTGGATGTTTTGCAGTTAACTGAATTTAATTCAAATGCTATGCCTGGATGAAAAGGCCACCCCCCTTCTCTTCTTTACATTCTAGCCTTTCTTAATCCTAGAAAGATGAACTAAGGGACTAATTAAACTCTTCTTATTGTTTACTCTCTTGAATTTTAGAAAATTATGTAGATTGGAGTTTTATGAATCTAATTTGGATTAATTTAAGTTAAAATAGGATGATAAAAATGATAAATGGTCAGCCATACAAAGGAGGTTATGGCAAAATTTTCTAGAATTTTATGGAAAAGAAAATTTATTTTTATGCTATTCCAAAAGAGTAATTCCCACCATTTTTGCATCTAAAAGAAATATTCTTATTACTCCATGTACATATTCACCTATGAATATGCATGGATATCATTGATATTAATCATTAAAATTGATTTTATGCATAGAAAGATGCATAAAGGATTTATTTTTATTTCAAAAGTGTTATTAAAATTGATTTTATGCATAGAAAGATGCATAAAGGATTTATTTTTATTTCAAAAGTGTTATTCTCATTAAAATTGATTTTAAGCATCAAAAGATGCACAAAGGATTTATTTTTATTTCAAAAGTGTTATTCTCATTAAAATTGATTTTACGCATAGAAAGCTGCACAATGTATTTATTTTTATTTCAAAAGTATTATTCTCATTAAAATTGATTTTACGCATAGAAAGATGTACAAAGGATTTATTTTTATTTAAAAAGTGTTATTCTCATTAAAATTGATTTTACACATAGAAAGATGCATAAAGGATTTATTTTTATTTCAAAAGTGTTATTCTCATTAAAATTGATTTTACACATAGAAAGATGCATAAAGGATTTGTTTTTATTTCAAAAGTGTTATTCTCATTAAAATTGATTTTATGCATAGAAAGTTGCATAAAGGATTTTTATATCAAAATTAGAATTCTCTTAAATTCTATGTTTAAATTCTATGAGTATCTGATAAATGAATAATTAAATACTCTAAGAGAGAAATTTCTATCCTTTTATATTCACCCGGATTGTAACAAGAAAATTCAGGAGATCTATCAAGATCAAAATATTCAGTTAAATGATTAATTTATTCTTCATTGGAATTCGTAATTATTTTAGAAATCAGTTAAGTGAATATTCAAAGAAAGAAATTCAGTAAAATAGTAACTGAATTATCAAACCTTTTCGAAAAAGATAGTTCAGGAAAAATCTTATCCGACTCGAACCTTGAATCAGACTATGAGCAAGGCCAAACTCTTCCTGGAAAGAAGGTGTGACCACTTTAGAAAAATACACTCAAAACTCCGCCAAATTTGAAACTAAGATTGAGACCCTTCGAATTGATACGTAAATCAAGGTTATAGAATTGGAGGAAATCTGGTATAAAATTAGGAATTCCGATCAAGGAGTTTTGGGGATACGGATTCAAGAAATACTCCTTGTATTCAAAAGAAAATCAAACTGAAAACTTGCTTAGAAACCCTGTTTTCTTAAAGGACCGTCTTACGCCAAAATGGATGTGATGTGAATAGAGGTGATGAGATGTGAGGTGAATAGATGTGATGAGATGTGATGTGAATTAGATAAATGTGAATAATTGGATGGATGGATGTGATGTGAATCAGATAAATGTGAATAAATGGATGGATGGATGTGGATGTGTATGTGATGAAAATGGATGTGAATGTGTATGTGAAGAATGGATGTGGATGTGTATGTGAAGAATGGATGTAGATATTATGTAATGTGGATGGGATGAATGAGATATGATGTGGATAGATGTGATGTGGATAGAATGTATGTGATGAGATGGTGATGTGAATGAATGTGATGGATATGAATGAATGTGATGTGAAATGAATGAATGAATGTGATGGATATGAATGAATGAATGTGATGTGAAATGAATGAATGAATGTGATGGATATGATGAATGTGATGTGAAATGGATGTGATGTAAATTGGGATAGATGTGAATGGACGATATGTGATGTGAATGAATGTGATGTGATGTGATGTTAAACGGGATAGATGTGAATCAGATAAATGTGAATGAATGAATGTGATGGATATGAATGAATGTGATGTGAAATGGATGTGATGTGAAATGGATGTGATGAGATGTGATGTAAATTGGGATAGATGTGAATTTCTATTTTTGGAAATTAAAAAAACAGAGAACTGGAAAAATACAAATGTAAGGGTTTATTGGCATCAAGGTCATCTTTCATTTATTGAAGATTATTTTTTTACTATAGTGAAGAGATATATTCAATTTTTGCAATATCTAGGCTAAAGAGTGTATCGGTCTTAATTAAAAATTCATTTCCCTATGTTTTGATATTCTTAGTCAACCAAAGATTTAAATAAATATCAATTAACAAACACAATGATTTGAAACACTAAGAAAGGGGCATGTAGTTTGCTAATTTGAAATATGAGAGGCATACCTATTTGTATAATAGTTTTGGCTTGATGTTGTTTCACTAACGAATGAAGAAAACCACTCTTAAATCCTTCAAAAATCCACAGGTACTTCAAGCATAGAATTCAGTGCCCTACACTCTCCAGAGTTGGCTTAAATATCCTATTTGACTAGCTTACTATACAAGGTGTAAGTGTGTCATATAAGTATTGCAGGGGTATAAAGGAAATATTTCAAAGCAAATGATGAGCTTCCACTAGGCGTGTAGAAAAAATGAGGGAGGGGATCCCTTTATATAGGTGATGGCTCCTTCATATACATGAAATTCACCTTTTTTGGCATGTATGAGTCCCAGTCACCATGCACTTCATATTAGATGAGTTAAGTCAAGGAAAAAGGGGCTAGACTAAGGCTTACTATAGCAAGATCCCACCATGCACTAATGCAACTAGAGTTGGAGAGTCTATATGAATTTGACCCATTATTTTACTTGTGCTTCTTAAAGGTTTCAAAAAGGAAGACCTAATTTTTAACATATGCTAAACCTGAAGGGGTAATTCTGAGGTAAAATACCACTCACAAAGTGCTAAGTATTCTCAAATAAAACCTAAGGGGTCATGACTGTTTATTTAATTATAGGAAAGGTCAATTATAGCTATAGATATCAAAAGGTCATCTAAAGTTAAAGTACAAGAACTATTACCTAAATACAATTTCTATTTTTGGAAATTAAAAAACAGAGAACTAGAAAAATACAAATGCAAGGGTTTATTGGCATCAAGGTCATCTTTCATTTATTGAAGATTATTTTTTTACTATAGTGAAGAGATATATTGAATTTTAGCAATATCTAGGCTAAAGAGTGTATAGGTCTTAATTAAAAATTCATTTCCCTTTGTTTTCATATTCTTAGTCAACCAAAGATTTAAATAAATATCAATTCACAAACACAATGATTTAAAACACCAAGAAAGGGGCATGTAGTTTGCTAATTTGAAATATGAGAGGCATACCTATTTGTATAATAGTTTTGGCTTGATGTTGTTTCACTAACGAATGAAGAAAACCACTCCCAAATCCTTCAAAAATCCACAGGTACTTCAAGCATAGAATTCAGTGCCCTACACTCTCCAAAGTTGGTTTAAATATCCTATTTGACTAGCTTACTATACAAGGTGTAAGTGTGTCATATAAGTATTGCAGGGGTATAAAGGAAATATTTCAAAGCAAATGATGAGCTTCCACTAGGCGTGTAGAAAAAATGAGGGAGGGGATCCCTTTATATAGGTGATGGCTCCTTCATATACATGAAATTCACCTTTTTTGGCATGTATGAGTCCCAGTCACCATGCACTTCATATTAGATGAGTTAAGTCAAGGAAAAAGGGGCTAGACTAAGGCTTACTATAGCAAGATCCCACCATGCACTAATGCAACTAGAGTTGGAGAGTCTATATGAATTTGACCCATTATTTTACTTGTGCTTCTTAAAGGTTTCAAAAAGGAAGACCTAATTTTTAACATATGCTAAACCTGAAGGGGTAATTCTGAGGTAAAATACCACTCACAAAGTGCTAAGTATTCTCAAATAAAACCTAAGGGGTCATGACTGTTTATTTAATTATAGGAAAGGTCAATTATAGCTATAGATATCAAAAGGTCATCTAAAGTTAAAGTACAAGAACTATTACCTAAATACAATTTCTATTTTTGGAAATTAAAAAACAGAGAACTAGAAAAATACAAATGCAAGGGTTTATTGGCATCAAGGTCATCTTTCATTTATTGAAGATTATTTTTTTACTATAGTGAAGAGATATATTGAATTTTAGCAATATCTAGGCTAAAGAGTGTATAGGTCTTAATTAAAAATTCATTTCCCTTTGTTTTGATATTCTTAGTCAACCAAAGATTTAAATAAATATCAATTCACAAACACAATGATTTAAAACACCAAGAAAGGGGCATGTAGTTTGCTAATTTGAAATATGAGAGGCATACCTATTTGTATAATAGTTTTGGCTTGATGTTGTTTCACTAACGAATGAAGAAAACCACTCCCAAATCCTTCAAAAATCCACAGGTACTTCAAGCATAGAATTCAGTGCCCTACACTCTCCAAAGTTGGTTTAAATATCCTATTTGACTAGCTTACTATACAAGGTGTAAGTGTGTCATATAAGTATTGCAGGGGTATAAAGGAAATATTTCAAAGCAAATGATGAGCTTCCACTAGGCGTGTAGAAAAAATGAGGGAGGGGATCCCTTTATATAGGTGATGGCTCCTTCATATACATGAAATTCACCTTTTTTGGCATGTATGAGTCCCAGTCACCATGCACTTCATATTAGATGAGTTAAGTCAAGGAAAAAGGGGCTAGACTAAGGCTTACTATAGCAAGATCCCACCATGCACTAATGCAACTAGAGTTGGAGAGTCTATATGAATTTGACCCATTATTTTACTTGTGCTTCTTAAAGGTTTCAAAAAGGAAGACCTAATTTTTTACATATGCTAAACCTCAAGGGGTAATTCTGAGGTAAAATACCACTCACAAAGTGCAAAGTATTCTCAAATAAAACCTAAGGGGTCATGACTGTTTATTTAATTATAGAAGAGATCAATTATAGCTATGGATATCAAAAGGTCATCTAAAGTTAAAGTACAAGAACTATTACCTAAATACAATTTCTATTTTTGAAAATTAGAAAAACAGAGAACTGGAAAAATACGAATGTAAGGGTTTATTGGCATCAAGGTCATCTTTCATTTATTGAAGATTATTTTTTTACTATAGTGAAGAGATATATTCAATTTTAGCAATATCTAGGCTAAAGAGTGTATAGGTCTTAATTAAAAACTCATTTCCCTATGTTTTGATATTCTTAGTCAACCAAAGATTTAAATAAATATCAATTCACAAACACAATGATTTAAAACCCTAAGAAAGGGGCATGTAGTTTGCTAATTTGAAATATGAGAGGCAAACCTATTTGTATAATAGTTTTGGCTTGATGTTGTTTCACTAACAAATGAAGAAAACCACTCTTAAATCCTTCAAAAATCCACAGGTACTTCAAGCATAGAATTCAGTGCCCTACACTCTCCAAAGTTGGCTTAAATATCCTATTTGACTAGCTTACTATACAAGGTGTAAGTGTGTCATATAAGTATTGCAGGGGTATAAAGGAAATATTTCAAAGCAAATGATGAGCTTCCACTAGGCGTGTAGAAAAAATGAGGGAGGGGATCCCTTTATATAGGTGATGGCTCCTTCATATACATGAAATTCACCTTTTTTGGCATGTATGAGTCCCAGTCACCATGCACTTCATATTAGATGAGTTAAGTCAAGGAAAAAGGGGCTAGACTAAGGCTTACTATAGCAAGATCCCACCATGCACTAATGCAACTAGAGTTGGAGAGTCTATATGAATTTGACCCATTATTTTACCAGTGCTTCTTAAAGGTTTCAAAAAGGAAGACCTAATTTTTTACATATGCTAAACCTCAAGGGGTAATTCTGAGGTAAAATACCACTCACAAAGTGCAAAGTATTCTCAAATAAAACCTAAGGGGTCATGACTGTTTATTTAATTATAGAAGAGATCAATTATAGCTATGGATATCAAAAGGTCATCTAAAGTTAAAGTACAAGAACTATTACCTAAATACAATTTCTATTTTTGAAAATTAGAAAAACAAAGAACTGGAAAAATACGAATGTAAGGGTTTATTGGCATCAAGGTCATCTTTCATTTATTGAAGATTATTTTTTTACTATAGTGAAGAGATATATTCAATTTTAGCAATATCTAGGCTAAAGAGTGTATAGGTCTTAATTAAAAACTCATTTCCCTATGTTTTGATATTCTTAGTCAACCAAAGATTTAAATAAATATCAATTCACAAACACAATGATTTAAAACCCTAAGAAAGGGGCATGTAGTTTGCTAATTTGAAATATGAAAGGCAAACCTATTTGTATAATAGTTTTGGCTTGATGTTGTTTCACTAACAAATGAAGAAAACCACTCTTAAATCCTTCAAAAATCCACAGGTACTTCAAGCATAGAATTCAGTGCCCTACACTCTCCAAAGTTGGCTTAAATATCCTATTTGACTAGCTTACTATACAAGGTGTAAGTGTGTCATATAAGTATTGCAGGGGTATAAAGGAAATATTTCAAAGCAAATGATGAGCTTCCACTAGGCGTGTAGAAAAAATGAGGGAGGGGATCCCTTTATATAGGTGATGGCTCCTTCATATACATGAAATTCACCTTTTTTGGCATGTATGAGTCCCAGTCACCATGCACTTCATATTAGATGAGTTAAGTCAAGGAAAAAGGGGCTAGACTAAGGCTTACAAGTTACTATAGCAAGATCCCACCATGCACTAATGCAACTAGAGTTGGAGAGTCTATATGAATTTGACCCATTATTTTTATCAGTGCTTCTTAAAGGTTTCAAAAAGGAAGACCTAAATTTTAACATATGCTAAACCTCAAGGGGTAATTCTGAGGTAAAATCCCACTCACAAAGTGCTAAGTATTCTCAAATAAAACCTAAGGGGTCATGACTGTTTATTTAATTATAGGAAAGCTCAATTATAGCTATGGATATCAAAAGGTCATCTAAAGTTAAAGTACAAGAACTATTACCTAAATACAATTTCTATTTTTGGAAATTAAAAAAACAGAGAACTGGAAAAATACAAATGTAAGGGTTTATTGGCATCAAGGTCATCTTTCATTTATTGAAGATTATTTTTTACTATAGTGAAGAGAGATATTCAATTTTAGCAATATCTAGGCGAAAGAGTGTATCGGTCTTAATTAAAAATTCATTTCCCTATGTTTTGATATTCTTAGTCAACCAAAGATTTAAATAAATATCAATTCACAAACACAATGATTTAAAACACTAAGAAAGGGGCATGTAGTTTGCTAATTTGAAATATGAGAGGCATACCTATTTGTATAACAGTTTTGGCTTGATGTTGTTTCACTAACGAATGAAGAAAACCACTCTTAAATCCTTCAAAAATCCACAGGTACTTCAAGCATAGAATTCCGTGCCCTACACTCTCCAAAGTTGGCTTAAATATCCTATTTGACTAGCTTACTATACAAGGTGTAAGTGTGTCATACAAGTATTGCAGGGCTATAAAGGAAATATTTCAAAGCAAATGATGAGCTTCCACTAGGCGTGTAGAAAAAATGAGGGAGGGGATCCCTTTATATAGGTGATGGCTCCTTCATATACATGAAATTCACCTTTTTTGGCATGTATGAGTCCCAGTCACCATGCACTTCATATTAGATGAGTTAAGTCAAGGAAAAAGGGGCTAGACTAAGGCTTACTATAGCAAGATCCCACCATGCACTAATGCAACTAGAGTTGGAGAGTCTATATGAATTTGACCCATTATTTTACCAGTGCTTCTTAAAGGTTTCAAAAAGCAAGACCTAATTTTTAACATATGCTAAACCTCAAGGGGTAATTCTGAGGTAAAATCCCACTCACAAAGTGCTAAGTATTCTCAAATAAAACCTAAGGAGTCATGACTGTTTATTTAATTATAGGAAAGGTCAATTATAGCTATGGATATCAAAAGGTCATCTAAAGTTAAAGTACAAGAACTATTACCTAAATACAATTTCTATTTTTGGAAATTAAAAAAACAGAGAACTGGAAAAATACAAATGTAAGGGTTTATTGGCATCAAGGTCATCTTTCATTTATTGAAGATTATTTTTTTACTATAGTGAAGAGATATATTCAATTTTTGCAATATCTAGGCTAAAGAGTGTATCGGTCTTAATTAAAAATTCATTTCCCTATGTTTTGATATTCTTAGTCAACCAAAGATTTAAATAAATATCAATTAACAAACACAATGATTTGAAACACTAAGAAAGGGGCATGTAGTTTGCTAATTTGAAATATGAGAGGCATACCTATTTGTATAATAGTTTTGGCTTGATGTTGTTTCACTAACGAATGAAGAAAACCACTCTTAAATCCTTCAAAAATCCACAGGTACTTCAAGCATAGAATTCAGTGCCCTACACTCTCCAGAGTTGGCTTAAATATCTTATTTGACTAGCTTACTATACAAGGTGTAAGTGTGTCATATAAGTATTGCAGGGGTATAAAGGAAATATTTCAAAGCAAATGATGAGCTTCCACTAGGCGTGTAGAAAAAATGAGGGAGGGGATCCCTTTATATAGGTGATGGCTCCTTCATATACATGAAATTCACCTTTTTTGGCATGTATGAGTCCCAGTCACCATGCACTTCATATTAGATGAGTTAAGTCAAGGAAAAAGGGGCTAGACTAAGGCTTACTATAGCAAGATCCCACCATGCACTAATGCAACTAGAGTTGGAGAGTCTATATGAATTTGACCCATTATTTTACTTGTGCTTCTTAAAGGTTTCAAAAAGGAAGACCTAATTTTTAACATATGCTAAACCTGAAGGGGTAATTCTGAGGTAAAATACCACTCACAAAGTGCTAAGTATTCTCAAATAAAACCTAAGGGGTCATGACTGTTTATTTAATTATAGGAAAGGTCAATTATAGCTATGGATATCAAAAGGTCATCTAAAGTTAAAGTACAAGAACTATTACCTAAATACAATTTCTATTTTTGGAAATTAAAAAACAGAGAACTAGAAAAATACAAATGCAAGGGTTTATTGGCATCAAGGTCATCTTTCATTTATTGAAGATTATTTTTTTACTATAGTGAAGAGATATATTGAATTTTAGCAATATCTAGGCTAAAGAGTGTATAGGTCTTAATTAAAAATTCATTTCCCTTTGTTTTGATATTCTTAGTCAACCAAAGATTTAAATAAATATCAATTCACAAACACAATGATTTAAAACACCAAGAAAGGGGCATGTAGTTTGCTAATTTGAAATATGAGAGGCATACCTATTTGTATAATAGTTTTGGCTTGATGTTGTTTCACTAACGAATGAAGAAAACCACTCCCAAATCCTTCAAAAATCCACAGGTACTTCAAGCATAGAATTCAGTGCCCTACACTCTCCAAAGTTGGTTTAAATATCCTATTTGACTAGCTTACTATACAAGGTGTAAGTGTGTCATATAAGTATTGCAGGGGTATAAAGGAAATATTTCAAAGCAAATGATGAGCTTCCACTAGGCGTGTAGAAAAAATGAGGGAGGGGATCCCTTTATATAGGTGATGGCTCCTTCATATACATGAAATTCACCTTTTTTGGCATGTATGAGTCCCAGTCACCATGCACTTCATATTAGATGAGTTAAGTCAAGGAAAAAGGGGCTAGACTAAGGCTTACTATAGCAAGATCCCACCATGCACTAATCCAACTAGAGTTGGAGAGTCTATATGAATTTGACCCATTATTTTACCAGTGCTTCTTAAAGGTTTCAAAAAGGAAGACCTAATTTTTTACATATGCTAAACCTCAAGGGGTAATTCTGAGGTAAAATCCCACTCACAAAGTGCAAAGTATTCTCAAATAAAACCTAAGGGGTCATGACTGTTTATTTAATTATAGAAGAGATCAATTATAGCTATGGATATCAAAAGGTCATCTAAAGTTAAAGTACAAGAACTATTACCTAAATACAATTTCTATTTTTGAAAATTAGAAAAACAAAGAACTGGAAAAATACGAATGTAAGGGTTTATTGGCATCAAGGTCATCTTTCATTTATTGAAGATTATTTTTTTACTATAGTGAAGAGATATATTCAATTTTAGCAATATCTAGGCTAAAGAGTGTATAGGTCTTAATTAAAAACTCATTTCCATATGTTTTGATATTCTTAGTCAACCAAAGATTTAAATAAATATCAATTCACAAACACAATGATTTAAAACCCTAAGAAAGGGGCATGTAGTTTGCTAATTTGAAATATGAAAGGCATACCTATTTGTATAATAGTTTTGGCTTGATGTTGTTTCACTAACAAATGAAGAAAACCACTCTTAAATCCTTCAAAAATCCACAGGTACTTCAAGCATAGAATTCAGTGCCCTACACTCTCCAAAGTTGGCTTAAATATCCTATTTGACTAGCTTACTATACAAGGTGTAAGTGTGTCATATAAGTATTGCAGGGGTATAAAGGAAATATTTCAAAGCAAATGATGAGCTTCCACTAGGCGTGTAGAAAAAATGAGGGAGGGGATCCCTTTATATAGGTGATGGCTCCTTCATATACATGAAATTCACCTTTTTTGGCATGTATGAGTCCCAGTCACCATGCACTTCATATTAGATGAGTTAAGTCAAGGAAAAAGGGGCTAGACTAAGGCTTACAAGTTACTATAGCAAGATCCCACCATGCACTAATGCAACTAGAGTTGGAGAGTCTATATGAATTTGACCCATTATTTTTATCAGTGCTTCTTAAAGGTTTCAAAAAGGAAGACCTAATTTTTAACATATGCTAAACCTCAAGGGGTAATTCTAAGGTAAAATCCCACTCACAAAGTGCTAAGTATTCTCAAATAAAACCTAAGGGGTCATGACTGTTTATTTAATTATAGGAAAGGTCAATTATAGCTATGGATATCAAAAGGTCATCTAAAGTTAAAGTACAAGAACTATTACCTAAATACAATTTCTATTTTTTAAAATTAAAAAAACAGAGAACTGGAAATATACAAATGTAAGGGTTTATTGGCATCAAGGTCATCTTTCATTTATTGAAGATTATTTTTTACTATAGTGAAGAGAGATATTCAATTTTAGCAATATCTAGTCTAAAGAGTGTATCGGTCTTAATTAAAAATTCATTTCCCTATGTTTTGATATTCTTAGTCAACCAAAGATTTAAATAAATATCAATTCACAAACACAATGATTTAAAACACTAAGAAAGGGGCATGTAGTTTGCTAATTTGAAATATGAGAGGCATACCTATTTGTATAACAGTTTTGGCTTGATGTTGTTTCACTAACGAATGAAGAAAACCACTCTTAAATCCTTCAAAAATCCACAGGTACTTCAAGCATAGAATTCAGTGCCCTACACTCTCCAAAGTTGGCTTAAATATCCTATTTGACTAGCTTACTATACAAGGTGTAAGTGTGTCATACAAGTATTGCAGTGCTATAAAGGAAATTTTTCAAAGCAAATGATGAGCTTCCACTAGGCGTGTAGAAAAAATGAGGGAGGGGATCCCTTTATATAGGTGATGGCTCCTTCATATACATGAAATTCACCTTTTTTGGCATGTATGAGTCCCAGTCACCATGCACTTCATATTAGATGAGTTAAGTCAAGGAAAAAGGGGCTAGACTAAGGCTTACTATAGCAAGATCCCACCATGCACTAATGCAACTAGAGTTGGAGAGTCTATATGAATTTGACCCATTATTTTACCAGTGCTTCTTAAAGGTTTCAAAAAGGAAGACCTAATTTTTTACATATGCTAAACCTCAAGGGATAATTCTGAGGTAAAATCCCACTCACAAAGTGCAAAGTATTCTCAAATAAAACCTAAGGGGTCATGACTGTTTATTTAATTATAGAAGAGATCAATTATAGCTATGGATATCAAAAGGTCATCTAAAGTTAAAGTACAAGAACTATTACCTAAATACAATTTCTATTTTTGAAAATTAAAAAACAGAGAACTGGAAAAATACAAATGTAAGGGTTTATTGGCATCAAGGTCATCTTTCATTTATTGAAGAATATTTTTTTACTATAGTGAAGAGATATATTCAATTTTAGCAATATCTAGGCTAAAGAGTGTATAGGTCTTAATTAAAAATTCATTTCCCTTTGTTTTGATATTCTTAGTCAACCAAAGATTTAAATAAATATCAATTCACAAACACAATGATTTAAAACCCTAAGAAAGGGGCATGTAGTTTGCTAATTTGAAATATGAAAGGCATACCTATTTGTATAATAGTTTTGGCTTGATGTTGTTTCACTAACGAATGAAGAAAACCACTCTTAAATCCTTCAAAAATCCACAGGTACTTCAAGCATAGAATTCAGTGCCCTACACTCTCCAAAGTTGGCTTAAATATCCTATTTGACTAGCTTACTATACAAGGTGTAAGTGTGTCATATAAGTATTGCAGGGCTATAAAAAAAATATTTCAAAGCAAATGATGAGCTTCCACTAGGCGTGTAAAAAAATGAGGGAGGGAATCCCTTTATATAGGTGATGGCTCCTTCATATACATGAAATTCACCTTTTTTGGCATATATGAGTCCCAGTCACCATGCACTTCATATTAGATGAGTTAAGTCAAGGAAAAAGGGGCTAGACTAAGGCTTACTATAGCAAGATCCCACCATGCACTAATGGAAATAGAGTTGGAGAGTCTATATGAATTTGACCCATTATTTCTATCAGTGCTTCTTAAAGGTTTCAAAAAGGAAGACCTAATTTTTAACATATGCTAAACCTCAAGGAGTAATTCTGAGGTAATATCCCACTCACAAAGTGCTAAGTATTCTCAAATAAAACCTAAGGGGTCATGACTGTTTATTTAATTATAGGAAAGGTCAATTATAGCTATGGATATCAAAAGGTCATCTAAAGTTAAAGTACAAGAACTATTACCTAAATACAATTTCTATTTTTGGAAATTAAAAAAACAGAGAATTGGAAAAATACAAATGTAAGGGTTTATTGGCATCAAGGTCATCTTTCATTTATTGAAGATTATTTTTTACTATAGTGAAGAGATATATTCAATTTTAGCAATATCTAGGCTAAAGAGTGTATCGGTCTTAATTAAAAATTCATTTCCCTATGTTTTGATATTCTTAGTCAACCAAAGGTTTAAATAAATATCAATTCACAAACACGATGATTTAAACCACTAAGAAAGGGACATGTAGTTTGCTAATTTGAAATATGAGAGGCATACCGATTTGTATAATAGTTTTGGCTTGATGTTGTTTCACTAACGAATGAAGAAAACCACTCTTAAATCCTTCAAAAATCCAGAGGTACTTCAAGCATAGAATTCAGTGCCCTACACTCTCCAAAGTTGGCTTAAATATCCTATTTGACTAGCTTACTATACAAGGTGTGAGTGTGTCATATAAGTATTGCAGGGGTATAAAGGAAATATTTCAAAGCAAATGATGAGCTTCCACTAGGCGTGTAGAAAAAATGAGGGAGTGGATCCCTTTATATAGGTGATGGCTCCTTCATATACATGAAATTCACCTTTTTTGGCATGTATGAGTCCCAGTCACCATGCACTTCATATTAGATGAGTTAAGTCAAGGAAAAAGGGGCTAGACTAAGGCTTACTATCGCAAGATCCCACCATGCACTAATGCAACTAGAGTTGGAGAGTCTATATGAATTTGACCCATTATTTTACCAGTGCTTCTTAAAGGTTTCAAAAAGGAAGACCTAATTTTTTACATATGCTAAACCTCAAGGGGTAATTCTGAGGTAAAATCCCACTCACAAAGTGCTAAGTATTCTCAAATAAAACCTAAGGGTGACTGTTTATTTAATTATATAAAAGGTCAATTATAGCTATGGATATCAAAAGGTCATCTAAAGTTAAAGTACAAGCACTATTACCAAAATACAATTTCTATTTTTAGAAATTAAAAAAATAGAGAACTGGAAAAATACAAATGTAAGGGTTTATTGGCATCAAGGTCATCTTTCATTTATCAAAGATTATTTTTTTACTATAGTGAAGAGATATATTCAATTTTAGCAATATCTAGGCTAAAGAATGTATCGATCTTAATTAAAAATTCATTTCCCTATGTTTTGATATTCTTAGTCAACCAAAGATTTAAATAAATATCAATTCACAAACACAATGATTTAAAACACTAAGAAAGGGACATGTAGTTTGCTAATTTGAAATATGAGAGGCATACCTATTTGTATAATAGTTTTGGCTTGATGTTGTTTAACTAACAAATGCAGAAAACCACTCCCAAATCCTTCAAAAATCCACAGGTACTTCAAGCATAGAATTCAGTGCCCTACACTCTACAAAGTTGGCTTAAATATCCTATTTGACTACCTTACTATACAAGGTGTAAGTGTGTCATATAAGTATTGCAGGGGTATAAAGGAAATATCTCAAAGCAAATGATGAGCTTCCACTAGGCATGTAGAAAAAATGAGGGAGGGGATCCCTTTATATAGGTGATGGCTCATTCATATACATGAAATTCACCTTTTTTGGCATGTATGAGTCCCAGTAACCATGCACTTCATATTAGATGAGTTAACTCAAGGAAAAAGGGGCTAGGCTAAGGCTTACTATAGCAAGATCCCACCATGCACTAATGCAACTAGAGTTGGAGAGCCTATATGAATTTGAGCCATTATTTTACCAGTACTTCTTAAAGGTTTCAAAAAGGAAGACCTAATTTTTAACATATGCTAAACCTCAAGGGGTATATTCTGAGGTAAAATCCCACTCACAAAGTGCTAAGTATTCTCAAATAAAACCTAAGGGTGACTGTTTATTTAATTATAGGAAAGGTCAATTTATAGCTATGGATATCAAAAGGTCATCTAAAGTTAAAGTACAAGAACTATTACCTAAATACAATTTCTATTTTTGGAAATTAAAAAAACAAAGACCTAAAAAAAATACAAATGTAAGGGTTTATTGGCATCAAGGTCATCTTTCATTTATGAAAGATTATTTTTTTTACTATAGTGAAAAGATATATTCAATTTTAGCAATATCTAGGCTAAAGAGTGTATCGGTCTTAATTAAAAATTCATTTCCCTATGTTTTAATATTCTTAGTCAACGAAAGATTTAAATAAATATCAATTCACAGACACAATGATTTAAAACACTAAGAAAGGGGCATGTAGTTTGCTAATTTGAAATATGAGAGGCATACCTATTTGTATAATAGTTTTGGCTTGATGTTGTTTCACTAACGAATGAAGAAAACCACTCTTAAATCCTTCAAAAATCCACAGGTACTTCAAGCATAGAATTCAGTGCCCTACACTCTCCAAAGTTGGCTTAAATATCCTATTTGACTAGCTTACTATACAAGGTGTAAGTGCATCATATAAGTATTGCAGGGGTATAAAGGAAATATTTCAAAGCAAATGATGAGCTTCCACTAGGCGTGTAGAAAAAACGAGGGAGGGGATCCCTTTATATAGGTGATGGCTCCTTCATATACATGAAATTCACCTTTTTTGGCATGTATGAGTCCCAGTCACCATGCACTTTATATTAGATGAGTTAAGTCAAGAAAAAAAGGGGCTAGACTAAGGCTTACTATAGCAAGATCCCACCATGCACTAATGCAACTAGAGTTGGAGAGTCTATATGAATTTGACCCATTATTTTACTTGTGCTTCTTAAAGGTTTCAAAAAGGAAGACCTAATTTTTAACATATGCTAAACCTCAAGGGGTAATTCTGAGGTAAAATACCACTCACAAAGTGCAAAGTATTCTCAAATAAAACCTAAGGGGTCATGACTGTTTATTTAATTATAGGAAAGGTCAATTATAGCTATGGATATCAAAAGGTCATCTAAAGTTAAAGTACAAGAACTATTACCTAAATACAATTTCTATTTTTTGAAATTAAAAAAAACAGAGAACTAGAAAAATACAAATGTAAGGGTTTATTGGCATCAAGGTCATATTTCTTGTATGAAAGATTATTTTTTTTACTATAGTGAAGAGATATATTGAATTTTAGCAATATCTAGGCTAAAGAGTGTATAGGTCTTAATTAAAAATTCATTTCCCTTTGTTTTGATATTCTTAGTCAACCAAAGATTTAAATAAATATCAATTCACAAACACAATGATTTAAAACACTAAGAAAGGGGCATGTAGTTTGCTAATTTGAAATATGAGAGGCATACCTATTTGTATAATAGTTTTAGCTTGATGTTGTTTCACTAACGAATGAAGAAAACCACTCTTAAATCCTTCAAAAATCCACAGGTACTTCAAGCATAGAATTCAGTGCCCTACACTCTCCAAAGTTGGCTTAAATATCCTATTTGACTAGCTTACTATACAAGGTGTAAGTGTGTCATATAAGTATTGCAGGGGTATAAAGGAAATATTTCAAAGCAAATGATGAGCTTCCACTAGGCGTGTAGAAAAAATGAGGGAGTGGATCCCTTTATATAGGTGATGGCTCCTTCATATACATGAAATTCACCTTTTTTGGCATGTATGAGTCCCAGTCACCATGCACTTCATATTAGATGAGTTAAGTCAAGGAAAAAGGGGCTAGACTAAGGCTTACTATAGCAAGATCCCACCATGCACTAATGCAACTAGAGTTGGAGAGTCTATATGAATTTGACCCATTATTTTACTTGTGCTTCTTAAAGGTTTCAAAAAGGAAGACCTAATTTTTAACATATGCTAAATCTCAAGGGGTAATTCTGAGGTAAAATCCCACTCACAAAGTGCTAAGTATTCTCAAATAAAACCTAAGGGGTCATGACTGTTTATTTAATTATAGGAAAGGTCAATTATAGCTATGGATATCAAAAGGTCATCTAAAGTTAAAGTACAAGAACTATTACCTAAATACAATTTCTATTTTTTGAAATTAAAAAAACAGAGAACAGGAAAAATACAAATGTAAGGGTTTATTGGCATCAAGGTCATCTTTCATTTATTGAAGATTATTTTTTACTATAGTGAAGAGAGATATTCAATTTTAGCAATATCTAGGCTAAAGAGTGTATCGGTCTTAATTAAAAATTCATTTCCCTATGTTTTGATATTCTTAGTCAACCAAAGATTTAAATAAATATCAATTCACAAACACAATGATTTAAAACACTAAGAAAGGGGCATGTAGTTTGCTAATTTGAAATATGAGAGGCATACCTATTTGTATAACAGTTTTGGCTTGATGTTGTTTCACTAACGAATGAAGAAAACCACTCTTAAATCCTTCAAAAATCCACAGGTACCTCAAGCATAGAATTCAGTGCCCTACACTCTCCAAAGTTGGCTTAAATATCCTATTTGACTAGCTTACTATACAAGGTGTAAGTGTGTCATATAAGTATTGCAGGGGTATAAAGGAAATATTTCAAAGCAAATGATGAGCTTCCACTAGGCGTGTAGAAAAAATGAGGGAGGGGATCCCTTTATATAGGTGATGGCTCCTTCATATACATGAAATTCACCTTTTTTGGCATGTATGAGTCCCAGTCACCATGCACTTCATATTAGATGAGTTAAGTCAAGGAAAAAGGGGCTAGACTAAGGCTTACAAGTTACTATAGCAAGATCCCACCATGCACTAATGCAACTAGAGTTGGAGAGTCTATATGAATTTGACCCATTATTTTTATCAGTGCTTCTTAAAGGTTTCAAAAAGGAAGACCTAATTTTTAACATATGCTAAACCTCAAGGGGTAATTCTGAGGTAGAATCCCACTCACAAAGTGCTAAGTATTCTCAAATAAAACCTAAGGGGTCATGACTGTTTATTTAATTATAGGAAAGGTCAATTATAGCTATGGATATCAAAAGGTCATCTAAAGTTAAAGTACAAGAACTATTACCTAAATACAATTTCTATTTTTGGAAATTAAAAAAACAGAGAACTGGAAAAATACAAATGTAAGGGTTTATTGGCATCAAGGTCATCTTTCATTTATTGAAGATTATTTTTTACTATAGTGAAGAGAGATATTCAATTTTAGCAATATCTAGGCTAAAGAGTGTATCGGTCTTAATTAAAAATTCATTTCCCTATGTTTTGATATTCTTAGTCAACCAAAGATTTAAATAAATATCAATTCACAAACACAATGATTTAAAACACTAAGAAAGGGACATGTAGTTTGCTAATTTGAAATATGAAAGGCATACCTATTTGTATAACAGTTTTGGCTTGATGTTGTTTCACTAACGAATGAAGAAAACCACTCTTAAATCCTTCAAAAATCCACAGGTACTTCAAGCATAGAATTCCGTGCCCTACACTCTCTAAAGTTGGCTTAAATATCCTATTTGACTAGCTTACTATACAAGGTGTAAGTGTGTCATACAAGTATTGCAGGGCTATAAAGGAAATATTTCAAAGCAAATGATGAGCTTCCACTAGGCGTGTAGAAAAAATGAGGGAGGGGATCCCTTTATATAGGTGATGGCTCCTTCATATACATGAAATTCACCTTTTTTGGCATGTATGAGTCCCAGTCACCATGCACTTCATATTAGATGAGTTAAGTCAAGGAAAAAGGGGCTAGACTAAGGCTTACTATAGCAAGATCCCACCATGCACTAATGCAACTAGAGTTGGAGAGTCTATATGAATTTGACCCATTATTTTACCAGTGCTTCTTAAAGGTTTCAAAAAGGAAGACCTAATTTTTTACATATGCTAAACCTCAAGGGGTAATTCTGAGGTAAAATCCCACTCACAAAGTGCAAAGTATTCTCAAATAAAACCTAAGGGGTCATGACTGTTTATTTAATTATAGAAGAGATCAATTATAGCTATGGATATCAAAAGGTCATCTAAAGTTAAAGTACAAGAACTATTACCTAAATACAATTTCTATTTTTGAAAATTAGAAAAACAAAGAACTGGAAAAATACGAATGTAAGGGTTTATTGGCATCAAGGTCATCTTTCATTTATTGAAGATTATTTTTTTACTATAGTGAAGAGATATATTCAATTTTAGCAATATCTAGGCTAAAGAGTGTATAGGTCTTAATTAAAAACTCATTTCCATATGTTTTGATATTCTTAGTCAACCAAAGATTTAAATAAATATCAATTCACAAACACAATGATTTAAAACCCTAAGAAAGGGGCATGTAGTTTGCTAATTTGAAATATGAAAGGCATACCTATTTGTATAATAGTTTTGGCTTGATGTTGTTTCACTAACAAATGAAGAAAACCACTCTTAAATCCTTCAAAAATCCACAGGTACTTCAAGCATAGAATTCAGTGCCCTACACTCTCCAAAGTTGGCTTAAATATCCTATTTGACTAGCTTACTATACAAGGTGTAAGTGTGTCATATAAGTATTGCAGGGGTATAAAGGAAATATTTCAAAGCAAATGATGAGCTTCCACTAGGCGTGTAGAAAAAATGAGGGAGGGGATCCCTTTATATAGGTGATGGCTCCTTCATATACATGAAATTCACCTTTTTTGGCATGTATGAGTCCCAGTCACCATGCACTTCATATTAGATGAGTTAAGTCAAGGAAAAAGGGGCTAGACTAAGGCTTACTATAGCAAGATCCCACCATGCACTAATGCAACTAGAGTTGGAGAGTCTATATGAATTTGACCCATTATTTTACCAGTGCTTCTTAAAGGTTTCAAAAAAGAAGACCTAATTTTTAACATATGCTAAACCTCAAGGGGTAATTCTGAGGTAAAATCCCACTCACAAAGTGCAAAGTATTCTCAAATAAAACCTAAGGGGTCATGACTGTTTATTTAATTATAGAAGAGATCAATTATAGTTATGGATATCAAAAGGTCATCTAAAGTTAAAGTACAAGAACTATTACCTAAATACAATTTCTATTTTTGAAAATTAAAAAAACAAAGAACTGGAAAAATACAAATGTAAGGGTTTATTGGCATCAAGGTCATCTTTCATTTATTGAAGATTATTTTTTACTATAGTGAAGAGATATATTCAATTTTAGCAATATCTAGGCTAAAGAGTGTATAGGTCTTAATTAAAAATTCATTTCCCTATGTTTTGATATTCTTAGTCAACCAAAGATTTAAATAAATATCAATTCACAAACACAATGATTTAAAACCCTAAGAAAGGGGCATGTAGTTTGCTAATTTGAAATATGAAAGGCATACCTATTTGTATAATAGTTTTGGCTTGATGTTGTTTCACTAACGAATGAAGAAAACCACTCTTAAATCCTTCAAAAATCCACAGGTACTTCAAGCATAGAATTCAGTGCCCTACACTCTCCAAAGTTGGCTTAAATATCCTATTTGACTAGCTTACTATACAAGGTGTAAGTGTGTCATATAAGTATTGCAGGGCTATAAAGGAAATATTTCAAAGCAAATGATGAGCTTCCACTAGGCGTGTAAAAAAATGAGGGAGGGGATCCCTTTATATAGGTGATGGCTCCTTCATATACATGAAATTCACCTTTTTTGGCATATATGAGTCCCAGTCACCATGCACTTCATATTAGAAGCACTGGTAAAATAATGGGTCAAATTCATATAGACTCTCCAACTCTAGTTGCATTAGTGCATGGTGTCAAGGAAAAAGGGGCTAGACTAAGGCTTACTATAGCAAGATCCCACCATGCACTAATGCAACTAGAGTTGGAGAGTCTATATAAATTTGACCCATTATTTTTATCAGTGCTTATTTAAGGTTTCAAAAAGGAAGACCTAATTTTTAACATATGCTAAACCTCAAGGGGTAATTCTGAGGTAAAATCCCACTCACAAAGTGCTAAGTATTCTCAAATAAAACCTAAGGGGTCATGACTGTTTATTTAATTATAGGAAAGGTCAATTATAGCTATGGATATCAAAAGGTCATCTAAAGTTAAAGTACAAGAACTATTACCTAAATACAATTTCTATTTTTGGAAATTAAAAAAACAGAGAATTGGAAAAATACAAATGTAAGGGTTTATTGGCATCAAGGTCATCTTTCATTTATTGAAGATTATTTTTTACTATAGTGAAGAGATATATTCAATTTTAGCAATATCTAGGCTAAAGAGTGTATCGGTCTTAATTAAAAATTCATTTCCCTATGTTTTGATATTCTTAGTCAACCAAAGGTTTAAATAAATATCAATTCACAAACACGATGATTTAAAACACTAAGAAAGGGACATGTAGTTTGCTAATTTGAAATATGAGAGGCATACCGATTTGTATAATAGTTTTGGCTTGATGTTGTTTCACTAACGAATGAAGAAAACCACTCTTAAATCCTTCAAAAATCCACAGGTACTTCAAGCATAGAATTCAGTGCCCTACACTCTCCAAAGTTGGCTTAAATATCCTATTTGACTAGCTTACTATACAAGGTGTAAGTGTGTCATATAAGTATTGCAGGGGTATAAAGGAAATATTTCAAAGCAAATGATGAGCTTCCACTAGGCGTGTAGAAAAAATGAGGGAGGGGATCCCTTTATATAGGTGATGTTGAAAGAACGGTAGAGGAGGAGGAGACACACACACAGGAGCAAACCCTACTAATGTATATTCCAAACCCTAACCATAGAGGGAAGCCATGTCCACTCTCACACAAAGCATAATGCACTAATCCATCATCCACACTACACACTATGAGTTGTGTCCACACTCTACTAACCCTAGCTAATGTCCACACACTATGACCAGCTGGACACGCGGTCATTTATGTCTCACACATGTTCCTACCTAATCTGCCAGCACATAGCATAGCTGGCTCACACTGACATCGAGCTTGAATATCTCAACAGCCCCTCTCAAGATCATGATGTTTTGCTGATGAAGATGTAGATGAGCTTGGGATATCAAGACTCTCAACACTCCCCCTCAAGCTCATCCCATGTACTCCCAACATAGTCCGGAAGTACTCAAACTTCTCCCTGCTAAGTGGCTTCGTGAAGATATCAGCCACCTGCTCATCAGTCTTCACATAGTGAAGATCAACTGTACCATCCAGCACCTTTTCTCTGACAAAGTGATAATGGACCTCTATGTGTTTGGTCCTCGCATGAAACATTGGATTCTTTGCCAACTATATACTGCTCATGTTGTGACAATGAATGACAACTTTGCCATCAAGAGGCTCACATAAATCTGCCAAGAGACTCTTTAACCATATAGCCTCACAAGTAGCAATGGCTGCACCTCTGTACTCAGCCTCTGTACTGGATAAAGCAACTGTAGGTTGCTTTTTGCTACTCCAACTCACCACGGCACTTCCAAGTGTAAAAGCATATTTTCTAGTAGACCTCCTGTCATATGCGCTACCTGCCCAATCAGCATCTGTGTAGCCATGTATGTCCAAGCTTTTACCACTCTCATAGAATAAACCATAATGTGCTGTGGTCTTCACATATCTCATGATGCGTCTCACTGCATCCAAATGTGGTTTCCTGGGGCTCTGCATGAACTGGCTCACTAGCCCCACCGCATAACTCAAATCTGGGCGTGTGATAGTCATGTATATGAGACTACCAACCATCTTCCTGTACATGGAAGGATCATCCAATTCCTCGCCATAATCAGCCCGCAACTTCACATTTTGCTCCAATGGTGTACTCATAGGTTTACACCCTGTCATGCCATACTTTGCCAACATATCCAAGGCATATTGGCGCTGTACTAACCAAGTACCTGCATGATCTTTCACCACTTCAATGCCAAGGAAGTATCTCAACTCACCAAGATCTTTCATGTCAAATTGCCCACTCAAAGCTTTCTTGACATGTATCACATCTGCACTATGATCACCTGTAATAATCAAGTCATCCACATAGATGACTAGTAAAACAATCCCATGCTGTGTCTTCTTCACATACAGTGAAGAATCTGCTGTAGAAGTCTGAAAACCAAGTGAGATAAGATATCTGCTCATCTTATCACTCCAAGCACATGGTGCTTGCTTCAGACCATACAATGCCTTTTTCAACCTGCATACGTGAGTGGGATATCTAGGGTGTACATACCCTTCTGGCTGTGCCATGTATACTTCCTCTTGTAGATCTCCATTCAGAAATGCATTCTTAACATCCATCTGATGCATTTCCCAGCCATTAGCTGCAGCCATAGCAATGACTGCTCTCACTGTGCCCATCTTAGCCACTGGGCTAAACGTCTCATCATAATCCAATCCTTGGGTCTGTGCATAACCCTTTGCTACCAATCTTGCCTTATGTCTCTCAATAGAACCATCAGATTTGCACTTTACTTTGTAAACCCATTTACATCCAATAACATTCTTGTCCTTTGGTAGTGCAACCAAATCCCATGTATCATTATGGACCAATGTGTCCATCTCCACATCCATTGCTTTTTCCCATACATGCTCTCCAATAGCCTCTGTATAGCATGCAGGTTCCACATGCTTCACCATAGATGTCATGTATGCATAGTGCATAGCAAAATCTCTGTATGTCAACCTGTCAACAGGATATCTGACCCTCTGGGATCTCCGCAATGCATGCGGGTCACTCTGTACACCTGTGACTCTAGCATGTGGTGGCACATATCTGTCCTGTCTAGCACCAGGTGTGCGTAAAACAGGTATGCCAAGCTCCTCATCCAAACTTTCAGAACTGGATGACTCATATCCTGTGATTCCAATTCCTTCGACTTTCTTTTTGCCTTTGTCCATAGCACTACTCCCAGTGCTTACACTCTCATGCCTCAAACGTCCTGACCATGGACGTACACTGCTACTCTCAGCTTCTGCTGCTGGCCCAGACATAGTAGTAGAACTAGAACTTGCTTGTGATGGCAAGTTCACAGGCACATCTGCTTCCAGTGACTCAATAACACCTTCATCTTTTGCCTTATACCAACTAGCAAGCTCATCAAACACCACATCACGTGAGATGACCACTTGTCTAGTTTGTGGATTATAACACTTGTAGGCTTTTCGATCCTGTGCATATCCCACAAATACACATTTCTCTGCTTTAGGATCCAATTTCCTTCTTCTTTCATCAGGCACATGCACATAAGCTATGCATCCAAAAACTTTAAGATGTCCAATGTCTGGCCTGTAACCTGTGAGCCGCATCTCTGGCGTGCTTCCATGAATGGCTGCTGTAGGTGTTTTGTTCAATATGTATACTGCAGTAGCACATGCTTCTGCCCAATAGTAATCTGGCATGCTCTTTTCATTAAGCATTGCCCTTGCCACTTCACATATAACTCTATTCTTTCTCTCAGCCACACCATTCTGCTGAGGTGTATACCTGCATGTCAATTGTCTTCTTATCCCATGCTTCCTCAAGAAATGCTCAAAGGCCTTTGAGGTGTATTCACCACCTCCATCTGTCCTCAGACATTTAATCCAACAGCCATACTGCTTTTCTGCAAAAGCTTTGAAATCCATGAATTTTTCCAATACTTCACTCTTCTCCCTGAGAAAATATATCCATGTCATCCTGCTAAAGTCATCAATGAATGTAACATAGTATAAACTGCCTATGAAAGATGGGTTTTGTGCAGGACCCCATACATCACTGTGCACGATCTCAAGTGGCCTGTTACTCATAATTTCTTCTCTAGGAAATCTCAATCTTGCCTGCTTCCCAAACTGACAGGCTTCACAAACATGCATATGTCCATCATATTTGAACCTAGGCAAACCATTGACAATGCCTCTTGTTTGCATGTTCTTTAATCTCTGTATATTTACATGGCCAATCCTCTTGTGCCACATATCAATATCCTGTACCACATTCCTGCTCTTTGAAAACATGGCTAATTTTAGCTCAGGAATTCCAGCATCTAGCTTAAACAGTCTTCCTTCTTTCTTGCCTTTAGCAATCACTCTACATCCTTGTTTAAAGTCTTCAACGAAGCATCCATGCTCATTGAATCTAACCTGTAATCCCTGTTCTACCATTTGACCAACTGAGGCCAAGCTTTTAGTGATCGAAGGCACATACAGCACATCTGACATAGACTTTGTCTGACCATTATGCATGACCAATGGTACACTTCCAACATGTGTAATGACATGCTGGGTATCATCACCTGTTTCCACATAGCCTTTGACATCCATTGGCTTCATGTGCTCAAACCATTCACCATGGCATGTCATATGATTTGATGCTCCTGAGTCCATGTACCATGTATCATCATTCTCAGCATTTGTTGTCATAGAACCCACAACATGCTTCATGGCAAACAAATGATTTGCAGTTCCATCATTGCTACTTGATGCATAGTTGCCACCATGTTGTGCATAGTTTCCACCATAATGACCACCATGTTGTGCTCTTCCCCCTCTCAAATCATTCTGTTTACGAAAGCAATCTCTCGCCATATGACCATATTTGCCACAATAATGGCATTCAACATCTTGCATAGAATTTTGTTGGCCTTGCCAACGTCCTCTTCCACGGGGGGTACCTCTGCCTCTTTGTGGTGCATAACCACGACCACCTCGAGCACCATAAGAAGGCTGAAAATTCTGTTGTGGAGGCCTATCCTGCCATCCACGACCATTACCACCACGTCCACGTGATGCGAATCTCCCCCTGCCTCTAAAACCTCTCTGCGAGTAAAAAGCCTGATTTCTGCCATCATCATGGCTAGAAGATGCATCCAGAAATGAATCACTGAGCTTGATTTCCTCAACCAATAAGAGTGAAACCAACTCATCGAAGTCGGGTAGACCTGTACTCCTCACTGAGATAGATGTATCAAAAGATTTGTATTCCTTGCCAAGACCACGCAAGGTAATATCCACCAAATCATCATCAGGCATGGGGGCATTTATTGTGGCCAATGCATCTGCAAACTTCTTGATTTCTTGCACATAATCATGTATACTCCTTTTATTCCTTTTCACATTGTGTATCTGCTGTCGCAATTGAGACTTGCGAGCACTCGTATCTGTATCAAACATTTTGACCAAAGTATCCCATGCATCTTTGGGATTCTCAGCATCCTGAATGTGTATGAGCATAGCATCAGATATACATATAGACAAATAATGCAGCACTTTGAATGCTCTCTCTGACCATTGCTTATGAGCAATAAGCTGCTGCTGTGTAGGTTGCCGAGGTAGCTCAGGCTCTGGCTCAGCACCTGTAATGAGATTCCAAAATCCTTTCCCTTTCAAGAAACTCTTTATCCTGTACTTCCATGCCTGGAAGTTCTTCCTATCCAGCTTTTCACCAACAATCTGAACTGGATTGTCCGACATGTTGCTCAATGCATACACCTTCCACACACTTCAAATCTGTAAATAAGCCTTCCTCAGCTCAACCACACTCCAATTAATGTTCCAAATACTCCAAGATAGCCAACAAACTCCAAATTTGATGTAGAAAATCAACCTGTAATCATCCGAGATGAACTGACTCACTCAGTGCGGGATACCCTGAATTGACACGCCTTCCAAGGCTCCAAACCGCAATGTAATGGTGCAATCAAGTATAGGCAACTTGCATTGACACCTAATGAACCTCAATGTTGAGTATCAACTCCATTTGACATGTGTAATTATCAATTTTTGAAAACCCCTTTCTCTGTTTTTGGAAAAACCAGAAAAACCAGTAATGATTTGGTTCTAATTCCTTCAATATTTCACCAAATTGAGCAACCAGGCATTCATTGGCTTAGCAATAGTGTCCATCAACTCCATGTAAGAGGAATTTGGCCAATTGTAAAACACCAAAGATTAATTGCTCGATTAAAATGCTCTGTTTCTCTGCAACCAGTGGACAGCCTGTTTCAATCAGCTCATTCCCAGCTCAATTAAGCATCATTGACCAAAAAAATCACATAGCCCTCTTCTCCAAGGTGTAAAGCATCCAATTGCTAAGAAAGTTGTGGAATATATCAAGCACCCGATGAGAAATTGAACTCCTCGTAGTCAAAATGACCAAAATGTGCTCTGTTTCTCTGTTGCAGTCTGCGCCGCCTGCATTTAGGGGATTTGGGAAGGTTTGAAGTGGCAATTGATGATGGATATAGATTCCCAACACACTTGGGTATGTGTGCAACCCACCAATGCTTTGATTTTCACCAAAAATAGGCTCCAAATACATCAATTTTTGACTTTCTTCTCTCTGTTTTGTGAGAGCTCAAAAAACTAGTAATTTCTCTCAATTAAATGCATGTAAATTGCTCCAAAATCACAGTAGCGCTTGCATAAGAGTTGCCATTACATCTCTCATTGTCAGATACATGTTTGCTTTACCAGAATCACACATATTTCCACCATACATCAATGTTCCCAAGCTTTAATGGAAACCTTCAAAAACCAGAATTTTGCCTTGCTTTGATTTGCTCTAAAATGCTTTGCTTTTGCCTGTTTCACCTGCAATCCGCTCAAGGATGTTTAGAAGACCTTACCCGGTAGGCCTAGCTTTCAGATCTGATAGTATTTGGTGTGCTCCAAGCTTCATAGCTCCAATGGCAGCTTCACAGCTTCTTTTCACAGCTTCTTCTTCTCCCTCTTCACTCACTCACTCATAAACCCTAATAAACAGCACAAGGCTTTGATACCATGTTGAAATAACGGTAGAGGAGGAGGAGACACACACACAGGAGCAAACCCTAATGTATATTCCAAACCCTAACCATAGAGGGAAGCCATGTCCACTCTCACACAAAGCATAATGCACTAATCCATCATCCACACTACACACTATGAGTTGTGTCCACACTCTACTAACCCTAGCTAATGTCCACACACTATGACCAGCTGGACACGCGGTCATTTATGTCTCACACATGTTCCTACCTAATCTGCCAGCACATAGCATAGCTGGCTCACACTGACATCGAGCTTGAATATCTCAACAGGTGATGGCTCCTTCATATACATGAAATTCACCTTTTTTGGCATGTATGAGTCCCAGTCACCATGCACTTCATATTAGATGAGTTAAGTCAAGGAAGAAGGGGCTAGACTAAGGCTTACTATAGCAAGATCCCACCATGCACTAATGCAACTAGAGTTGGAGAGTCTATATGAATTTGACCCATTATTTTACCAGTACTTCTTAAAGGTTTCAAAAAGGAAGACCTAATTTTTTACATATGCTAAACCTCAAGGGGTAATTCTGAGGTAAAATCCCACTCACAAAGTGCTAAGTATTCTCAAATAAAACCTAAGGGGTCATGACTGTTTATTTAATTATAGAAGAGATCAATTATAGCTATGGATATCAAAAGGTCATCTAAAGTTAAAGTACAAGAACTATTACCTAAATACAATTTCTATTTTTGGAAGTTAAAAAAACAGAGAACTGGAAAAATACAAATGTAAGGGTTTATTGGCATCAAGGTCATCTTTCATTTATTAAAGATTATTTTTTTACTATAGTGAAGAGATATATTGAATTTTTGCAATATCTAGGCTAAAGAGTGTATAGGTCTTAATTAAAAATTCATTTCCCTTTGTTTTGATATTCTTAGTCAACCAAAGATTTAAATAAATATCAATTCACAAACACAATGATTTAAAACACTAAGAAAGGGGCATGTAGTTTGCTAATTTGAAATATGAGAGGCATACCTATTTGTATAATAGTTTTGGCTTGATGTTGTTTCACTAACGAATGAAGAAAACCACTTCCAAATCCTTTAAAAATCCACAAGTACTTCAAGCATAGAATTCAGTGCCCTACACTCTCCAAAGTTGGCTGAAATATCCTATTTGACTAGCTTACTATACAAGGTGTAAATGTGTCATATAAGTATTGCAGGGGTAAAAAGGAAATATTTCAAAGCAAATGATGAGCGTCCACATTAGGATTGTAGAAAAAATGAGGGAGGGGATCCCTTTATATAGGTGATGGCTCCTTCATATACATGAAATTCACCTTTTTTGGCATGTATGAGTCCCAGTCACCATGCACTTTATATTAGATGAGTTACGTCAAGGAAAAAGGGGCTAGACTAAGGCTTACTATCGCAAGATCCCACCATGCACTAATGCAACTAGAGTTGGAGAGTCTATATGAATTTGACCCATTATTTTACCAGTACTTCTTAAAGGTTTCAAAAAGGAAGACCTAATTTTTAACATATGCTAAACTTCAAGGGGTATATTCTGAGGTGAAATCCCACTCACAAAGTGCTAAGTATTCTCAAATAAAACCTAAGGGAGCCTGTTTATTTAATTATATAAAAGGTCAATTATAGCTATGGATATCAAAAGGTCATCTAAAGTTAAAGTACAAGCACTATTACCAAAATACAATTTCTATTTTTAGAAATTAAAAAAATAGAGAACGGGAAAAATACAAATGTAAGGGTTTATTGGCATCAAGGTCATCTTTCATTTATCAAAGATTATTTTTTTACTATAGTGAAGAGATATATTCAATTTTAGCAATATCTAGGCTAAAGAATGTATCGATCTTAATTAAAAATTCATTTCCCTATGTTTTGATATTCTTAGTCAACCAAAGATTTAAATAAATATCAATTCACAAACACAATGATTTAAAACACTAAGAAAGGGACATGTAGTTTGCTAATTTGAAATATGAGAGGTATACCTATTTGTATAATAGTTTTGGCTTGATGTTGTTTAACTAACAAATGCAGAAAACCACTCCCAAATCCTTCAAAAATCCACAGGTACTTCAAGCATAGAATTCAGTGCCCTACACTCTACAAAGTTGGCTTAAATATCCTATTTGACTACCTTACTATACAAGGTGTAAGTGTGTCATATAAGTATTGCAGGGGTATAAAGGAAATATCTCAAAGCAAATGATGAGCTTCCACCAGGCATGTAGAAAAAATGAGGGAGGGGATCCCTTTATATAGGTGATGGCTCGTTCATATACATGAAATGCACCTTTTTTGGCATGTATGAGTCCCAGTCACCATGCACTTCATATTAGATGAGTTAACTCAAGGAAAAAGGGGCTAGGCTAAGGCTTACTATAGCAAGATCCCACCATGCACTAATGCAACTAGAGTTGGAGAGCCTATATGAATTTGAGCCATTATTTTACCAGTACTTCTTAAAGGTTTCAAAAAGGAAGACCTAATTTTTAACATATGCTAAACTTCAAGGGGTATATTCTGAGGTAAAATCCCACTCACAAAGTGCTAAGTATTCTCAAATAAAACCTAAGGGTGACTGTTTATTTAATTATAGGAAAGGTCAATTTATAGCTATGGATATCAAAAGGTCATCTAAAGTTAAAGTACAAGAACTATTACCTAAATACAATTTTTATTTTTGGAAATTAAAAAAACAAAGACCTGAAAAAAATACAAATGTAAGGGTTTATTGGCATCAAGGTCATCTTTCATTTATGAAAGATTATTTTTTTTACTATAGTGAAGAGATATATTGAATTTTAGCAATATCTAGGCTAAAGAGTGTATCGGTCTTAATTAAAAATTCATTTCCCTATGTTTTGATATTCTTAGTCAACCAAAGATTTAAATAAATATCAATTCACAAACACAATGATTTAAAACACTAAGAAAGGGGCATGTAGTTTGCTAATTTGAAATATGAGAGGCATACCTATTTGTATAATAGTTTTGGCTTGATGTTGTTTCACTAACGAATGAAGAAAACCACTCTTAAATCCTTCAAAAATCCACACGTACTTCAAGCATAGAATTCAATGCCCTACACTCTCCAAAGTTGGCTTAAATATCCTATTTGACTAGCTTACTATACAAGGTGTAAGTGTGTCATATAAGTATTGCAGGGGTATAAAGGAAATATTTCAAAGCAAATGATGAGCTTCCACTAGGCCTGTAGAAAAAACGAGGGAGGGGATCCCTTTATATAGGTGATGGCTCCTTCATATACATGAAATTCACCTTTTTTGGCATGTATGAGTCCCAGTCACCATGCACTTCATATTAGATGAGTTAAGTCAAGAAAAAAAGGGGCTAGACTAAGGCTTACTATAGCAAGATCCCACCATGCACTAATGCAACTAGAGTTGGAGAGTCTATATGAATTTGACCCATTATTTTACTTGTGCTTCTTAAAGGTTTCAAAAAGGAAGACCTAATTTTTAACATATGCTAAACCTCAAGGGGTAATTCTGAGGTAAAATACCACTCACAAAGTGCTAAGTATTCTCAAATAAAACCTAAGGGGTCATGACTGTTTATTTAATTATAGGAAAGGTCAATTATAGCTATGGATATCAAAAGGTCATCTAAAGTTAAAGTACAAGAACTATTACCTAAATACAATTTCTATTTTTTGAAATTAAAAAAACAGAGAACTAGAAAAATACAAATGTAAGGGTTTATTGGCATCAAGGTCATATTTCATTTATTGAAGATTATTTTTTTACTATAGTGAAGAGATATATTGAATTTTAGCAATATCTAGGCTAAAGAGTGTATAGGTCTTAATTAAAAATTCATTTTCCTTTGTTTTGATATTCTTAGTCAACCAAAGATTTAAATAAATATCAATTCACAAACACAATGATTTAAAACACTAAGAAAGGGGCATGTAGTTTGCTAATTTGAAATATGAGAGGCATACCTATTTGTATAATAGTTTTAGCTTGATGTTGTTTCACTAACGAATGAAGAAAACCACTCTTAAATCCTTCAAAAATCCACAGGTACTTCAAGCATAGAATTCAGTGCCCTACACTCTCCAAAGTTGGCTTAAATATCCTATTTGACTAGCTTACTATACAAGGTGTAAGTGTGTCATATAAGTATTGAAGGGGTATAAAGGAAATATTTCAAAGCAAATGATGAGCTTCCACTAGGCGTGTAGAAAAAATGAGGGAGGGGATCCCTTTATATAGGTGATGGCTCCTTCATATACATGAAATTCACCTTTTTTGGCATGTATGAGTCCCAGTCACCATGCACTTCATATTAGATGAGTTAAGTCAAGGAAAAAGGGGCTAGACTAAGGCTTACTATAGCAAGATCCCACCATGCACTAATGCAACTAGAGTTGGAGAGTCTATATGAATTTGACCCATTATTTTACTTGTGCTTCTTAAAGGTTTCAAAAAGGAAGACCTAATTTTTAACATATGCTAAACCTCAAGGGGTAATTCTGAGGTAAAATCCCACTCACAAAGTGCTAAGTATTCTCAAATAAAACCTAAGGGGTCATGACTGTTTATTTAATTATAGGAAAGGTCAATTATAGCTATGGATATCAAAAGGTCATCTAAAGTTAAAGTACAAGAACTATCACCTAAATACAATTTCTATTTTTGGAAATTAAAAAAACAGAGAGCAGGAAAAATACAAATGTAAGGGTTTATTGGCATCAAGGTCATCTTTCATTTATTGAAGATTATTTTTTACTATAGTGAAGAGAGATATTCAATTTTAGCAATATCTAGGCTAAAGAGTGTATCGGTCTTAATTAAAAATTCATTTCCCTATGTTTTGATATTCTTAGTCAACCAAAGATTTAAATAAATATCAATTCACAAACACAATGATTTAAAACACTAAGAAAGGGGCATGTAGTTTGCTAATTTGAAATATGAGAGGCATACCTATTTGTATAACAGTTTTGGCTTGATGTTGTTTCACTAACGAATGAAGAAAACCACTCTTAAATCCTTCAAAAATCCACAGGTACTTCAAGCATAGAATTCAGTGCCCTACACTCTCCAAAGTTGGCTTAAATATCCTATTTGACTAGCTTACTATACAAGGTGTAAGTGTGTCATATAAGTATTGCAGGGGTATAAAGGAAATATTTCAAAGCAAATGATGAGCTTCCACTAGGCGTGTAGAAAAGATGAGGGAGTGGATCCCTTTATATAGGTGATGGCTCCTTCATATACATGAAATTTACCTTTTTTGGCATGTATGAGTCCCAGTCACCATGCACTTCATATTAGATGAGTTAAGTCAAGGAAAAAGGGGCTAGACTAAGGCTTACTATAGCAAGATCCCACCATGCACTAATGCAACTAGAGTTGGAGAGTCTATATGAATTTGACCCATTATTTTACCAGTGCTTCTTAAAGGTTTCAAAAAGGAAGACCTAATTTTTAACATATGCTAAACCTCAAGGAGTAATTCTGAGGTAAAATCCCACTCACAAAGTGCAAAGTATTCTCAAATAAAACCTAAGGGGTCATGACTGTTTATTTAATTATAGAAGAGATCAATTATAGCTATGGATATCAAAAGGTCATCTAAAGCTAAAGTACAAGAACTATTACCTAAATACAATTTCTATTTTTGAAAATTAAAAAAATAAAGAACTGGAAAAATACAAATGTAAGGGTTTATTGGCATCAAGGTCATCTTTCATTTATTGAAGATTATTTTTTTACTATAGTGAAGAGATATATTCAATTTTAGCAATATCTAGGCTAAAGAGTGTATAGGTCTTAAATAAAAATTCATTTCCCTATGTTTTGATATTCTTAGTCAACCAAAGATTTAAATAAATATCAATTCACAAACACAATGATTTAAAACACTAAGAAAGGGGCATGTAGTTTGCTAATTTGAAATATGAGAGGCATACCTATTTGTATAACAGTTTTGGCTTGATGTTCTTTCACTAACGAATGAAGAAAACCACTCTTAAATCCTTCAAAAATCCACAGGTACTTCAAGCATAGAATTCAGTGCCCTACACTCTCCAAAGTTGGCTTAAATATCCTATTTGACTAGCTTACTATACAAGGTGTAAGTGTGTCATATAAGTATTGCAGGGGTATAAAGGAAATATTTCAAAGCAAATGATGAGCTTCCACTAGGCGTGTAGAAAAAATGAGGGAGGGGATCCCTTTATATAGGTGATGGCTCCTTCATATACATGAAATTCACCTTTTTTGGCATGTACGAGTCCCAGTCACCATGCACTTCATATTAGATGAGTTAAGTCAAGGAAAAAGGGGCTAGACTAAGGCTTACTATAGCAAGATCCCACCATGCACTAATGCAACTAGAGTTGGAGAGTCTATATGAATTTGACCCATTATTTTACGAGTGCTTCTTAAAGGTTTCAAAAAGGAAGACCTAATTTTTAACATATGCTAAACCTCAAGGGGTAATTCTGAGGTAAAATCCCACTCACAAAGTGCAAAGTATTCTCAAATAAAACCTAAGGGGTCATGACTGTTTATTTAATTATAGAAGAGATCAATTATAGCTATGGATATCAAAAGGTCATCTAAAGTTAAAGTACAAGAACTATTACCTAAATACAATTTCTATTTTTGAAAATTAGAAAAACAAAGAACTGGAAAAATACAAATGTAAGGGTTTATTGGCATCAAGGTCATCTTTCATTTATTGAAGATTATTTTTTTACTATAGTGAAGAGATATATTCAATTTTAGCAATATCTAGGCTAAAGAGTGTATAGGTCTTAATTAAAAATTCATTTCCCTATGTTTTGATATTCTTAGTCAACCAAAGATTTAAATAAATATCAATTCACAAACACAATGATTTAAAACCCTAAGAAAGGGGCATGTAGTTTGCTAATTTGAAATATGAAAGGCATACCTATTTGTATAATAGTTTTGGCTTGATGTTGTTTCACTAACGAATGAAGAAAACCACTCTTAAATCCTTCAAAAATCCACAGGTACTTCAAGCATAGAATTCAGTGCCCTACACTCTCCAAAGTTGGCTTAAATATCCTATTTGACTAGCTTACTATACAAGGTGTAAGTGTGTCATAAAAGTATTGCAGGGCTATAAAGGAAATATTTCAAAGCAAATGATGAGCTTCCACTAGGCGTGTAAAAAAATGAGGGAGTGGATCCCTATTTATAGGTGATGGCTCCTTCATATACATGAAATTCACCTTTTTTGGCATATATGAGTCCCAGTCACCACGCACTTCATATTAGATGAGTTAAGTCAATGAAAAAGGGGCTAGACTAAGGCTTACTATAGCAAGATCCCACCATGCACTAATGCAACTAGAGTTGGAGAGTCTATATGAATTTGACCCATTATTTCACTTGTGCTTCTTAAAGGTTTCAAAAAGGAAGACCTAATTTTTAACATATGCTAAACCTCAAGGGGTAATTCTGAGGTAAAATCTCACTCACAAAGTGCTAAGTATTCTCAAATAAAACCTAAGGGGTCATGACTGTTTATTTAATTATAGGAAAGGTCAATTATAGCTATGGATATCAAAAGGTCATCTAAAGTTAAAGTACAAGAACTATTACCTAAATACAATTTCTATTTTTGGAAATAAAAAAACAGAGAATTGGAAAAATACAAATGTAAGGGTTTATTGGCATCAAGGTCATCTTTCATTTATTGAAGATTATTTTTTACTATAGTGAAGAGATATATTCAATTTTAGCAATATCTAGGCTAAAGAGTGTATCGGTCTTAATTAAAAATTCATTTCCCTATGTTTTGATATTCTTAGTCAACCAAAGGTTTAAATAAATATCAATTCACAAACACGATGATTTAAGACACTAAGAAAGGGACATGTAGTTTGCTAATTTGAAATATGAGAGGCATACCGATTTGTATAATAGTTTTGGCTTGATGTTGTTTCACTAACGAATGAAGAAAATCACTCTTAAATCCTTCAAAATCCACAGGTACTTCAAGCATAGAATTCAGTGCCCTACACTCTCCAAAGTTGGCTTAAATATCCTATTTGACTAGCTTACTATACAAGGTGTAAGTGTGTCATATAAGTATTGAAGGGGTATAAAGGAAATATTTCAAAGCAAATGATGAGCTTCCACTAGGCGTGTAGAAAAAATGAGGGAGGGGATCCCTTTATATAGGTGATGGCTCCTTCATATACATGAAATTCACCTTTTTTGGCATGTATGAGTCCCAGTCACCATGCACTTCATATTAGATGAGTTAAGTCAAGGAAGAAGGGGCTAGACTAAGGCTTACTATAGCAAGATCCCACCATGCACTAATGCAACTAGAGTTGGAGACTCTATATGAATTTGACCCATTATTTTACGAGTGCTTCTTAAAGGTTTCAAAAAGGAAGACCTAATTTTTTACATATGCTAAACCTCAAGGGGTAATTCCGAGGTAAAATCCCACTCACAAAGTGCTAAGTATTCTCAAATAAAACCTAAGGGGTCATGACTGTTTATTTAATTATAGAAGAGATCAATTATAGCTATGGATATCAAAAGGTCATCTAAAGTTAAAGTACAAGAACTATTACCTAAATACAATTTCTATTTTTGGAAGTTAAAAAAACAGAGAAGTGGAAAAATACAAATGTAAGGGTTTATTGGCATCAAGGTCATCTTTCATTTATTAAAGATTATTTTTTTACTATAGTGAAGAGATATATTGAATTTTTGCAATATCTAGGCTAAAGAGTGTATAGGTCTTAATTAAAAATTCATTTCCCTTTGTTTTGATATTCTTAGTCAACCAAAGATTTAAATAAATATCAATTCACAAACACAATGATTTGAAACACTAAGAAAGGGGCATGTAGTTTGCTAATTTGAAATATGAGAGGCATACCTATTTGTATAATAGATTTGGCTTGATGTTGTTTCACTAACGAATGAAGAAAACCACTTCCAAATCCTTTAAAAATCCACAAGTACTTCAAGCATAGAATTCAGTGCCCTACACTCTCCAAAGTTGGCTGAAATATCCTATTTGACTAGCTTACTATACAAGGTGTAAGTGTGTCATATAAGTATTGCAGGGGTAAAAAGGAAATATTTCAAAGCAAATGATGAGCGTCCACATTAGGATTGTAGAAAAAATGAGGGAGGGGATCCCTTTATATAGGTGATGGCTCCTTCATATACATGAAATTCACCTTTTTTGGCATGTATGAGTCCCAATCACCATGCACTTTATATTAGATGAGTTAAGTCAAGGAAAAAGGGGCTAGACTAAGGCTTACTATCGCAAGATCCCACCATGCACTAATGCAACTAGAGTTGGAGAGTCTATATGAATTTGACCCATTATTTTACCAGTACTTCTTAAAGGTTTCAAAAAGGAAGACCTAATTTTTAACATATGCTAAACTTCAAGGGGTATATTCTGAGGTAAAATCCCACTCACAAAGTGCTAAGTATTCTCAAATAAAACCTAAGGGTGACTGTTTATTTAATTATATAAAAGGTCAACTATAGCTATGGATGTCAAAAGGTCATCTAAAGTTAAAGTACAAGCACTATTACCAAAATATAATTTCTATTTTTAGAAATTAAAAAAATAGAGAACTGGAAAAATACAAATGTAAGGGTTTATTGGCATCAAGGTCATCTTTCATTTATCAAAGATTATTTTTTTACTATAGTGAAGAGATATATTCAATTTTAGCAATATCTAGGCTAAAGAATGTATCGATCTTAATTAAAAATTCATTTCCCTATGTTTTGATATTCTTAGTCAACCAAAGATTTAAATAAATATCAATTCACAAACACAATGATTTAAAACACTAAGAAAGGGACATGTAGTTTGCTAATTTGAAATATGAGAGGCATACCTATTTGTATAATAGTTTTGGCTTGATGTTGTTTAACTAACAAATGCAGAAAACCACTCCCAAATCCTTCAAAAATCCACAGGTACTTCAAGCATAGAATTCAGTGCCCTACACTCTACAAAGTTGGCTTAAATATCCTATTTGACTACCTTACTATACAAGGTGTAAGTGTGTCATATAAGTATTGCAGGGGTATAAAGGAAATATCTCAAAGCAAATGATGAGCTTCCACCAAGAATGTAGAAAAAATGAGGGAGGGGATCCCTTTATATAGGTGATGGCTCGTTCATATACATGAAATGCACCTTTTTTGGCATGTATGAGTCCCAGTAACCATGCACTTCATATTAGATGAGTTAACTCAAGGAAAAAGGGGCTAGGCTAAGGCTTACTATAGCAAGATCCCACCATGCACTAATGCAACTAGAGTTGGAGAGCCTATATGAATTTGAGCCATTATTTTACCAGTACTTCTTAAAGGTTTCAAAAAGGAAGACCTAATTTTTAACATATGCTAAACTTCAAGGGGTATATTCTGAGGTAAAATCCCACTCACAAAGTGCTAAGTATTCTCAAATAAAACCTAAGGGTGACTGTTTATTTAATTATAGGAAAGGTCAATTTATAGCTATGGATATCAAAAGGTCATCTAAAGTTAGAGTACAAGAACTATTACCTAAATACAATTTCTATTTTTGGAAATTAAAAAAACAAAGACCTGAAAAAAATACAAATGTAAGGGTTTATTGGCATCAAGGTCATCTTTCATTTATGAAAGATTATTATTTTTACTAGAGTGAAGAGATATATTCAATTTTAGTAATATCTAGGCTAAAGAGTGTATCGGTCTTAATTAAAAATTCATCTCCCTATGTTTTGATATTCTTAGTCAACCAAAGATTTAAATAAATATCAATTCACAAACACAATGATTTAAAACACTAAGAAAGGGGCATGTAGTTTGCTAATTTGAAATATGAGAGGCATACCTATTTGTATAATAGTTTTGGGTTGATGTTGTTTCACTAACGAATGAAGAAAACCACTCTTAAATCCTTCAAAAATTCACACGTACTTCAAGCATAGAATTCAGTGCCCTACACTCTCCAAAGTTGGCTTAAATATCCTATTTGACTAGCTTACTATACAAGGTGTAAGTGTGTCATATAAGTATTGCAGGGGTATAAAGGAAATATTTCAAAGCAAATGATGAGCTTCCACTAGGCGTGTAGAAAAAATGAGGGAGGGGATCCCTTTATATAGGTGATGGATCCTTCATATACATGAAATTCACCTTTTTTGGCATGTATGAGTCCCAGTCAACATGCACTTCATATTAGATGAGTTAAGTCAAGAAAAAAAGGGGCTAGACTAAGGGGCTTACTATAGCAAGATCCCACCATGCACTAATGCAACTAGAGTTGGAGAGTCTATATGAATTTGACCCATTATTTTACTTGTGCTTCTTAAAGGTTTCAAAAAGGAAGACCTAATTTTTAACATATGCTAAACCTCAAGGGGTAATTCTGAGGTAAAATACCACTCACAAAGTGCTAAGTATTCTCAAATAAAACCTAAGGGGTCATGACTGTTTATTTAATTATAGGAAAGGTCAATTATAGCTATGGATATCAAAAGGTCATCTAAAGTTAAAGTACAAGAACTATTACCTAAATACAATTTCTATTTTTTAAAATTAAAAAAACAGAGAACTAGAAAAATACAAATGTAAGGGTTTATTGGCATCAAGGTCATATTTCATTTATTGAAGATTATTTTTTTACTATAGTGAAGAGATATATTGAATTTTAGCAATATCTAGGCTAAAGAGTGTATAGGTCTTAATTAAAAATTCATTTCCCTTTGTTTTGATATTCTTAGTCAACCAAAGATTTAAATAAATATCAATTCACAAACACAATGATTTAAAACACTAAGAAAGGGGCATGTAGTTTGCTAATTTGAAATATGAGAGGCATACCTATTTGTATAATAGTTTTAGCTTGATGTTGTTTCACTAACGAATGAAGAAAACCACTCTTAAATCCTTCAAAAATCCACAGGTACTTCAAGCATAGAATTCAGTGCCCTACACTCTCCAAAGTTGGCTTAAATATCCTATTTGACTAGCTTACTATACAAGGTGTAAGTGTGTCATATAAGTATTGAAGGGGTATAAAGGAAATATTTCAAAGCAAATGATGAGCTTCCACTAGGCGTGTAGAAAAAATGAGGGAGGGGATCCCTTTATATAGGTGATGGCTCCTTCATATACATGAAATTCACCTTTTTTGGCATGTATGAGTCCCAGTCACCATGCACTTCATATTAGATGAGTTAAGTCAAGGAAGAAGGGGCTAGACTAAGGCTTACTATAGCAAGATCCCACCATGCACTAATGCAACTAGAGTTGGAGACTCTATATGAATTTGACCCATTATTTTACCAGTGCTTCTTAAAGGTTTCAAAAAGGAAGACCTAATTTTTAACATATGCTAAACCTCAAGGGGTAATTCTGAGGTAAAATCCCACTCAAAAAGTGCTAAGTATTCTCAAATAAAACCTAAGGGGTCATGACTGTTTATTTAATTATAGAAGAGATCAATTATAGCTATGGATATCAAAAGCTCATCTAAAGTTAAAGTACAAGAACTATTACCTAAATACAATTTCTATTTTTGGAAGTTAAAAAAACAGAGAACTGGAAAAATACAAATGTAAGGGTTTATTGGCATCAAGGTCATCTTTCATTTACTGAAGATTATTTTTTACTATAGTGAAGAGAGATATTCAATTTTAGCAATATCTAGGCTAAAGAGTGTATCGGTCTTAATTAAAAATTCATTTCCCTATGTTTTGATATTCTTAGTCAACCAAAGATTTAAATAAATATCAATTCACAAACACAATGATTTAAAACACTAAGAAAGGGGCATGTAGTTTGCTAATTTGAAATATGAGAGGCATACCTATTTGTATAACAGTTTTGGCTTGATGTTGTTTCACTAACGAATGAAGAAAACCACTCTTAAATCCTTCAAAAATCCACAGGTACTTCAAGCATAGAATTCAGTGCCCTACACTCTCCAAAGTTGGCTTAAATATCCTATTTGACTAGCTTACTATACAAGGTGTAAGTGTGTCATATAAGTATTGCAGGGGTATAAAGGAAATATTTCAAAGCAAATGATGAGCTTCCACTAGGCGTGTAGAAAAAATGAGGGAGGGGATCCCTTTATATAGGTGATGGCTCCTTCATATACATGAAATTCACCTTTTTTGGCATGTATGAGTCCCAGTCACCATGCACTTCATATTAGATGAGTTAAGTCAAGGAAGAAGGGGCTAGACTAAGGCTTACTATAGCAAGATCCCACCATGCAGTAATGCAACTAGAGTTGGAGAGTCTATATGAATTTGACCCATTATTTTACCAGTGCTTCTTAAAGGTTTCAAAAAGGAAGACCTAATTTTTTACATATGCTAAACCTCAAGGGGTAATTCCGAGGTAAAATCCCACTCACAAAGTGCTAAGTATTCTCAAATAAAACCTAAGGGGTCATGACTGTTTATTTAATTATAGAAGAGATCAATTATAGCTATGGATATCAAATGGTCATCTAAAGTTAAAGTACAAGAACTATTACCTAAATACAATTTCTATTTTTGGAAGTTAAAAAAACAGAGAACTGGAAAAATACAAATGTAAGGGTTTATTGGCATCAAGGTCATCTTTCATTTATTAAAGATTATTTTTTTACTATAGTGAAGAGATATATTGAATTTTTGCAATATCTAGGCTAAAGAGTGTATAGGTCTTAATTAAAAATTCATTTCCCTTTGTTTTGATATTCTTAGTCAACCAAAGATTTAAATAAATATCAATTCACAAACACAATGATTTAAAACACTAAGAAAGGGGCATGTAGTTTGCTAATTTGAAATATGAGAGGCATACCTATTTGTATAATAGATTTGGCTTGATGTTGTTTCACTAACGAATGAAGAAAACCACTTCCAAATCCTTTAAAAATCCACAAGTACTTCAAGCATAGAATTTAGTGCCCTACACTCTCCAAAGTTGGCTGAAATATCCTATTTGACTAGCTTACTATACAAGGTGTAAGTGTGTCATATAAGTATTGCAGGGGTAAAAAGGAAATATTTCAAAGCAAATGATGAGCGTCCACATTAGGATTGTAGAAAAAATGAGGGAGGGGATCCCTTTATATAGGTGATGGCTCCTTCATATACATGAAATTCACCTTTTTTGGCATGTATGAGTCCCAGTCACCATGCACTTTATATTAGATGAGTTAAGTCAAGGAAAAAGGGGCTAGACTAAGGCTTACTATCGCAAGATCCCACCATGCACTAATGCAACTAGAGTTGGAGAGTCTATATGAATTTGACCCATTATTTTACCAGTACTTCTTAAAGGTTTCAAAAAGGAAGACCTAATTTTTAACATATGCTAAACTTCAAGGGGTTATATTCTGAGGTAAAATCCCACTCACAAAGTGCTAAGTATTCTCAAATAAAACCTAAGGGTGACTGTTTATTTAATTATATAAAAGGTCAACTATAGCTATGGATGTCAAAAGGTCATCTAAAGTTAAAGTACAAGCACTATTACCAAAATACAATTTCTATTTTTAGAAATTAAAAAAATAGAGAACTGGAAAAATACAAATGTAAGGGTTTATTGGCATCAAGGTCATCTTTCATTTATCAAAGATTATTTTTTTACTATAGTGAAGAGATATATTCAATTTTAGCAATATCTAGGCTAAAGAATGTATCGATCTTAATTAAAAATTCATTTCCCTATGTTTTGATATTCTTAGTCAACCAAAGATTTAAATAAATATCAATTCACAAACACAATGATTTAAAACACTAAGAAAGGGACATGTAGTTTGCTAATTTGAAATATGAGAGGCATACCTATTTGTATAATAGTTTTGGCTTGATGTTGTTTAACTAACAAATGCAGAAAACCACTCCCAAATCCTTCAAAAATCCACAGGTACTTCAAGCATAGAATTCAGTGCCCTACACTCTACAAAGTTGGCTTAAATATCATATTTGACTACCTTACTATACAAGGTGTAAGTGTGTCATATAAGTATTGCAGGGGTATAAAGGAAATATCTCAAAGCAAATGATGAGCTTCCACCAGGCATGTAGAAAAAATGAGGGAGGGGATCCCTTTTATATAGGTGATGGCTCGTTCATATACATGAAATGCACCTTTTTTGGCATGTATGAGTCCCAGTAACCATGCACTTCATATTAGATGAGTTAACTCAAGGAAAAAGGGGCTAGGCTAAGGCTTACTATAGCAAGATCCCACCATGCACTAATGCAACTAGAGTTGGAGAGCCTATATGAATTTGAGCCATTATTTTACCAGTACTTCTTAAAGGTTTCAAAAAGGAAGACCTAATTTTTAACATATGCTAAACTTCAAGGGGTATATTCTGAGGTAAAATCCCACTCACAAAGTGCTAAGTATTCTCAAATAAAACCTAAGGGTGACTGTTTATTTAATTATAGGAAAGGTCAATTTATAGCTATGGATATCAAAAGGTCATCTAAAGTTAAAGTACAAGAACTATTACCTAAATACAATTTCTATTTTTGGAAATTAAAAAAACAAAGACCTGAAAAAATACAAATGTAAGGGTTTATTGGCATCAAGGTCATCTTTCATTTATGAAAGATTATTATTTTTACTAGAGTGAAGAGATATATTCAATTTTAGTAATATCTAGGCTAAAGAGTGTATCGGTCTTAATTAAAAATTCATCTCCCTATGTTTTGATATTCTTAGTCAACCAAAGATTTAAATAAATATCAATTCACAAACACAATGATTTAAAACACTAAGAAAGGGGCATGTAGTTTGCTAATTTGAAATATGAGAGGCATACCTATTTGTATAATAGTTTTGGGTTGATGTTGTTTCACTAACGAATGAAGAAAACCACTCTTAAATCCTTCAAAAATCCACAGGTACTTCAAGCATAGAATTCAGTGCCCTACACTCTCCAAAGTTGGCTTAAATATCCTATTTGACTAGCTTACTATACAAGGTGTAAGTGTGTCATATAAGTATTGCAGGGGTATAAAGGAAATATTTCAAAGCAAATGATGAGCTTCCACTAGGCGTGTAGAAAAAATGAGGGAGGGGATCCCTTTATATAGGTGATGGATCCTTCATATACATGAAATTCACCTTTTTTGGCATGTATGAGTCCCAGTCACCATGCACTTCATATTAGATGAGTTAAGTCAAGAAAAAAAGGGGCTAGACTAAGGGGCTTACTATAGCAAGATCCCACCATGCACTAATGCAACTAGAGTTGGAGAGTCTATATGAATTTGACCCATTATTTTACTTGTGCTTCTTAAAGGTTTCAAAAAGGAAGACCTAATTTTTAACATATGCTAAACCTCAAGGGGTAATTCTGAGGTAAAATACCACTCACAAAGTGCTAAGTATTCTCAAATAAAACCTAAGGGGTCATGACTGTTTATTTAATTATAGGAAAGGTCAATTATAGCTATGGATATCAAAAGGTCATCTAAAGTTAAAGTACAAGAACTATTACCTAAATACAATTTCTATTTTTTGAAATTAAAAAAACAGAGAACTAGAAAAATACAAATGTAAGGGTTTATTGGCATCAAGGTCATATTTCATTTATTGAAGATTATTTTTTTACTATAGTGAAGAGATATATTGAATTTTAGCAATATCTAGGCTAAAGAGTGTATAGGTCTTAATTAAAAATTCATTTCCCTTTGTTTTGATATTCTTAGTCAACCAAAGATTTAAATAAATATCAATTCACAAACACAATGATTTAAAACACTAAGAAAGGGGCATGTAGTTTGCTAATTTGAAATATGAGAGGCATACCTATTTGTATAATAGTTTTAGCTTGATGTTGTTTCACTAACGAATGAAGAAAACCACTCTTAAATCCTTCAAAAATCCACAGGTACTTCAAGCATAGAATTCAGTGCCCTACACTCTCCAAAGTTGGCTTAAATATCCTATTTGACTAGCTTACTATACAAGGTGTAAGTGTGTCATATAAGTATTGCAGGGGTATAAAGGAAATATTTCAAAGCAAATGATGAGCTTCCACTAGGCGTGTAGAAAAAATGAGGGAGGGGATCCCTTTATATAGGTGATGGCTCCTTCATATACATGAAATTCACCTTTTTTGGCATGTATGAGTCCCAGTCACCATGCACTTCATATTAGATGAGTTAAGTCAAGGAAAAAGGGGCTAGACTAAGGCTTACTATAGCAAGATCCCACCATGCACTAATGCAACTAGAGTTGGAGAGTCTATATGAATTTGACCCATTATTTTACCAGTGCTTCTTAAAGGTTTCAAAAAGGAAGACCTAATTTTTAACATATGCTAAACCTCAAGGGGTAATTCTGAGGTAAAATCCCACTCACAAAGTGCTAAGTATTCTCAAATAAAACCTAAGGGGTCATGACTGTTTATTTAATTATAGGAAAGGTCAATTATAGCTATGGATATCAAAAGGTCATCTAAAGTTAAAGTACAAGAACTATTACCTAAATACAATTTCTATTTTTGGAAATTAAAAAAACAGAGAACAGGAAAAATACAAATGTAAGGGTTTATTGGCATCAAGGTCATCTTGCATTTACTGAAGATTATTTTTTACTATAGTGAAGAGAGATATTCAATTTTAGCAATATCTAGGCTAAAGAGTGTATCGGTCTTAATTAAAAATTCATTTCCCTATGTTTTGATATTCTTAGTCAACCAAAGATTTAAATAAATATCAATTCACAAACACAATGATTTAAAACACTAAGAAAGGGGCATGTAGTTTGCTAATTTGAAATATGAGAGGCATACCTATTTGTATAACAGTTTTGGCTTGATGTTGTTTCACTAACGAATGAAGAAAACCACTCTTAAATCCTTCAAAAATCCACAGGTACTTCAAGCATAGAATTCAGTGCCCTACACTCTCCAAAGTTGGCTTAAATATCCTATTTGACTAGCTTACTATACAAGGTGTAAGTGTGTCATATAAGTATTGCAGGGGTATAAAGGAAATATTTCAAAGCAAATGATGAGCTTCCACTAGGCGTGTAGAAAAAATGAGGGAGGGGATCCCTTTATATAGGTGATGGCTCCTTCATATACATGAAATTCACCTTTTTTGGCATCGATGAGTCCCAGTCACCATGCACTTCATATTAGATGAGTTAAGTCAAGGAAAAAGGGGCTAGACTAAGGCTTACTATAGCAAGATCCCACCATGCACTAATGCAACTAGAGTTGGAGAGTCTATATGAATTTGACCCATTATTTTACCTGTGCTTCTTAAAGGTTTCAAAAAGGAAGACCTAATTTTTAACATATGCTAAACCTTAAGGGGTAATTCTGAGGTAAAATCCCACTCACAAAGTGCTAAGTATTCTCAAATAAAACCTAAGGGGTCATGACTGTTTATTTAATTATAGAAGAGATCAATTATAGCTATGGATATCAAAAGCTCATCTAAAGTTAAAGTACAAGAACTATTACCTAAATACAATTTCTATTTTTGGAAATTAAAAAAACAAAGAACTGGAAAAATACAAATGTAAGGGTTTATTGGCATCAAGGTCATCTTTCATTTATTGAAGATTATTTTTTTACTATAGTGAAGAGATATATTCAATTTTAGCAATATCTAGGCTAAAGAGTGTATAGGTCTTAAATAAAAATTCATTTCCCTATGTTTTGATATTCTTAGTCAACCAAAGATTTAAATAAATATCAATTCACAAACACAATGATTTTAAACACTAAGAAAGGGGCATGTAGTTTGCTAATTTGAAATATGAGAGGCATACCTATTTGTATAACAGTTTTGGCTTGATGTTGTTTCACTAATGAATGAAGAAAACCACTCTTAAATCCTTCAAAAATCCACAGGTACTTCAAGCATAGAATTCAGTGCCCTACACTCTACAAAGTTGGCTTAAATATCCTATTTGACTAGCTTACTATACAAGGTGTAAGTGTGTCATATAAGTATTGCAGGGGTATAAAGGAAATATTTCAAAGCAAATGATGAGCTTCCACTAGGCGTGTAGAAAAAATGAGGGAGGGGATCCCTTTATATAGGTCATGGCTCCTTCATATACATGAAATTCACCTTTTTTGGCATGTATGAGTCCCAGTCACCATGCACTTCATATTAGATGAGTTAAGTCAAGGAAAAAGGGGCTAGACTAAGGCTTACTATAGCAAGATCCCACCAGGCACTAATGCAACTAGAGTTGGAGAGTCTATATGAATTTGACCCATTATTTTACCAGTGCTTCTTAAAGGTTTCAAAAAGGAAGACCTAATTTTTAACATATGCTAAACCTCAAGGGGTAATTCTGAGGTAAAATCCCACTCACAAAGTGCAAAGTATTCTCAAATAAAACCTAAGGGGTCATGACTGTTTATTTAATTATAGAAGAGATCAATTATAGCTATGGATATCAAAAGGTCATCTGAAGTTAAAGTACAAGAACTATTACCTAAATACAATTTCTATTTTTGAAAATTAAAAAAACAAAGAACTGGAAAAATACAAATGTAAGGGTTTATTGGCATCAAGGTCATCTTTCATTTATTGAAGATTATCTTTTTACTATAGTGAAGAGATATATTCAATTTTAGCAATATCTAGGCTAAAGAGTGTATAGGTCTTAATTAAAAATTCATTTCCCTATGTTTTGATATTCTTAGTCAACCAAAGATTTAAATAAATATCAATTCACAAACACAATGATTTAAAACCCTAAGAAAGGGGCATGTAGTTTGCTAATTTGAAATATGAAAGGCATACCTATTTGTATAATAGTTTTGGCTTGATGTTGTTTCACTAACGAATGAAGAAAACCACTCTTAAATCCTTCAAAAATCCACAGGTACTTCAAGCATAGAATTCAGTGCCCTACACTCTCCAAAGTTGGCTTAAATATCCTATTTGACTAGCTTACTATACAAGGTGTAAGTGTGTCATATAAGTATTGCAGGGCTATAAAGGAAATATTTCAAAGCAAATGATGAGCTTCCACTAGGCGTGTAAAAAAATGAGGGAGGGGATCCCTTTATATAGGTGATGGCTCCTTCATATATATGAAATTCACCTTTTTTGGCATATATGAGTCCCAGTCACCATGCACTTCATATTAGATGAGTTAAGTCAAGGAAAAAGGGGCTAGACTAAGGCTTACTATAGCAAGATCCCACCATGCACTAATGCAACTAGAGTTGGAGAGTCTATATGAATTTGACCCATTATTTTTATCAGTGCTTCTTAAAGGTTTCAAAAAGGAAGACCTAATTTTTAACATATGCTAAACCTCAAGGAGTAATTCTGAGGTAAAATTTCACTCACAAAGTGCTAAGTATTCTCAAATAAAACCTAAGGGGTCATGACTGTTTATTTAATTATAGGAAAGGTCAATTATAGCTATGGATATCAAAAGGTCATCTAAAGTTAAAGTACAAGAACTATTACCTAAATACAATTTCTTTTTTTGGAAATTAAAAAAACAGAGAATTGGAAAAATACAAATGTAAGGGTTTATTGGCATCAAGGTCATCTTTCATTTATTGAAGATTATTTTTTACTATAGTAAAGAGATATATTCAATTTTAGCAATATCTAGGCTAAAGAGTGTATCCGTCTTAATTAAAAATTCATTTCCCTATGTTTTGATATTCTTAGTCAACCAAAGGTTTAAATAAATATCAATTCACAAACACGATGATTTAAGACACTAAGAAAGGGACATGTAGTTTGCTAATTTGAAATATGAGAGGCATACCGATTTGTATAATAGTTTTGGCTTGATGTTGTTTCACTAACGAATGAAGAAAACCACTCTTAAATCCTTCAAAATCCACAGGTACTTCAAGCATAGAATTCAGTGCCCTACACTCTCCAAAGTTGGCCTAAATATCCTATTTGACTAGCTTACTATACAAGGTGTAAGTGTGTCATATAAGTATTGCAGGGGTATAAAGGAAATATTTCAAAGCAAATGATGAGCTTCCACTAGGCGTGTAGAAAAAATGAGGGAGGGGATCCCTTTATATAGGTGATGGCTCCTTCATATACATGAAATTCACCTTTTTTGGCATCTATGAGTCCCAGTCACCATGCACTTCATATTAGATGAGTTAAGTCAAGGAAGAAGGGGCTAGACTAAGGCTTACTATAGCAAGATCCCACCATGCACTAATGCAACTAGAGTTGGAGACTCTATATGAATTTGACCCATTATTTTACCAGTGCTTCTTAAAGGTTTCAAAAAGGAAGACCTAATTTTTTACATATGCTAAACCTCAAGGGGTAATTCTGAGGTAAAATCCCACTCAAAAAGTGCTAAGTATTCTCAAATAAAACCTAAGGGGTCATGACTGTTTATTTAATTATAGAAGAGATCAATTATAGCTATGGATATCAAAAGCTCATCTAAAGTTAAAGTACAAGAACTATTACCTAAATACAATTTCTATTTTTGGAAGTTAAAAAAACAGAGAACTGGAAAAATACAAATGTAAGGGTTTATTGGCATCAAGGTCATCTTTCATTTATTAAAGATTATTTTTTTACTATAGTGAAGAGATATATTGAATTTTTGCAATATCTAGGCTAAAGAGTGTATAGGTCTTAATTAAAAATTCATTTCCCTTTGTTTTGATATTCTTAGTCATTCAAAGATTTAAATAAATATCAATTCACAAACACAATGATTTAAAACACTAAGAAAGGGGCATGTAGTTTGCTAATTTGAAATATGAGAGGCATACCTATTTGTATAATAGTTTTGGCTTGATGTTGGTTCACTAACGAATGAAGAAAACCACTTCCAAATCCTTTAAAAATCCACAAGTACTTCAAGCATAGAATTCAGTGCCCTACACTCTCCAAAGTTGGCTGAAATATCCTATTTGACTAGCTTACTATACAAGGTGTAAGTGTGTCATATAAGTATTGCAGGGGTAAAAAGGAAATATTTCAAAGCAAATGATGAGCGTCCACATTAGGATTGTAGAAAAAAGGAGGGAGGGGATCCCTTTATATAGGTGATGGCTTCTTCATATACATGAAATGCACCTTTTTTGGCATGTATGAGTCCCAGTCACCATGCACTTTATATTAGATGAGTTAAGTCAAGGAAAAAGGGGCTAGACTAAGGCTTACTATCGCAAGATCCCACCATGCACTAATGCAACTAGAGTTGGAGTCTATATGAATTTGACCCATTATTTTACCAGTACTTCTTAAAGGTTTCAAAAAGGAAGACCTAATTTTTAACATATGCTAAACAAGGGGTATATTCTGAGGTAAAATCCCACTCACAAAGTGCTAAGTATTCTCAAATAAAACCTAAGGGTGACTGTTTATTTAATTATATAAAAGGTCAACTATAGCATATGCTAAACTTCAAGGGGTATATTCTGAGGTAAAATCCCACTCACAAAGTGCTAAGTATTCTCAAATAAAACCTAAGGGTGACTGTTTATTTAATTATATAAAAGGTCAACTATAGCTATGGATGTCAAAAGGTCATCTAAAGTTAAAGTACAAGCACTATTACCAAAATACAATTTCTATTTTTAGAAATTAAAAAAATAGAGAACTGGAAAAATACAAATGTAAGGGTTTATTGGCATCAAGGTCATCTTTCATTTATCAAAGATTATTTTTTTACTATAGTGAAGAGATATATTCAATTTTAGCAATATCTAGGCTAAAGAATGTATCGATCTTAATTAAAAATTCATTTCCCTATGTTTTGATATTCTTAGTCAACCAAAGATTTAAATAAATATCAATTCACAAACACAATGATTTAAAACACTAAGAAAGGGACATGTAGTTTGCTAATTTAAAATATGAGAGGCATACCTATTTGTATAATAGTTTTGGCTTGATGTTGTTTAACTAACAAATGCAGAAAACCACTCCCAAATCCTTCAAAAATCCACAGGTACTTCAAGCATAGAATTCAGTGCCCTACACTCTACAAAGTTGGCTTAAATATCCTATTTCACTACCTTACTATACAAGGTGTAAGTGTGTCATATAAGTATTGCAGGGGTATAAAGGAAATATCTCAAAGCAAATGATGAGCTTCCACCAGGCATGTAGAAAAAATGAGGGAGGGGATCCCTTTTATATAGGTGATGGCTCGTTCATATACATGAAATGCACCTTTTTTGGCATGTATGAGTCCCAGTAACCATGCACTTCATATTAGATGAGTTAACTCAAGGAAAAAGGGGCTAGGCTAAGGCTTACTATAGCAAGATCCCACCATGCACTAATGCAACTAGAGTTGGAGAGCCTATATGAATTTGAGCCATTATTTTACCAGTACTTCTTAAAGGTTTCAAAAAGGAAGACCTAATTTTTAACATATGCTAAACTTCAAGGGGTATATTCTGAGGTAAAATCCCACTCACAAAGTGCTAAGTATTCTCAAATAAAACCTAAGGGTGACTGTTTATTTAATTATAGGAAAGGTCAATTTATAGCTATGGATATCAAAAGGTCATCTAAAGTTAAAGTACAAGAACTATTACCTAAATACAATTTCTATTTTTGGAAATTAAAAAAACAAAGACCTGAAAAAAATACAAATGTAAGGGTTTATTGGCATCAAGGTCATCTTTCATTTATGAAAGATTATTATTTTTACTAGAGTGAAGAGATATATTCAATTTTAGCAATATCTAGGCTAAAGAGTGTATCGGTCTTAATTAAAAATTCATTTCCCTATGTTTTGATATTCTTAGTCAACCAAAGATTTAAATAAATATCAATTCACAAACACAATGATTTAAAACACTAAGAAAGGGGCATGTAGTTTGCTAATTTGAAATATGAGAGGCATACCTATTTGTATAATAGTTTTGGGTTGATGTTGTTTCACTAACGAATGAAGAAAACCACTCTTAAATCCTTCAAAAATTCACACGTACTTCAAGCATAGAATTCAGTGCCCTACACTCTCCAAAGTTGGCTTAAATATCCTATTTGACTAGCTTACTATACAAGGTGTAAGTGTGTCATATAAGTATTGCAGGGGTATAAAGGAAATATTTCAAAGCAAATGATGAGCTTCCACTAGGCGTGTAGAAAAAATGAGGGAGGGGATCCCTTTATATAGGTGATGGATCCTTCATATACATGAAATTCACCTTTTTTGGCATGTATGAGTCCCAGTCACCATGCACTTCATATTAGATGAGTTAAGTCAAGAAAAAAAGGGGCTAGACTAAGGCTTACTATAGCAAGATCCCACCATGCACTAATGCAACTAGAGTTGGAGAGTCTATATGAATTTGACCCATTATTTTACTTGTGCTTCTTAAAGGTTTCAAAAAGGAAGACCTAATTTTTAACATATGCTAAACCTCAAGGGGTAATTCTGAGGTAAAATACCACTCACAAAGTGCTAAGTATTCTCAAATAAAACCTAAGGGGTCATGACTGTTTATTTAATTATAGGAAAGGTCAATTATTGCTATGGATATCAAAAGGTCATCTAAAGTTAAAGTACAAGAACTATTACCTAAATACAATTTCTATTTTTGGAAATTAAAAAACAGAGAACTAAAAAAATACAAATGTAAGGGTTTATTGGCATCAAGGTCACCTTTCATTTATTAAAGATTATTTTTTTACTATAGTGAAGAGATATATTCAATTTTTGCAATATCTAGGCTAAAGAGTGTATCGGTCTTAATTAAAAATTCATTTCCCTATGTTTTGATATTCTTAGTCAACCAAAGGTTTAAATAAATTTCAATTCACAAACACAATGATTTAAAACACTAAGAAAGGGGCATGTAGTTTGCTAATTTGAAATATGAGAGGCATACCGATTTGTATAATAGTTTTGGCTTGATGTTGTTTCACTAACGAATGAAGAAAACCACTCTTAAATCCTTCAAAAATCCACAGGTACTTCAAGCATAGAATTCAGTGCCCTACACTCTCCAAAGTTGGCTTAAATATCCTATTTGACTAGCTTACTATACAAGCTGTAAGTGTGTCATATAAGTATTGCAGGGGTATAAAGGAAATATTTCAAAGCAAATGATGAGCTTCCACTAGGCGTGTAGAAAAAATGAGGGAGGGGATCCCTTTATATGGGTGATGGCTCCTTCATATACATGAAATTCACCTTTTTGGCATCTATGAGTCCCAGTCACCATGCACTTCATATTAGATGAGTTAAGTCAAGGAAAAAGGGGCTAGACTAAGGCTTACTATAGCAAGATCCCACCATGCACTAATGCAACTAGAGTTGGAGAGTCTATATGAATTTGACCCATTATTTTACCAGTGCTTCTTAAAGGTTTCAAAAAGGAAGACCTAATTTTTAACATATGCTAAACCTCAAGGGGTAATTCTGAGGTAAAATCCCACTCACAAAGTGCTAAGTATTCTCAAATAAAACCTAAGGGGTCATGACTGTTTATTTAATTATAGGAAAGGTCAATTATAGCTATGGATATCAAAAGGTCATCTAAAGTTAAAGTACAAGAACTATTACCTAAATACAATTTCTATTTTTGGAAATTAAAAAAACAAAGAATTGGAAAAATACAAATGTAAGGGTTTATTGGCATCAAGGTCATCGTTCATTTATTGAAGATTATTTTTTACTATAGTGAAGAGATATATTCAATTTTAGTAATATCTAGGCTAAAGAGTGTATCGGTCTTAATTAAAAATTCATTTCCCTATGTTTTGATATTCTTAGTCAACCAAAGGTTTAAATAAATATCAATTCACAAACACAATGATTTAAAACACTAAGAAAGGGGCATGTAGTTTGCTAATTTGAAATATGAGAGGCATACCTATTTGTATAATAGTTTTGGCTTGATGTTGTTTCACTAACGAATGAAGAAAACCACTCTTAAATCCTTCAAAAATCCACAGGTACTTCAAGCATAGAATTCAGTGCCCTACACTCTCCAAAGTTGGCTGAAATATCCTATTTGACTAGCTTACTATACAAGGTGTAAGTGTGTCATATAAGTATTGCAGGGGTAAAAAGGAAATATTTCAAAGCAAATGATGAGCGTCCACATTAGGATTGTAGAAAAAAGGAGGGAGGGGATCCCTTTATATAGGTGATGGCTCCTTCATATACATGAAATGCACCTTTTTTGGCATGTATGAGTCCCAGTCACCATGCACTTTATATTAGATGAGTTAAGTCAAGGAAAAAGGGGCTAGACTAAGGCTTACTATCGCAAGATCCCACCATGCACTAATGCAACTAGAGTTGGAGTCTATATGAATTTGACCCATTATTTTACCAGTACTTCTTAAAGGTTTCAAAAAGGAAGACCTAATTTTTAACATATGCTAAACTTCAAGGGGTATATTCTGAGGTAAAATCCCACTCACAAAGTGCTAAGTATTCTCAAATAAAACCTAAGGGTGACTGTTTATTTAATTATATAAAAGGTCAACTATAGCATATGCTAAACTTCAAGGGGTATATTCTGAGGTAAAATCCCACTCACAAAGTGCTAAGTATTCTCAAATAAAACCTAAGGGTGACTGTTTATTTAATTATATAAAAGGTCAACTATAGCTATGGATGTCAAAAGGTCATCTAAAGTTAAAGTACAAGCACTATTACCAAAATACAATTTCTATTTTTAGAAATTAAAAAAATAGAGAACTGGAAAAATACAAATGTAAGGGTTTATTGGCATCAAGGTCATCTTTGATTTATCAAAGATTATTTTTTACTATAGTGAAGAGATATATTCAATTTTAGCAATATCTAGGCTAAAGAATGTATCGATCTTAATTAAAAATTCATTTCCCTATGTTTTGATATTCTTAGTCAACCAAAGTTTTAAATAAATATCAATTCACAAACACAATGATTTAAAACACTAAGAAAGGGACATGTAGTTTGCTAATTTGAAATATGAGAGGCATACCTATTTGTATAATAGTTTTGGCTTGATGTTGTTTAACTAACAAATGCAGAAAACCACTCCCAAATCCTTCAAAAATCCACAGGTACTTCAAGCATAGAATTCAGTGCCCTACACTCTACAAAGTTGGCTTAAATATCCTATTTGACTACCTTACTATACAAGGTGTAAGTGTGTCATATAAGTATTGCAGGGGTATAAAGGAAATATCTCAAAGCAAATGATGAGCTTCCACCAGGCATGTAGAAAAAATGAGGGAGGGGATCCCTTTTATATAGGTGATGGCTCGTTCATATACATGAAATGCACCTTTTTTGGCATGTATGAGTCCCAGTAACCATGCACTTCATATTAGATGAGTTAACTCAAGGAAAAAGGGGCTAGGCTAAGGCTTACTATAGCAAGATCCCACCATGCACTAATGCAACTAGAGTTGGAGAGCCTATATGAATTTGAGCCATTATTTTACCAGTACTTCTTAAAGGTTTCAAAAAGGAAGACCTAATTTTTAACATATGCTAAACTTCAAGGGGTGTATTCTGAGGTAAAATCCCACTCACAAAGTGCTAAGTATTCTCAAATAAAACCTAAGGGTGACTGTTTATTTAATTATAGGAAAGGTCAATTTATAGCTATGGATATCAAAAGGTCATCTAAAGTTAAAGTACAAGAACTATTACCTAAATACAATTTCTATTTTTGAAAATTAAAAAAACAAAGACCTTAAAAAAATACAAATGTAAGGGTTTATTGGCATCAAGGTCATCTTTCATTTATGAAAGATTATTATTTTTACTAGAGTGAAGAGATATATTCAATTTTAGCAATATCTAGGCTAAAGAGTGTATCGGTCTTAATTAAAAATTCATTTCCCTATGTTTTGATATTCTTAGTCAACCAAAGATTTAAATAAATATCAATTCACAAACACAATGATTTAAAACACTAAGAAAGGGGCATGTAGTTTGCTAATTTGAAATATGAGAGGCATACCTATTTGTATAATAGTTTTGGGTTGATGTTTTTTCACTAACGAATGAAGAAAACCACTCTTAAATCCTTCAAAAATGCACACGTACTTCAAGCATAGAATTCAGTGCCCTACACTCTCCAAAGTTGGCTTAAATATCCTATTTGACTAGCTTACTATACAAGGTGTAAGTGTGTCATATAAGTATTGCAGGGGTATAAAGGAAATATTTCAAAGCAAATGATGAGCTTCCACTAGGCGTGTAGAAAAAATGAGGGAGGGGATCCCTTTATATAGGTGATGGATCCTTCATATACATGAAATTCACCTTTTTTGGCATGTATGAGTCCCAGTCACCATGCACTTCATATTAGATGAGTTAAGTCAAGAAAAAAAGGGGCTAGACTAAGGCTTACTATAGCAAGATCCCACCATGCACTAATGCAACTAGAGTTGGAGAGTCTATATGAATTTGACCCATTATTTTACTTGTGCTTCTTAAAGGTTTCAAAAAGGAAGACCTAATTTTTAACATATGCTAAACCTCAAGGGGTAATTCTGAGGTAAAATACCACTCACAAAGTGCTAAGTATTCTCAAATAAAACCTAAGGGGTCATGACTGTTTATTTAATTATAGGAAAGGTCAATTATTGCTATGGATATCAAAAGGTCATCTAAAGTTAAAGTACAAGAACTATTACCTAAATACAATTTCTATTTTTGGAAATTAAAAAAACAGAGAACTAAAAAAATACAAATGTAAGGGTTTATTGGCATCAAGGTCACCTTTCATTTATTAAAGATTATTTTTTTACTATAGTGAAGAGATATATTCAATTTTTGCAATATCTAGGCTAAAGAGTGTATCGGTCTTAATTAAAAATTCATTTCCCTATGTTTTGATATTCTTAGTCAACCAAAGGTTTAAATAAATTTCAATTCACAAACACAATGATTTAAAACACTAAGAAAGGGGCATGTAGTTTGCTAATTTGAAATATGAGAGGCATACCTATTTGTATAATAGTTTTGGCTTGATGTTGTTTTACTAACGAATGAAGAAAACCACTCTTAAATCCTTCAAAAATCCACAGGTACTTCAAGCATAGAATTCAGTGCCCTACACTCTCCAAAGTTGGCTTAAATATCCTATTTGACTAGCTTACTATACAAGCTGTAAGTGTGTCATATAAGTATTGCAGGGGTATAAAGGAAATATTTCAAAGCAAATGATGAGCTTCCACTAGGCGTGTAGAAAAAATGAGGGAGGGGATCCCTTTATATAGGTGATGGCTCCTTCATATACATGAAATTCACCTTTTTGGCATCTATGAGTCCCAGTCACCATGCACTTCATATTAGATGAGTTAAGTCAAGGAAAAAGGGGCTAGACTAAGGCTTACTATAGCAAGATCCCACCATGCACTAATGCAACTAGAGTTGGAGAGTCTATATGAATTTGACCCATTATTTTTATCAGTGCTTCTTAAAGGTTTCAAAAAGGAAGACCTAATTTTTAACATATGCTAAACCTCAAGGGGTAATTCTGAGGTAAAATCCCACTCACAAAGTGCTAAGTATTCTCAAATAAAACCTAAGGGGTCATGACTGTTTATTTAATTATAGGAAAGGTCAATTATAGCTATGGATATCAAAAGGTCATCTAAAGTTAAAGTACAAGAACTATTACCTAAATACAATTTCTATTTTTGGAAATTAAAAAAACAAAGAATTGGAAAAATACAAATGTAAGGGTTTATTGGCATCAAGGTCATCGTTCATTTATTGAAGATTATTTTTTACTATAGTGAAGAGATATATTCAATTTTAGTAATATCTAGGCTAAAGAGTGTATCGATCTTAATTAAAAATTCATTTCCCTATGTTTTGATATTCTTAGTCAACCAAAGGTTTAAATAAATATCAATTCACAAACACAATGATTTAAAACACTAAGAAAGGGGCATGTAGTTTGCTAATTTGAAATATGAGAGGCATACCTATTTGTATAATAGTTTTGGCTTGATGTTGTTTCACTAACGAATGAAGAAAACCACTCTTAAATCCTTCAAAAATCCACAGGTACTTCAAGCATAGAATTCAGTGCCCTACACTCTCCAAAGTTGGCTTAAATATCCTATTTGACTAGCTTACTATACAAGGTGTAAGTGTGTCATATAAGTATTGCAGGGGTATAAAGGAAATATTTCAAAGCAAATGATGAGCTTCCACTAGGCGTGTAGAAAAAATGAGGGAGGGGATCCCTTTATATAGGTGATGGCTCCTTCATATACATGAAATTCACCTTTTTTGGCATCTATGAGTCCCAGTCACCATGCACTTCATATTAGATGAGTTAAGTCAAGGAAAAAGGGGCTAGACTAAGGCTTACTATAGCAAGATCCCACCATGCACTAATGCAACTAGAGTTGGAGAGTCTATATGAATTTGACCCATTATTTTACCAGTGCTTCTTAAAGGTTTCAAAAAGGAAGACCTAATTTTTAACATATGCTAAACCTCAAGGGGTAATTCTGAGGTAAAATCCCACTCACAAAGTGCTAAGTATTCTCAAATAAAACCTAAGGGGTCATGACTGTTTATTAAATTATAGGAAAGGTCAATTATAGCTATGGATATCAAAAGGTCATCTAAAGTTAAAGTACAAGAACTATTACCTAAATACAATTTCTATTTTTGGAAATTAAAAAAACAGAGAACTGGAAAAATACAAATGTAAGGGTTTATTGGCATCAAGGTAATCTTTCATTTATTGAAGATTATTTTTTTACTATAGTGAAGAGATATATTCAATTTTAGCAATATCTAGGCTAAAGAGTGTATCGGTCTTAATTAAAAATTCATTTCCCTATGTTTTGATATTCTTAGTGAACCAAAGATTTAAATAAATATCAATTCACAAACACAATGATTTAAAACACTAAGAAAGGGGCATGTAGTTTGCTAATTTGAAATATGAGAGGCATACCTATTTGTATAATAGTTTTGGCTTGATGTTGTTTCACTAACGAATGAAGAAAACCACTCTTAAATCCTTCAAAAATCCATAGGTACTTCAAGCATAGAATTCAGTGCCCTACACTCTCCAAAGTTGGCTTAAATATCCTATTTGACTAGCTTACTATACAAGGTGTAAGTGTGTCATATAAGTATTGCAGGGGTATAAAGGAAATATTTCAAAGCAAATGATGAGCTTCCACTAGGCGTGTAGAAAAAATGAGGGAGGGGATCCCTTTATATAGGTGATGGCTCCTTCATATACATGAAATTCACTTTTTTTGGCATGTATGAGTCCCAGTCACCATGCACTTCATATTAGATGAGTTAAGTCAAGGAAAAAGGGGCTAGAGTAAGGATTACTATAGCAAGATCCCACCATGCACTAATGCAACTAGAGTTGGAGAGTCTATATGAATTTGACCCATTATTTTTATCAGTGCTTCTTAAAGGTTTCAAAAAGGAAGACCTAATTTTTAACATATGCTAAACCTCAAGGGGTAATTCTGAGGTAAAATCCCACTCACAAAGTGCTAAGTATTCTCAAATAAAACCTAAGGGGTCATGACTGTTTATTTAATTATAGGAAAGGTCAATTATAGCTATGGATATCAAAAGGTCATCTAAAGTTAAAGTACAAGAACTATTACCTAAATACAATTTCTATTTTTGCAAATAAAAAAAACACAGAACTGAAAAAATACAAATGTAAGGGTTTATTGGCATCAAGGTCATCTTTCATTTATTAAAGATTATTTTTTTACTATAGTGAAGAGATATATTCAATTTTAGCAATATCTAGGCTAAAGAGTGTATAGGTCTTAATTAAAAATTCATTTCCCTACGTTTTGATATTCTTAGTCAACCAAAGGTTTAAAAAAATATCAATTCACAAACACAATGATTTAAAACACTAAGAAAGGGGCATGTAGTTTGCTAATTTGAAATATGAGAGGCATACCTATTTGTATAATAGTTTTGGCTTGATGTATTTTTACTAACGAATGAAGAAAACCACTCTTAAATACTTCAAAAATCCACAGGTACTTCAAGCATAGAATTCAGTGCCCTACACTCTCCAAAGTTGGCTTAAATATCCTATTTGACTAGCTTACTATACAAGGTGTAAGTGTGTCATATAAGTATTGCAGGGGTATAAAGGAAATATTTCAAAGCAAATGATGAGCTTCCACTAGGCGTGTAGAAAAAATGAGGGAGGGGATCCCTTTATATAGGTGATGGCTCCTTCATATACATGAAATTCACCTTTTTTGGCATCTATGAGTCCCAGTCACCATGCACTTCATATTAGATGAGTTAAGTCAAGGAAAAAGGGGCTAGACTAAGGCTTACTATAGCAAGATCCCACCATGCACTAATGCAACTAGAGTTGGAGAGTCTATATGAATTTGACCCATTATTTTATCAGTGCTTCTTAAAGGCTTCAAAAAGGAAGACCTAATTTTTAACATATGCTAAACCTCAAGGGGTAATTCTGAGGTAAAATCCCACTGACAAAGTGCTAAGTATTCTCAAATAAAACCTAAGGGGTCATGACTGTTTATTTAATTATAGGAAAGGTCAATTATAGCTATGGATATCAAAAGGTCATCTAAAGTTAAAGTACAAGAACTATTACCTAAATACAATTTCTATTTTTGGAAATTAAAAAAACAAAGAATTGGAAAAATACAAATGTAAGGGTTTATTGGCATCAAGGTCATCTTTCATTTATTGAAGATTATTTTTTACTATAGTGAAAAGATATATTCAATTTTAGCAATATCTAGGCTAAAGAGTGTATCGGTCTTAATTAAAAATTCATTTCCCTATGTTTTGATATTCTTAGTCAACCAAAGGTTTAAATAAATATCAATTCACAAACACAATGATTTAAAACACTAAGAAAGGGGCATGTAGTTTGCTAATTTGAAATATGAGAGGCATACCTATTTGTATAATAGTTTTGGCTTGATGTTGTTTCACTAACGAATGAAGAAAACCACTCTTAAATCCTTCAAAAATCCACAGGTACTTCAAGCATAGAATTCAGTGCCCTACACTCTCCAAAGTTTGCTTAAATATCCTATTTGACTAGCTTACTATACAAGGTGTAAGTGTGTCATATAAGTATTGCAGGGGTATAAAGGAAATATTTCAAAGCAAATGATGAGCTTCCACTAGGCGTGTAGAAAAAATGAGGGAGGGGATCCCTTTATATAGGTGATGGCTCCTTCATATACATGAAATTCACCTTTTTTGGCATGTATGAGTCCCAGTCACCATGCAGTTCATATTAGATGAGTCAACTCAAGGAAAAAGGGGCTAGAGTAAGGCTTACTATAGAAAGATCCCACCATGCACTAATGCAACTAGAGTTGGAGAGTCTATATGAATTTGACCCATTATTTTACCAGTGCTTCTTCAAGGTTTCAAAAAGGAAGACCTAATTTTTAACATATGCTAAATCTCAACAAGGGGTAATTCTGAGGTAAAATCCCACTCACAAAGTGCTAAGTATTCTCAAATAAAACCTAAGGGGTCATGACTGTTTATTTAATTATAGGAAAGGTCAATTATAGCTATGGATATCAAAAGGTCATCTAAAGTTAGAGTACAAGAACTATTACCTAAATACAATTTCTATTTTTGGAAATTAAAAAAACAGAGAACTGGAAAAATACAAATCTAAGGGTTTATTGGCATCAAGGTCATCTTTCATTTATTGAAGATTATTTTTTTACTATAGTGAAGAGATATATTCAATTTTAGCAATATCTAGGCTAAAGAGTGTATCGGTCTTAATTAAAAATTCATTTCCCTATGTTTTGATATTCTTAGTGAACCAAAGATTTAAATAAATATCAATTCACAAACACAATGATTTAAAACACTAAGAAAGGGGCATGTAGTTTGCTAATTTGAAATATGAGAGGCATACCTATTTGTATAATAGTTTTGGCTTGATGTTGTTTCACTAACGAATGAAGAAAACCACTCTTAAATCCTTCAAAAATCCACAGGTATTTCAAGCATAGAATTCAGTGCCCTACACTCTCCAAAGTTGGCTTAAATATCCTATTTGACTAGCTTACTAAAAATGAGGGAGGGGATCCCTTTATATAGGTGATGGCTCCTTCATATACATGAAATTCACCTTTTTTGGCATGTATGAGTCCCAGTCACCATGCACTTCATATTAGATGAGTTAAGTCAAGGAAAAAGGGGCTAGACTAAGGCTTACTATAGCAAGATCCCACCATGCACTAACGCAACTAGAGTTGGAGAGTCTATATGAATTTGACGCGTTATTTTACCAGTGCTTCTTAAAGGTTTCAAAAAGCAAGACCTAATTTTTAACATATGCTAAACCTCAAGGGGTAATTCTGAGGTAAAATCCCACTCACAAAGTGCTAAGTATTCTCAAATAAAACCTAAGGGGTCATGACTGTTTATTTAATTATAGGAAAGGTCAATTATAGCTATGGATATCAAAAGGTCATCTAAAGTTAAAGTACAAGAACTATTACCTAAATACAATTTCTATTTTTGGAAATTCAAAAAACAGAGAACTGGAAAAATACAAATGTAAGGGTTTATTGGCCTCAAGGTCATCTTTCATTTATTGAAGATTATTTTTTTACTATAGTGAAGAGATATATTGAATTTTAGCAATATCTAGGCTAAAGAGTGTATCGGTCTTAATTAAAAATTCATTTCCCTTTGTTTTGATATTCTTAGTCAACCAAAGATTTTAATAAATATCAATTCACAAACACAATGATTTAAAACACTAAGAAAGGAGCATGTAGTTTGCTAATTTGAAATATGAGAGGCATACCTATTTGTATAATAGTTTTGGCTTGATGTTGTTTAACTAACGAATGAAGAAAACCACTCCCAAATCCTTGAAAAAATCCAGAGGTACTTCAAGCATAGAATTTAGTGCCGTACACTCTCCAAAGTTGGCTTAAATATCCTATTTGACTAGCTTACTATACAAGGTGTAAGTGTGTCATATAAGTATTGCAGGGGTATAAAGGAAATATTTCAAAGCAAATGATGAGCTTCCACTAGGCGTGTAGAAAAAATGAGGGAGGGGATCCCTTTATATAGGTGATGGCTCCTTCATATACATGAAATTCACCTTTTTTGGCATGTATGAGTCCCAATCACCATGCACTTCATATTAGATGAGTTAAGTCAAGAAAAAAGGGGCTAGACTAAGGCTTACTATAGCAAGATCCCACCATGCACTAATGCAACTAGAGTTGGAGAGTCTATATGAATTTGACCCATTATTTTACCAGTGCTTCTTAAAGGTTTCAAAAAGAAAGACCTAATTTTTAACATATGCTAAACCTCAAGGGGTCATGACTGTTTATTTAATTATAGGAAAGGTCAATTATAGCTATGGATATCAAAAGGTCATCTAAAGTTAAAGTACAAGAACTATTACCTAAATACAATTTCTATTTTTGAAAATTAAAAAAACAGAGAATTGGAAAAATACAAATGTAAGGGTTTATTGGCATCAAGGTCATCTTTCATTTATGGAAGATTATTTTTTACTATAGTGAAGAGATATATTTAATTTTAGCAATATCTAGGCTAAAGAGTGTATCGGTCTTAATTAAAAATTCATTTCCCTATGTTTTGATATTCTTAGTCAACCAAAGATTTAAATAAATATCAATTCACAAACACAATGATTTAAAACACTAAGAAAGGGGCATGTAGTTTGCTAATTTAAAATATGAGAGGCATACCTATTTGTATAACAGTTTTGGCTTGATGTTGTTTCACTAACGAATGAAGAAAACCACTCTTAAATCCTTCAAAAATCCACAGGTACTTCAAGCATAGAATTCAGTGCCCTACACTCTCCAAAGTTGGCTTAAATATCCTATTTGACTAGCTTCCTATACAAGGTGTAAGTGTGTCATATAAGTATTGCAAGGGTATAAAGGAAATATTTCAAAGCAAATGATGAGCTTCCACTAGGCGTGTAGAAAAAATGAGGGAGGGGATCCCTTTATATAGGTGATGGCTCCTTCATATACATGAAATTCACCTTTTTTGGCATGTATGAGTCCCAGTCACCATGCACTTCATATTAGATGAGTTAAGTCAAGAAAAAAAGGGGCTAGACTAAGGCTTACTATAGCAAGATCCCACCATGCACTAATGCAACTAGAGTTGGAGAGTCTATATGAATTTGACCCATTATTTTACCAGTGCTTCTTAAAGGTTTCAAAAAGGAGGACCTAATTTTTAACATATGATAAACCTCAAGGGGTAATTCTGAGGTAAAATCCCACTCACAAAGTGCTAAGTATTCTCAAATAAAACCTAAGGGTCATGACTGTTTATTTAATTATAGGAAAGGTCAATTATAGCTATGGATATCAAAAGGTCATCTAAAGTTAAAGTACAAGAACTATTACCTAAATACAATTTCTATTTTTGAAAATTAAAAAAACAGAGAACTGGAAAAATACAAATGTAAGGGTTTATTGGCATCAAGGTCATCTTTCATTTATTAAAGATTATTTTTTTACTATAGTGAAGAGATATATTCAATTTTTGCAATATCTAGGCTAAAGAGTGTATCGGTCTTAATTAAAAATTCATTTCCCTATGTTTTGATATTCTTAGTCAACCAAAGATTTAAATAAATATCAATTCACAAACACAATGATTTAAAACAGGCATACCTATTTGTATAATAGTTTTGGCTTGATGTTGTTTTACTAACGAATGAAGAAAACCACTCTGAAATCCTTCAAAAATCCACAGGTACTTCAAGCATAGAATTCAGTGCCCTACACTCTCCAAAGTTGGCTTAAATATCCTATTTGACTAGCTTACTATACAAGGTGTAAGTGTGTCATATAAGTATTGCAGGGCTATAAAGGAAATATTTCAAAGCAAATGATGAGCTTCCACTAGGCGTGTAGAAAAAATGAGGGAGGGGATCCCTTTATATAGGTGATGGCTCCTTCATATACATGAAATTCACCTTTTTTGGCATATATGAGTCCCAGTCACCATGCACTTCATATTAGATGAGTTAAGTCAAGGAAGAAGGGGCTAGACTAAGGATTACTATAGCAAGATCCCACCATGCACTAATGCAACTAGAGTTGGAGAGTCTATATGAATTTGACCCATTATTTTATCAGTGCTTCTTAAAGGTTTCAAAAAGGAAGACCTAATTTTAAACATATGCTAAACCTCAAGGAGTAATTCTGAGGTAAAATCCCACTCACAAAGTGCTAAGTATTCTCAAATAAAACCTAAGGGGTCATGACTATTTATTTAATTATAGGAAAGGTCAATTATAGCTATGGATATCAAAAGGTCATCTAAAGTTAAAGTACAAGAACTATTACCTAAATACAATTTCTATTTTTGGAAATTAAAAAAACAGAGAATTGGAAAAATACAAATGTAAGGGTTTATTGGCATCAAGGTCATCTTTCATTTATTGAAGATTATTTTTTACTATAGTGAAGAGATATATTCAATTTTAGCAATATCTAGGCTAAAGAGTGTATCGGTCTTAATTAAAAATTCATTTCCCTATGTTTTGATATTCTTAGTCAACCAAAGGTTTAAATAAATATCAATTCACAAACACAATGATTTAAAACACTAAGAAAGGGACATGTAGTTTGCTAATTTGAAATATGAGAGGCATACCTATTTGTATAATAGTTTTGGCTTGATGTTGTTTCACTAACGAATGAAGAAAACCACTCTTAAATCCTTCAGAAATCCACAGGTACTTCAAGCATAGAATTCAGTGCCCTACACTCTCCAAAGTTGGCTTAAATATCCTATTTGACTAGCTTACTATACAAGGTGTAAGTGTGTCATATAAGTATTGCAGGGGTATAAAGGAAATATTTCAAAGCAAATGATGAGCTTCCACTAGGCGTGTAGAAAAAATGAGGGAGGGGATCCCTTTATATAGGTGATGGCTCCTTCATATACATGAAATTCACCTTTTTTGGCATCTATGAGTCCCAGTCACCATGCACTTCATATTAGATGAGTTAAGTCAAGGAAAAAGGGGCTAGACTAAGGCTTACTATAGCAAGATCCCACCATGCACTAATGCAACTAGAGTTGGAGAGTCTATATGAATTTGACCCATTATTTTATCAGTGCTTCTTAAAGGCTTCAAAAAGGAAGACCTAATTTTTAACATATGCTAAACCTCAAGGGGTAATTCTGAGGTAAAATCCCACTGACAAAGTGCTAAGTATTCTCAAATAAAACCTAAGGGGTCATGACTGTTTATTTAATTATAGGAAAGGTCAATTATAGCTATGGATATCAAAAGGTCATCTAAAGTTAAAGTACAAGAACTATTACCTAAATACAATTTCTATTTTTGGAAATTAAAAAAACAAAGAATTGGAAAAATACAAATGTAAGGGTTTATTGGCATCAAGGTCATCTTTCATTTATTGAAGATTATTTTTTACTATAGTGAAAAGATATATTCAATTTTAGCAATATCTAGGCTAAAGAGTGTATCGGTCTTAATTAAAAATTCATTTCCCTATGTTTTGATATTCTTAGTCAACCAAAGGTTTAAATAAATATCAATTCACAAACACAATGATTTAAAACACTAAGAAAGGGGCATGTAGTTTGCTAATTTGAAATATGAGAGGCATACCTATTTGTATAATAGTTTTGGCTTGATGTTGTTTCACTAACGAATGAAGAAAACCACTCTTAAATCCTTCAAAAATCCACAGGTACTTCAAGCATAGAATTCAGTGCCCTACACTCTCCAAAGTTTGCTTAAATATCCTATTTGACTAGCTTACTATACAAGGTGTAAGTGTGTCATATAAGTATTGCAGGGGTATAAAGGAAATATTTCAAAGCAAATGATGAGCTTCCACTAGGCGTGTAGAAAAAATGAGGGAGGGGATCCCTTTATATAGGTGATGGCTCCTTCATATACATGAAATTCACCTTTTTTGGCATGTATGAGTCCCAGTCACCATGCAGTTCATATTAGATGAGTCAACTCAAGGAAAAAGGGGCTAGAGTAAGGCTTACTATAGAAAGATCCCACCATGCACTAATGCAACTAGAGTTGGAGAGTCTATATGAATTTGACCCATTATTTTACCAGTGCTTCTTCAAGGTTTCAAAAAGGAAGACCTAATTTTTAACATATGCTAAATCTCAACAAGGGGTAATTCTGAGGTAAAATCCCACTCACAAAGTGCTAAGTATTCTCAAATAAAACCTAAGGGGTCATGACTGTTTATTTAATTATAGGAAAGGTCAATTATAGCTATGGATATCAAAAGGTCATCTAAAGTTAGAGTACAAGAACTATTACCTAAATACAATTTCTATTTTTGGAAATTAAAAAAACAGAGAACTGGAAAAATACAAATCTAAGGGTTTATTGGCATCAAGGTCATCTTTCATTTATTGAAGATTATTTTTTTACTATAGTGAAGAGATATATTCAATTTTAGCAATATCTAGGCTAAAGAGTGTATCGGTCTTAATTAAAAATTCATTTCCCTATGTTTTGATATTCTTAGTGAACCAAAGATTTAAATAAATATCAATTCACAAACACAATGATTTAAAACACTAAGAAAGGGGCATGTAGTTTGCTAATTTGAAATATGAGAGGCATACCTATTTGTATAATAGTTTTGGCTTGATGTTGTTTCACTAACGAATGAAGAAAACCACTCTTAAATCCTTCAAAAATCCACAGGTATTTCAAGCATAGAATTCAGTGCCCTACACTCTCCAAAGTTGGCTTAAATATCCTATTTGACTAGCTTACTAAAAATGAGGGAGGGGATCCCTTTATATAGGTGATGGCTCCTTCATATACATGAAATTCACCTTTTTTGGCATGTATGAGTCCCAGTCACCATGCACTTCATATTAGATGAGTTAAGTCAAGGAAAAAGGGGCTAGACTAAGGCTTACTATAGCAAGATCCCACCATGCACTAACGCAACTAGAGTTGGAGAGTCTATATGAATTTGACGCGTTATTTTACCAGTGCTTCTTAAAGGTTTCAAAAAGCAAGACCTAATTTTTAACATATGCTAAACCTCAAGGGGTAATTCTGAGGTAAAATCCCACTCACAAAGTGCTAAGTATTCTCAAATAAAACCTAAGGGGTCATGACTGTTTATTTAATTATAGGAAAGGTCAATTATAGCTATGGATATCAAAAGGTCATCTAAAGTTAAAGTACAAGAACTATTACCTAAATACAATTTCTATTTTTGGAAATTCAAAAAACAGAGAACTGGAAAAATACAAATGTAAGGGTTTATTGGCCTCAAGGTCATCTTTCATTTATTGAAGATTATTTTTTTACTATAGTGAAGAGATATATTGAATTTTAGCAATATCTAGGCTAAAGAGTGTATCGGTCTTAATTAAAAATTCATTTCCCTTTGTTTTGATATTCTTAGTCAACCAAAGATTTTAATAAATATCAATTCACAAACACAATGATTTAAAACACTAAGAAAGGAGCATGTAGTTTGCTAATTTGAAATATGAGAGGCATACCTATTTGTATAATAGTTTTGGCTTGATGTTGTTTAACTAACGAATGAAGAAAACCACTCCCAAATCCTTGAAAAAATCCAGAGGTACTTCAAGCATAGAATTTAGTGCCGTACACTCTCCAAAGTTGGCTTAAATATCCTATTTGACTAGCTTACTATACAAGGTGTAAGTGTGTCATATAAGTATTGCAGGGGTATAAAGGAAATATTTCAAAGCAAATGATGAGCTTCCACTAGGCGTGTAGAAAAAATGAGGGAGGGGATCCCTTTATATAGGTGATGGCTCCTTCATATACATGAAATTCACCTTTTTTGGCATGTATGAGTCCCAATCACCATGCACTTCATATTAGATGAGTTAAGTCAAGAAAAAAGGGGCTAGACTAAGGCTTACTATAGCAAGATCCCACCATGCACTAATGCAACTAGAGTTGGAGAGTCTATATGAATTTGACCCATTATTTTACCAGTGCTTCTTAAAGGTTTCAAAAAGAAAGACCTAATTTTTAACATATGCTAAACCTCAAGGGGTCATGACTGTTTATTTAATTATAGGAAAGGTCAATTATAGCTATGGATATCAAAAGGTCATCTAAAGTTAAAGTACAAGAACTATTACCTAAATACAATTTCTATTTTTGAAAATTAAAAAAACAGAGAATTGGAAAAATACAAATGTAAGGGTTTATTGGCATCAAGGTCATCTTTCATTTATGGAAGATTATTTTTTACTATAGTGAAGAGATATATTTAATTTTAGCAATATCTAGGCTAAAGAGTGTATCGGTCTTAATTAAAAATTCATTTCCCTATGTTTTGATATTCTTAGTCAACCAAAGATTTAAATAAATATCAATTCACAAACACAATGATTTAAAACACTAAGAAAGGGGCATGTAGTTTGCTAATTTAAAATATGAGAGGCATACCTATTTGTATAACAGTTTTGGCTTGATGTTGTTTCACTAACGAATGAAGAAAACCACTCTTAAATCCTTCAAAAATCCACAGGTACTTCAAGCATAGAATTCAGTGCCCTACACTCTCCAAAGTTGGCTTAAATATCCTATTTGACTAGCTTCCTATACAAGGTGTAAGTGTGTCATATAAGTATTGCAAGGGTATAAAGGAAATATTTCAAAGCAAATGATGAGCTTCCACTAGGCGTGTAGAAAAAATGAGGGAGGGGATCCCTTTATATAGGTGATGGCTCCTTCATATACATGAAATTCACCTTTTTTGGCATGTATGAGTCCCAGTCACCATGCACTTCATATTAGATGAGTTAAGTCAAGAAAAAAAGGGGCTAGACTAAGGCTTACTATAGCAAGATCCCACCATGCACTAATGCAACTAGAGTTGGAGAGTCTATATGAATTTGACCCATTATTTTACCAGTGCTTCTTAAAGGTTTCAAAAAGGAGGACCTAATTTTTAACATATGATAAACCTCAAGGGGTAATTCTGAGGTAAAATCCCACTCACAAAGTGCTAAGTATTCTCAAATAAAACCTAAGGGTCATGACTGTTTATTTAATTATAGGAAAGGTCAATTATAGCTATGGATATCAAAAGGTCATCTAAAGTTAAAGTACAAGAACTATTACCTAAATACAATTTCTATTTTTGAAAATTAAAAAAACAGAGAACTGGAAAAATACAAATGTAAGGGTTTATTGGCATCAAGGTCATCTTTCATTTATTAAAGATTATTTTTTTACTATAGTGAAGAGATATATTCAATTTTTGCAATATCTAGGCTAAAGAGTGTATCGGTCTTAATTAAAAATTCATTTCCCTATGTTTTGATATTCTTAGTCAACCAAAGATTTAAATAAATATCAATTCACAAACACAATGATTTAAAACAGGCATACCTATTTGTATAATAGTTTTGGCTTGATGTTGTTTTACTAACGAATGAAGAAAACCACTCTGAAATCCTTCAAAAATCCACAGGTACTTCAAGCATAGAATTCAGTGCCCTACACTCTCCAAAGTTGGCTTAAATATCCTATTTGACTAGCTTACTATACAAGGTGTAAGTGTGTCATATAAGTATTGCAGGGCTATAAAGGAAATATTTCAAAGCAAATGATGAGCTTCCACTAGGCGTGTAGAAAAAATGAGGGAGGGGATCCCTTTATATAGGTGATGGCTCCTTCATATACATGAAATTCACCTTTTTTGGCATATATGAGTCCCAGTCACCATGCACTTCATATTAGATGAGTTAAGTCAAGGAAGAAGGGGCTAGACTAAGGATTACTATAGCAAGATCCCACCATGCACTAATGCAACTAGAGTTGGAGAGTCTATATGAATTTGACCCATTATTTTATCAGTGCTTCTTAAAGGTTTCAAAAAGGAAGACCTAATTTTAAACATATGCTAAACCTCAAGGAGTAATTCTGAGGTAAAATCCCACTCACAAAGTGCTAAGTATTCTCAAATAAAACCTAAGGGGTCATGACTATTTATTTAATTATAGGAAAGGTCAATTATAGCTATGGATATCAAAAGGTCATCTAAAGTTAAAGTACAAGAACTATTACCTAAATACAATTTCTATTTTTGGAAATTAAAAAAACAGAGAATTGGAAAAATACAAATGTAAGGGTTTATTGGCATCAAGGTCATCTTTCATTTATTGAAGATTATTTTTTACTATAGTGAAGAGATATATTCAATTTTAGCAATATCTAGGCTAAAGAGTGTATCGGTCTTAATTAAAAATTCATTTCCCTATGTTTTGATATTCTTAGTCAACCAAAGGTTTAAATAAATATCAATTCACAAACACAATGATTTAAAACACTAAGAAAGGGACATGTAGTTTGCTAATTTGAAATATGAGAGGCATACCTATTTGTATAATAGTTTTGGCTTGATGTTGTTTCACTAACGAATGAAGAAAACCACTCTTAAATCCTTCAGAAATCCACAGGTACTTCAAGCATAGAATTCAGTGCCCTACACTCTCCAAAGTTGGCTTAAATATCCTATTTGACTAGCTTACTATACAAGGTGTAAGTGTGTCATATAAGTATTGCAGGGGTATAAAGGAAATATTTCAAAGCAAATGATGAGCTTCCACTAGGCGTGTAGAAAAAATGAGGGAGGGGATCCCTTTATATAGGTGATGGCTCCTTCATATACATGAAATTCACCTTTTTTGGCATGTATGAGTCCCAGTCACCATGCACTTCATATTAGATGAGTTAAGTCAAGGAAAAAGGGGCTAGACTAAGGCTTACTATACCAAGATCCCACCATGCACTAATGCAACTAGAGTTGGAGAGTCTATATGAATTTGACCCATTATTTTACGAGTGCTTCTTAAAGGTTTCAAAAAGGAAGACCTAATTTTTAACATATGCTAAACCTCAAGGGGTAATTCTGAGGTAAAATCCCACTCACAAAGTGCTAAGTATTCTCAAATAAAACCTAAGGGGTCATGACTGTTTATTTAATTATAGGAAAGGTCAATTATAGCTATGGATATCAAAAGGTCATCTAAAGTTAAAGTACAAGAACTATTACCTAAATACAATTTCTATTTTTGCAAATAAAAAAAACACAGAACTGAAAAAATACAAATGTAAGGGTTTATTGGCATCAAGGTCATCTTTCATTTATTAAAGATTATTTTTTTACTATAGTGAAGAGATATATTCAATTTTAGCAATATCTAGGCTAAAGAGTGTATAGGTCTTAATTAAAAATTCATTTCCCTACGTTTTGATATTCTTAGTCAACCAAAGGTTTAAAAAAATATCAATTCACAAACACAATGATTTAAAACACTAAGAAAGGGGCATGTAGTTTGCTAATTTGAAATATGAGAGGCATACCTATTTGTATAATAGTTTTGGCTTGATGTATTTTTACTAACGAATGAAGAAAACCACTCTTAAATACTTCAAAAATCCACAGGTACTTCAAGCATAGAATTCAGTGCCCTACACTCTCCAAAGTTGGCTTAAATATCCTATTTGACTAGCTTACTATACAAGGTGTAAGTGTGTCATATAAGTATTGCAGGGGTATAAAGGAAATATTTCAAAGCAAATGATGAGCTTCCACTAGGCGTGTAGAAAAAATGAGGGAGGGGATCCCTTTATATAGGTGATGGCTCCTTCATATACATGAAATTCACCTTTTTTGGCATCTATGAGTCCCAGTCACCATGCACTTCATATTAGATGAGTTAAGTCAAGGAAAAAGGGGCTAGACTAAGGCTTACTATAGCAAGATCCCACCATGCACTAATGCAACTAGAGTTGGAGAGTCTATATGAATTTGACCCATTATTTTATCAGTGCTTCTTAAAGGCTTCAAAAAGGAAGACCTAATTTTTAACATATGCTAAACCTCAAGGGGTAATTCTGAGGTAAAATCCCACTGACAAAGTGCTAAGTATTCTCAAATAAAACCTAAGGGGTCATGACTGTTTATTTAATTATAGGAAAGGTCAATTATAGCTATGGATATCAAAAGGTCATCTAAAGTTAAAGTACAAGAACTATTACCTAAATACAATTTCTATTTTTGGAAATTAAAAAAACAAAGAATTGGAAAAATACAAATGTAAGGGTTTATTGGCATCAAGGTCATCTTTCATTTATTGAAGATTATTTTTTACTATAGTGAAAAGATATATTCAATTTTAGCAATATCTAGGCTAAAGAGTGTATCGGTCTTAATTAAAAATTCATTTCCCTATGTTTTGATATTCTTAGTCAACCAAAGGTTTAAATAAATATCAATTCACAAACACAATGATTTAAAACACTAAGAAAGGGGCATGTAGTTTGCTAATTTGAAATATGAGAGGCATACCTATTTGTATAATAGTTTTGGCTTGATGTTGTTTCACTAACGAATGAAGAAAACCACTCTTAAATCCTTCAAAAATCCACAGGTACTTCAAGCATAGAATTCAGTGCCCTACACTCTCCAAAGTTGGCTTAAATATCCTATTTGACTAGCTTACTATACAAGGTGTAAGTGTGTCATATAAGTATTGCAGGGGTATAAAGGAAATATTTCAAAGCAAATGATGAGCTTCCACTAGGCGTGTAGAAAAAATGAGGGAGGGGATCCCTTTATATAGGTGATGGCTCCTTCATATACATGAAATTCACCTTTTTTGGCATGTATGAGTCCCAGTCACCATGCAGTTCATATTAGATGAGTCAACTCAAGGAAAAAGGGGCTAGAGTAAGGCTTACTATAGAAAGATCCCACCATGCACTAATGCAACTAGAGTTGGAGAGTCTATATGAATTTGACCCATTATTTTACCAGTGCTTCTTCAAGGTTTCAAAAAGGAAGACCTAATTTTTAACATATGCTAAATCTCAACAAGGGGTAATTCTGAGGTAAAATCCCACTCACAAAGTGCTAAGTATTCTCAAATAAAACCTAAGGGGTCATGACTGTTTATTTAATTATAGGAAAGGTCAATTATAGCTATGGATATCAAAAGGTCATCTAAAGTTAGAGTACAAGAACTATTACCTAAATACAATTTCTATTTTTGGAAATTAAAAAAACAGAGAACTGGAAAAATACAAATGTAAGGGTTTATTGGCATCAAGGTCATCTTTCATTTATTGAAGATTATTTTTTTACTATAGTGAAGAGATATATTCAATTTTAGCAATATCTAGGCTAAAGAGTGTATCGGTCTTAATTAAAAATTCATTTCCCTATGTTTTGATATTCTTAGTGAACCAAAGATTTAAATAAATATCAATTCACAAACACAATGATTTAAAACACTAAGAAAGGGGCATGTAGTTTGCTAATTTGAAATATGAGAGGCATACCTATTTGTATAATAGTTTTGGCTTGATGTTGTTTCACTAACGAATGAAGAAAACCACTCTTAAATCCTTCAAAAATCCACAGGTATTTCAAGCATAGAATTCAGTGCCCTACACTCTCCAAAGTTGGCTTAAATATCCTATTTGACTAGCTTACTAAAAATGAGGGAGGGGATCCCTTTATATAGGTGATGGCTCCTTCATATACATGAAATTCACCTTTTTTGGCATGTATGAGTCCCAGTCACCATGCACTTCATATTAGATGAGTTAAGTCAAGGAAAAAGGGGCTAGACTAAGGCTTACTATAGCAAGATCCCACCATGCACTAACGCAACTAGAGTTGGAGAGTCTATATGAATTTGACGCGTTATTTTACCAGTGCTTCTTAAAGGTTTCAAAAAGCAAGACCTAATTTTTAATATATGCTAAACCTCAAGGGGTAATTCTGAGGTAAAATCCCACTCACAAAGTGCTAAGTATTCTCAAATAAAACCTAAGGGGTCATGACTGTTTATTTAATTATAGGAAAGGTCAATTATAGCTATGGATATCAAAAGGTCATCTAAAGTTAAAGTACAAGAACTATTACCTAAATACAATTTCTATTTTTGGAAATTCAAAAAACAGAGAACTGGAAAAATACAAATGTAAGGGTTTATTGGCCTCAAGGTCATCTTTCATTTATTAAAGATTATTTTTTTACTATAGTGAAGAGATATATTCAATTTTAGCAATATCTAGGCTAAAGAGTGTATAGGTCTTAATTAAAAATTCATTTCCCTACGTTTTGATATTCTTAGTCAACCAAAGGTTTAAAAAAATATCAATTCACAAACACAATGATTTAAAACACTAAGAAAGGGGCATGTAGTTTGCTAATTTGAAATATGAGAGGCATACCTATTTGTATAATAGTTTTGGCTTGATGTATTTTTACTAACGAATGAAGAAAACCACTCTTAAATACTTCAAAAATCCACAGGTACTTCAAGCATAGAATTCAGTGCCCTACACTCTCCAAAGTTGGCTTAAATATCCTATTTGACTAGCTTACTATACAAGGTGTAAGTGTGTCATATAAGTATTGCAGGGGTATAAAGGAAATATTTCAAAGCAAATGATGAGCTTCCACTAGGCGTGTAGAAAAAATGAGGGAGGGGATCCCTTTATATAGGTGATGGCTCCTTCATATACATGAAATTCACCTTTTTTGGCATCTATGAGTCCCAGTCACCATGCACTTCATATTAGATGAGTTAAGTCAAGGAAAAAGGGGCTAGACTAAGGCTTACTATAGCAAGATCCCACCATGCACTAATGCAACTAGAGTTGGAGAGTCTATATGAATTTGACCCATTATTTTATCAGTGCTTCTTAAAGGCTTCAAAAAGGAAGACCTAATTTTTAACATATGCTAAACCTCAAGGGGTAATTCTGAGGTAAAATCCCACTGACAAAGTGCTAAGTATTCTCAAATAAAACCTAAGGGGTCATGACTGTTTATTTAATTATAGGAAAGGTCAATTATAGCTATGGATATCAAAAGGTCATCTAAAGTTAAAGTACAAGAACTATTACCTAAATACAATTTCTATTTTTGGAAATTAAAAAAACAAAGAATTGGAAAAATACAAATGTAAGGGTTTATTGGCATCAAGGTCATCTTTCATTTATTGAAGATTATTTTTTACTATAGTGAAAAGATATATTCAATTTTAGCAATATCTAGGCTAAAGAGTGTATCGGTCTTAATTAAAAATTCATTTCCCTATGTTTTGATATTCTTAGTCAACCAAAGGTTTAAATAAATATCAATTCACAAACACAATGATTTAAAACACTAAGAAAGGGGCATGTAGTTTGCTAATTTGAAATATGAGAGGCATACCTATTTGTATAATAGTTTTGGCTTGATGTTGTTTCACTAACGAATGAAGAAAACCACTCTTAAATCCTTCAAAAATCCACAGGTACTTCAAGCATAGAATTCAGTGCCCTACACTCTCCAAAGTTGGCTTAAATATCCTATTTGACTAGCTTACTATACAAGGTGTAAGTGTGTCATATAAGTATTGCAGGGGTATAAAGGAAATATTTCAAAGCAAATGATGAGCTTCCACTAGGCGTGTAGAAAAAATGAGGGAGGGGATCCCTTTATATAGGTGATGGCTCCTTCATATACATGAAATTCACCTTTTTTGGCATGTATGAGTCCCAGTCACCATGCAGTTCATATTAGATGAGTCAACTCAAGGAAAAAGGGGCTAGAGTAAGGCTTACTATAGAAAGATCCCACCATGCACTAATGCAACTAGAGTTGGAGAGTCTATATGAATTTGACCCATTATTTTACCAGTGCTTCTTCAAGGTTTCAAAAAGGAAGACCTAATTTTTAACATATGCTAAATCTCAACAAGGGGTAATTCTGAGGTAAAATCCCACTCACAAAGTGCTAAGTATTCTCAAATAAAACCTAAGGGGTCATGACTGTTTATTTAATTATAGGAAAGGTCAATTATAGCTATGGATATCAAAAGGTCATCTAAAGTTAGAGTACAAGAACTATTACCTAAATACAATTTCTATTTTTGGAAATTAAAAAAACAGAGAACTGGAAAAATACAAATGTAAGGGTTTATTGGCATCAAGGTCATCTTTCATTTATTGAAGATTATTTTTTTACTATAGTGAAGAGATATATTCAATTTTAGCAATATCTAGGCTAAAGAGTGTATCGGTCTTAATTAAAAATTCATTTCCCTATGTTTTGATATTCTTAGTGAACCAAAGATTTAAATAAATATCAATTCACAAACACAATGATTTAAAACACTAAGAAAGGGGCATGTAGTTTGCTAATTTGAAATATGAGAGGCATACCTATTTGTATAATAGTTTTGGCTTGATGTTGTTTCACTAACGAATGAAGAAAACCACTCTTAAATCCTTCAAAAATCCACAGGTATTTCAAGCATAGAATTCAGTGCCCTACACTCTCCAAAGTTGGCTTAAATATCCTATTTGACTAGCTTACTAAAAATGAGGGAGGGGATCCCTTTATATAGGTGATGGCTCCTTCATATACATGAAATTCACCTTTTTTGGCATGTATGAGTCCCAGTCACCATGCACTTCATATTAGATGAGTTAAGTCAAGGAAAAAGGGGCTAGACTAAGGCTTACTATAGCAAGATCCCACCATGCACTAACGCAACTAGAGTTGGAGAGTCTATATGAATTTGACGCGTTATTTTACCAGTGCTTCTTAAAGGTTTCAAAAAGCAAGACCTAATTTTTAACATATGCTAAACCTCAAGGGGTAATTCTGAGGTAAAATCCCACTCACAAAGTGCTAAGTATTCTCAAATAAAACCTAAGGGGTCATGACTGTTTATTTAATTATAGGAAAGGTCAATTATAGCTATGGATATCAAAAGGTCATCTAAAGTTAAAGTACAAGAACTATTACCTAAATACAATTTCTATTTTTGGAAATTCAAAAAACAGAGAACTGGAAAAATACAAATGTAAGGGTTTATTGGCCTCAAGGTCATCTTTCATTTATTGAAGATTATTTTTTTACTATAGTGAAGAGATATATTGAATTTTAGCAATATCTAGGCTAAAGAGTGTATCGGTCTTAATTAAAAATTCATTTCCCTTTGTTTTGATATTCTTAGTCAACCAAAGATTTTAATAAATATCAATTCACAAACACAATGATTTAAAACACTAAGAAAGGTGTGAGATCCCCCTGTTCCCACCGAGCAACGGATTCGGGTACTAGCAGCGGAGGTAGCACTTCTCGCGTGGGACAGGGGTCCCACATTCGGGGCCTCGCCCACGGATATCCGGACAAGAGACTAATCCGTCGGTTTGTCCAAAACCGAAACCGAAAAAACTTCCTTTACCCGGAAAGCATGGGCGATTCCACCAGGATAACTCTTTACTCTAACGTAGTCAAGATCGTTACGGATCAACTGATCTGACTGCACCTTTAACGGTACTTGGTCAAATCAAGGAAGAACTTGCACTTGAATCATTGGGATCAACGCTTTTTTCCCCATCAAGAGGCACAGCCGTTGATTCCTATCCATAGAACAATTTCTATCCGGGATTTACTTCATCTATCGTAATAATAGAATTTAAATCTCGATTTACGGATCCATCAGTCCAGCCTAACCCCATCCGATCCCATGGGTTAGCCAACCGCCCAACCACTGTAGTGATGGGATCCAATTTGGAATTTGGTTAGGTTTTGTCCCGGGTACCAAGGAAAAGAGTTCCAAGGCCCCCTAGCCGGAAGTTCATGCAAACATAAAATTAGGCACACCACTTACACACCCAATATGAAATTGCCTCTTTCTTAGCATCAGCTAACTTTAAAACAATCCTTTAATGAAACCATAGTACCACTGATCACAGTCTTCCAAATTATCCGATTGATTCTCAAATTTTCCATCATTCCTTCATCAGAGTATCTATGGCATCATTGGCAACTAGAACGCTCACCACCTGACCACTCAGGGGCCGTTTCTATAGTTCCTAGCCCATAATACTCGGCAATATAATCACTTATCAAGATGGACTCTCGTTGAAGATCAGCAAGATCAACCAACAGATCCATATAAAAGAGCCATGGACTCATCCGTTGAGGACCAGCAAGGTCAGTCAACCAGATCCATGCCCGGTTTCACAAAACAACTCTTACTCCTTGTTCCAATATCTTCCTCGACGCACGCGTGGGTATCCTAGGCGACCCAGAGCCCGAGCACCGTATGGTCAGCACCCTCTAGGATCCTTCGCAGGTGACCTAGCGCTTCACTCATAGGCCGCTTCCTTGGTCCCTCATCCACCGTACCGGAAGCTCACCATTTTAATCGAACCGAGGCTGGTCAAGACCTCGGTCGACCTTGCTACGCGAGACGTCCTCCATTGACTCTCCGTCAGCAGTTGCAACTTTATCAGTTAGGTCTCCACGACCTTAATCACAAGACGGTCAAAATGCTTCCCCAGCATTCTTGACATAAAACAGCCATTTACAAACAGCATTTACAAACAGTTTACAAATACAGTTTCTATATTAACTCTCATTTTTCCACATTGTCCCTCATTAATCCACATTACTTATTCCACATTCCATGTATATGTGTACTCATCCAATCACCTCCTTTTTCCATCTCTTCACTTCAGATTCCTTCACATCACATATCATATATTCACATCCATATCCACATCCATACATCCACATCCACATCCACATTCACATCCATACATCCACATCTACATGCTTATCTCCATTTTCACATCCTCATTTATACATCCACATCCCATATCCACATTCATACATACACATCCATATCCCATATCCATATCCACATCCACATCCACATCCACATTCACATCCATGCATCCACATCTACATGCTTACCTCCATTTTCACATCCTCATTTATACATCCACATCCCATATCCACATTCATACATACACATCCATACATCCACATTCCACATTCACATCTATACATCCACATCTACATTCACATTCACATACATCCACATCCACATTCCCATACATCCACATCTATACATCCACATTCCACATTCACATCTACATTCACATTCACATACATCCACATCTACATTCACATTCACATACATCCACATCCACATCCACATACATACATACATCCACATCCACATCCACATTCCACATTCACATCTATACATCCACATCTACATTCACATTCACATACATCCACATCCACATTCCCATACATCCACATCTATACATCCACATTCCACATTCACATCTACATTCACATTCACATACATCCACATCTACATCCACATTTACATCTATGCATATACATCTTCATGCATATATCCATTTTCATGTTCATACATCCACACTCCCATCTCCATATCCACACATCCACATACATACATCCATTTTCACATTCCCATTTATATAACCCCATATACCTTCACATCTAATCTTTTACATCACATCCATTCTCGCCCTATCACAACCCATATACATCTTATCCTATCACATACACTTCTTACCTCATCCCCCCATACACATCTTAATTCATCTTATCACATCCTAACTTATTTCATAAGCATCTTATCACCTCTTATCACACCTCTTATCACATCCTATCACTTTCCATACGCATCTTATCAATTCTTATCACATCTCATACACCTCTTATCACATCTTATCACATTTCATATCTTTTTTTTTTAAAAAAGAGAATTCTTTTATTTGATATAAGATTTCTCTACACATTTATTTATACATAAATTCCATTTAATGAGACTAACACTTTCGAAATTAAAATCAATCTTTTATGCATCTTCTTATGCATGATTTCAATTTGGTAGGGAATTATACTTTTAGAATAAAAGAATTTCTCTTATGCATCTAAGTTAAGCATAAAATCCATTTATGAGGAAAATCATACTTTTAGTATAAAAGAATATCTTTTATGCATACCTATATGCATGAAATCCAATATGATAAAAGTAACACTTTTGATATAAAAATTTTCTTTTATGCATACTTTTATGCATGAAAATTAAAAATAATAAAAGTAACACTTTTGATATAAAAATTTTTCCTTTATGCATACTTCTATGCATGAAATAAAAATGGTAAAAATAACACTTTTGATATAAAAACTTATCCTTTATGCATAATATTAAAATTCAATTTCTCCATAATTGTTATGAAATTCTTTCAATTAATCTAGGATGATAATTCCTAGAATATGGTAGGAAGTCCTCTTTTTATGCTTTGAATGAGATTATTTTATGCATAATTTTTATAAAAATTTTGCCATAGCTCCGCTGCTATGACTGATAAATCTCAATTTTTCTAAGGGATAATGCTTATCATTAAGAAAATAATTAAAATAATCTCTAATTGGATTATCAATCCATAATGGATTGAATCATTAATATACATAAACTAAAAGTATAGAAAAAAGCCATTAATTTGGCCTCAAGCATAGCTTAATCTTGGGTTAAGGAAAAGCTTTATGAAAAGCTTGATTTGGATTGAGAACGGTTCATGAGTATGACCATTTCTTGAGTGAGAGAGAGAATTTACATAAAAATCATTAGAATTTAAACATAAATGAAAATTAACTTCAATAGCATTATGTAACTCTTCACTACTATTCAAACTTCAATAGCATTAAAAAAAACCATACCAATTAAACTTCTCAAGCTTGAGAGGGGTTGAGAAGAGAGAAACATTGAGAAATTATAGAAAGATCAATATTCACTAATTACCTTACAACTTGCTTGATTCTTTGTTCACGGTAGAGGCCCCCAACCAATCAATTGGTTAAGTATGTTGATGGAGCCACTAATGGGGATTGAAGAAAGAGGGAAGCTCCAAAAACTAGTGAATTATTAAATGAATTCACAGTTCTTGGCTTAGGTGGAGTAGAGTAACGATGCATAAACACTATCTATTTTTCAACAAGGGGGAGGCTTCTATTTATAGGAAAAATTGAGCTCCTAACCAAACAAACTGATTCTAGAATTTTCTAAATCAGTTTGGTCAATATTTGACCATTTTTAGGTCAGTTAAGCTAACTTTTTGGAACTAGACTTGAATGAGGAGAGAGGAGAGATGAAATATCTCAATTTTTATGAGTTTAAAACTCATTCAAGCATGTGAAATATGCACCTCCTTTAAAGAACTCCCCTTCCTTACATATGTGTCATAATGGAATCATTTTAATATTGCTCATAGTTTTTTTTACTAATAAACCTTGTACATTTTCAACTCTTCATCTTATGTGAAATATGCACCTCCTTTAAAGAATTCCCCTTCCTTACATATGTGTCATAATGGAATCATTTTAATATTGCTCATAGTTTTTTACTAATAAACCTTGTACATTTTCAACTCTTCATCTTATGTGAAATATGCACCTCCTTTAAAGAATTCCCCTTCCTTACATATGTGTCATAATGGCATCATTTTAATATTGCTCATAGTTTTTTACTAATAAACCTTGTACATTTTCAACTCTTCATCTTATGTGAGCATTTACTCATTTTTGGATACCCAAAATATCTCATATTTTTAATATTGCTCATAGTTTTTTACTAATAAACCTTGTACATTTTCAACTCTTCACCTTATGTGAGCATTTACTCATTTTTGGGTATCTTCTTTTTACAAATTTGGATTTATCTCTTCCCTACACATGGATTGATGCTATTGGCCCATAGGAACCTTAATTGGACCATAGTCTAAAGATTTCTGAAAATCTAGACCCTTAGACTAAGGTTCTTTATACCTATTTCCAATTAATTCCAATTGCACATTGGAAAATTCTTTTTGAATTTCTGTTTCAGGGGAACTCATCTGAATTAGAAGAGATATTTTTCTATCCAAAAATATTCAAAATCTGAATATTCTCTCTCTAGAATATTTTTCTCTCTCTAGGCTAAAACAGATAGAAACAAGGTCTTTATATTTCTGAAGAGGGATTGATTACAGGGAAAGATACTAGACATCAAAAAGGGAGTAGGGGAGGAATCTTACATTCTACCCCACTTAAAAAATGCGAGATGTCCTCATCTCGCAAACTGGGATAATTTCGCAAGATGCACGAATATGAGACTTAGAGAAAAATTTTAATCAAGATTAACCACCAAGAAACGTCTTAAAGAGAGCAAGATTCAAAATAAGAACAAGATTTAAACTTTATTCATTCTCGGAACTTATACAGTAAAGATAGAAGAACTCTTTACACTTCCATAAGCCCGTCCATCATATGATCACAAAAGCAGTCCTCACAAGCTGCACAAGTATAAGGTAACTCATCTATGGGAATAATTCTGTTGGTTATTGCTGCACCTATCTCAGTGGTATGAGGTGATCTAACAAAAGGACCTCTGAGAGGCAAGCCAAAAACGGGATAAAGGCATATCTTCTCATGAGGAAGAAAACATGCCAGTAAGAAGACCCGCTCAGAAAACCCAAGATGCCTTGATCTCATGACACAGTAGTATCGGGGACCCAAACCCAAAGCTTCAATAACCATGGCCAAGCGGACATTGTTACGAAAGTGCTGCTGACCCCAGGGTGTTACCCTAGTTATGTTTTGATAGGTCCGCCATTTGGTTTGCGCTACAGAAGTTCCCAAGTGAGGGAAAAGTGAGCGCTCATACTGCTCTATAAAATCCTTCTTCACAGATTCACTTGCGTCTTGAAGGTGAGGAATCATTATGGATAAAACTAGTTCTTGTTGCCAAGCCATGAAGGAAATTAAGAAAGAAAGGACATCAATGGAAGTAAGATTACTGTGAGCGACAAGTAAAAGTTACGACTTATATAAAGGAAGGAGCTAGCGTAACTTAGAAGCCAACGGTATCTTGCCACTGAAGTTTTATCGTCTTTCCATGATTTGGGTTTGGCACATATTTCTATGAAATACATTAAGAACTTTGAGATGAGGAGATAAAAGAAGCTCGTAAGCTAAGTCGCTTACTTTCTTTGAATTCAGATAAGGCTCACAATATCTGGGGGATAACTTCTTAAACTCCCCAATAGATAAAGAACTTCTTTTGGGCCGTACTCGAATGAAGACCAAAACCTTGATATCCAAAACATCGATTCTCACTTCTGAACTCATTGTTCTGAATCCTTAAAACAGGTGGGACTCTTGAGAAGTATTCTAGGAAAAGGGTCTTCCTTTGTTAAACAGAACTTTCTTTTATTTTAGAGAGGGAATAATTATAAGATCAGAAAGGGAGATTCTTACTCCTGTATACCTCGAAGGCTGGGGAGGAATCTTACATTCTACCCCACTTAAAAGGTGCAAGATGTCCTCATCTCGCAAGTAGAGGACAACTTTTTTGCTTAAGATCCAATTTATTCTGGGGTTCCTTATATTCCGGTCAACCCAACAGAATATGGGGATAAATATCCCTTATATAGAATTCATCATTAAATAACAATTCATTCAAATCATATCATTCATATCTTTAACATGATAATGGTCCATTAGACCGAAAATTTCCTTCAGAACATTCCTCCACGGAATTTAAGTTAAGCAAGTTCTCAATTTGTCATCCCTTAACTTGATCTACCGTCTCAAGTGTTAACAGTAGTAATCTGACAGCACAATCCACTAATCTCATAGTGATTTGCTGAATCATTTTCATCATTTATCATTACAGGGACTCGTCCCATTCATCCTCATTGCGGTTTTGCTCAAGTTATTATATTTCAACTAAATTTCAAAAATCATCATTTTTCAATCAGAATCCCAATCAATTCATCAGTTCCCAAACAGAATTAAAAATCATATCAACCACATTCAAATTCATCATCTGGATAGCATTAATGCTTATAATTTCAAGTCTTAGATTTACTCGTATATACTGTCAGTAAAGAGCTGCAGTTATACTCTCGGTATATACGGATAGTCACGGCCCTTGGAATTATAAGGTAAATACCATCATGTCTAGGCCTCAAGCAAGTCAAGGATTCTATATAATTGCGGTACTTCCATCTGAAGACCCAATTACCAAATTACAAATTTCAATTTGAATATCAAATTGTATGAATTATATCAAACAATTACAACCTTTTTGTGTTTCTTGATAAATTTCTGACCTATTTGTCTTCTCAATTGATCTTTATTAACCAAATGCTCTGATACCAACTGTGAGATCCCCCTGTTCCCACCGAGCAACGGATTCGGGTACTAGCAGCGGAGGTAGCACTTCTCGCGTGGGACAGGGGTCCCACATTCGGGGCCTCGCCCACGGATATCCGGACAAGAGACTAATCCGTCGGTTTGTCCAAAACCGAAACCGAAAAAACTTCCTTTACCCGGAAAGCATGGGCGATTCCACCAGGATAACTCTTTACTCTAACGTAGTCAAGATCGTTACGGATCAACTGATCTGACTGCACCTTTAACGGTACTTGGTCAAATCAAGGAAGAACTTGCACTTGAATCATTGGGATCAACGCTTTTTTCCCCATCAAGAGGCACAGCCGTTGATTCCTATCCATAGAACAATTTCTATCCGGGATTTACTTCATCTATCGTAATAATAGAATTTAAATCTCGATTTACGGATCCATCAGTCCAGCCTAACCCCATCCGATCCCATGGGTTAGCCAACCGCCCAACCACTGTAGTGATGGGATCCAATTTGGAATTTGGTTAGGTTTTGTCCCGGGTACCAAGGAAAAGAGTTCCAAGGCCCCCTAGCCGGAAGTTCATGCAAACATAAAATTAGGCACACCACTTACACACCCAATATGAAATTGCCTTTTTCTTAGCATCAGCTAACTTTAAAACAATCCTTTAATGAAACCATAGTACCACTGATCACAGTCTTCCAAATTATCCGATTGATTCTCAAATTTTCCATCATTCCTTCATCAGAGTATCTATGGCATCATTGGCAACTAGAACGCTCACCACCTGACCACTCAGGGGCCGTTTCTATAGTTCCTAGCCCATAATACTCGGCAATATAATCACTTATCAAGATGGACTCTCGTTGAAGATCAGCAAGATCAACCAACAGATCCATATAAAAGAGCCATGGACTCATCCGTTGAGGACCAGCAAGGTCAGTCAACCAGATCCATGCCCGGTTTCACAAAACAACTCTTACTCCTTGTTCCAATATCTTCCTCGACGCACGCGTGGGTATCCTAGGCGACCCAGAGCCCGAGCACCGTATGGTCAGCACCCTCTAGGATCCTTCGCAGGTGACCTAGCGCTTCACTCATAGGCCGCTTCCTTGGTCCCTCATCCACCGTACCGGAAGCTCACCATTTTAATCGAACCGAGGCTGGTCAAGACCTCGGTCGACCTTGCTACGCGAGACGTCCTCCATTGACTCTCCGTCAGCAGTTGCAACTTTATCAGTTAGGTCTCCACGACCTTAATCACAAGACGGTCAAAATGCTTCCCCAGCATTCTTGACATAAAACAGCCATTTACAAACAGCATTTACAAACAGTTTACAAATACAGTTTCTATATTAACTCTCATTTTTCCACATTGTCCCTCATTAATCCACATTACTTATTCCACATTCCATGTATATGTGTACTCATCCAATCACCTCCTTTTTCCATCTCTTCACTTCAGATTCCTTCACATCACATATCATATATTCACATCCATATCCACATCCATACATCCACATCCACATCCACATTCACATCCATACATCCACATCTACATGCTTATCTCCATTTTCACATCCTCATTTATACATCCACATCCCATATCCACATTCATACATACACATCCATATCCCATATCCATATCCACATCCACATCCACATCCACATTCACATCCATGCATCCACATCTACATGCTTACCTCCATTTTCACATCCTCATTTATACATCCACATCCCATATCCACATTCATACATACACATCCATACATCCACATTCCACATTCACATCTATACATCCACATCTACATTCACATTCACATACATCCACATCCACATTCCCATACATCCACATCTATACATCCACATTCCACATTCACATCTACATTCACATTCACATACATCCACATCTACATTCACATTCACATACATCCACATCCACATCCACATACATACATACATCCACATCCACATCCACATTCCACATTCACATCTATACATCCACATCTACATTCACATTCACATACATCCACATCCACATTCCCATACATCCACATCTATACATCCACATTCCACATTCACATCTACATTCACATTCACATACATCCACATCTACATCCACATTTACATCTATGCATATACATCTTCATGCATATATCCATTTTCATGTTCATACATCCACACTCCCATCTCCATATCCACACATCCACATACATACATCCATTTTCACATTCCCATTTATATAACCCCATATACCTTCACATCTAATCTTTTACATCACATCCATTCTCGCCCTATCACAACCCATATACATCTTATCCTATCACATACACTTCTTACCTCATCCCCCCATACACATCTTAATTCATCTTATCACATCCTAACTTATTTCATAAGCATCTTATCACCTCTTATCACACCTCTTATCACATCTTATCACTTTCCATACGCATCTTATCAATTCTTATCACATCTCATACACCTCTTATCACATCTTATCACATTTCATATCTTTTTTTTTTTTTTAAAGAGAATTCTTTTATTTGATATAAGATTTCTCTACACATTTATTTATACATAAATTCCATTTAAGGAGACTAACACTTTCGAAATTAAAATCAATCTTTTATGCATCTTCTTATGCATGATTTCAATTTGGTAGGGAATTATACTTTTAGAATAAAAGAATTTCTCTTATGCATCTAAGTTAAGCATAAAATCCATTTATGAGGAAAATCATACTTTTAGTATAAAAGAATATCTTTTATGCATACCTATATGCATGAAATCCAATATGATAAAAGTAACACTTTTGATATAAAAATTTTCTTTTATGCATACTTTTATGCATGAAAATTAAAAATAATAAAAGTAACACTTTTGATATAAAAATTTTTCCTTTATGCATACTTCTATGCATGAAATAAAAATGGTAAAAATAACACTTTTGATATAAAAACTTATCCTTTATGCATAATATTAAAATTCAATTTCTCCATAATTGTTATGAAATTCTTTCAATTAATCTAGGATGATAATTCCTAGAATATGGTAGGAAGTCCTCTTTTTATGCTTTGAATGAGATTATTTTATGCATAATTTTTATAAAAATTTTGCCATAGCTCCGCTGCTATGACTGATAAATCTCAATTTTTCTAAGGGATAATGCTTATCATTAAGAAAATAATTAAAATAATCTCTAATTGGATTATCAATCCATAATGGATTGAATCATTAATATACATAAACTAAAAGTATAGAAAAAAGCCATTAATTTGGCCTCAAGCATAGCTTAATCTTGGGTTAAGGAAAAGCTTTATGAAAAGCTTGATTTGGATTGAGAACGGTTCATGAGTATGACCATTTCTTGAGTGAGAGAGAGAATTTACATAAAAATCATTAGAATTTAAACATAAATGAAAATTAACTTCAATAGCATTATGTAACTCTTCACTACTATTCAAACTTCAATAGCATTAAAAAAAAACCATACCAATTAAACTTCTCAAGCTTGAGAGGGGTTGAGAAGAGAGAAACATTGAGAAATTATAGAAAGATCAATATTCACTAATTACCTTACAACTTGCTTGATTCTTTGTTCACGGTAGAGGCCCCCAACCAATCAATTGGTTAAGTATGTTGATGGAGCCACTAATGGGGATTGAAGAAAGAGGGAAGCTCCAAAAACTAGTGAATTATTAAATGAATTCACAGTTCTTGGCTTAGGTGGAGTAGAGTAACGATGCATAAACACTATCTATTTTTCAACAAGGGGGAGGCTTCTATTTATAGGAAAAATTGAGCTCCTAACCAAACAAACTGATTCTAGAATTTTCTAAATCAGTTTGGTCAATATTTGACCATTTTTAGGTCAGTTAAGCTAACTTTTTGGAACTAGACTTGAATGAGGAGAGAGGAGAGATGAAATATCTCAATTTTTATGAGTTTAAAACTCATTCAAGCATGTGAAATATGCACCTCCTTTAAAGAACTCCCCTTCCTTACATATGTGTCATAATGGAATCATTTTAATATTGCTCATAGTTTTTTTTACTAATAAACCTTGTACATTTTCAACTCTTCATCTTATGTGAAATATGCACCTCCTTTAAAGAATTCCCCTTCCTTACATATGTGTCATAATGGAATCATTTTAATATTGCTCATAGTTTTTTACTAATAAACCTTGTACATTTTCAACTCTTCATCTTATGTGAAATATGCACCTCCTTTAAAGAATTCCCCTTCCTTACATATGTGTCATAATGGCATCATTTTAATATTGCTCATAGTTTTTTACTAATAAACCTTGTACATTTTCAACTCTTCATCTTATGTGAGCATTTACTCATTTTTGGATACCCAAAATATCTCATATTTTTAATATTGCTCATAGTTTTTTACTAATAAACCTTGTACATTTTCAACTCTTCACCTTATGTGAGCATTTACTCATTTTTGGGTATCTTCTTTTTACAAATTTGGATTTATCTCTTCCCTACACATGGATTGATGCTATTGGCCCATAGGAACCTTAATTGGACCATAGTCTAAAGATTTCTGAAAATCTAGACCCTTAGACTAAGGTTCTTTATACCTATTTCCAATTAATTCCAATTGCACATTGGAAAATTCTTTTTGAATTTCTGTTTCAGGGGAACTCATCTGAATTAGAAGAGATATTTTTCTATCCAAAAATATTCAAAATCTGAATATTTTCTCTCTAGAATATTTTTCTCTCTCTAGGCTAAAACAGATAGAAACAAGGTCTTTATATTTCTGAAGAGGGATTGATTACAGGGAAAGATACTAGACATCAAAAAGGGAGTAGGGGAGGAATCTTACAAAAGGAGCATGTAGTTTGCTAATTTGAAATATGAGAGGCATACCTATTTGTATAATAGTTTTGGCTTGATGTTGTTTAACTAACGAATGAAGAAAACCACTCCCAAATCCTTGAAAAAATCCAGAGGTACTTCAAGCATAGAATTTAGTGCCGTACACTCTCCAAAGTTGGCTTAAATATCCTATTTGACTAGCTTACTATACAAGGTGTAAGTGTGTCATATAAGTATTGCAGGGGTATAAAGGAAATATTTCAAAGCAAATGATGAGCTTCCACTAGGCGTGTAGAAAAAATGAGAGAGGGGATCCCTTTATATAGGTGATGGCTCCTTCATATACATGAAATTCACCTTTTTTGGCATGTATGAGTCCCAATCACCATGCACTTCATATTAGATGAGTTAAGTCAAGAAAAAAGGGGCTAGACTAAGGCTTACTATAGCAAGATCCCACCATGCACTAATGCAACTAGAGTTGGAGAGTCTATATGAATTTGACCCATTATTTTACCAGTGCTTCTTAAAGGTTTCAAAAAGAAAGACCTAATTTTTAACATATGCTAAACCTCAAGGGGTCATGACTGTTTATTTAATTATAGGAAAGGTCAATTATAGCTATGGATATCAAAAGGTCATCTAAAGTTAAAGTACAAGAACTATTACCTAAATACAATTTCTATTTTTGAAAATTAATAAAACAGAGAATTGGAAAAATACAAATGTAAGGGTTTATTGGCATCAAGGTCATCTTTCATTTATGGAAGATTATTTTTTACTATAGTGAAGAGATATATTTAATTTTAGCAATATCTAGGCTAAAGAGTGTATCGGTCTTAATCAAAAATTCATTTCCCTATGTTTTGATATTCTTAGTCAACCAAAGATTTAAATAAATATCAATTCACAAACACAATGATTTAAAACACTAAGAAAGGGGCATGTAGTTTGCTAATTTAAAATATGAGAGGCATACCTATTTGTATAACAGTTTTGGCTTGATGTTGTTTCACTAACGAATGAAGAAAACCACTCTTAAATCCTTCAAAAATCCACAGGTACTTCAAGCATAGAATTCAGTGCCCTACACTCTCCAAAGTTGGCTTAAATATCCTATTTGACTAGCTTCCTATACAAGGTGTAAGTGTGTCATATAAGTATTGCAAGGGTATAAAGGAAATATTTCAAAGCAAATGATGAGCTTCCACTAGGCGTGTAGAAAAAATGAGGGAGGGGATCCCTTTATATAGGTGATGGCTCCTTCATATACATGAAATTCACCTTTTTTGGCATGTATGAGTCCCAGTCACCATGCACTTCATATTAGATGAGTTAAGTCAAGAAAAAAAGGGGCTAGACTAAGGCTTACTATAGCAAGATCCCACCATGCACTAATGCAACTAGAGTTGGAGAGTCTATATGAATTTGACCCATTATTTTACCAGTGCTTCTTAAAGGTTTCAAAAAGGAGGACCTAATTTTTAACATATGATAAACCTCAAGGGGTAATTCTGAGGTAAAATCCCACTCACAAAGTGCTAAGTATTCTCAAATAAAACCTAAGGGTCATGACTGTTTATTTAATTATAGGAAAGGTCAATTATAGCTATGGATATCAAAAGGTCATCTAAAGTTAAAGTACAAGAACTATTACCTAAATACAATTTCTATTTTTGAAAATTAAAAAAACAGAGAACTGGAAAAATACAAATGTAAGGGTTTATTGGCATCAAGGTCATCTTTCATTTATTAAAGATTATTTTTTTACTATAGTGAAGAGATATATTCAATTTTTGCAATATCTAGGCTAAAGAGTGTATCGGTCTTAATTAAAAATTCATTTCCCTATGTTTTGATATTCTTAGTCAACCAAAGATTTAAATAAATATCAATTCACAAACACAATGATTTAAAACAGGCATACCTATTTGTATAATAGTTTTGGCTTGATGTTGTTTTACTAACGAATGAAGAAAACCACTCTGAAATCCTTCAAAAATCCACAGGTACTTCAAGCATAGAATTCAGTGCCCTACACTCTCCAAAGTTGGCTTAAATATCCTATTTGACTAGCTTACTATACAAGGTGTAAGTGTGTCATATAAGTATTGCAGGGCTATAAAGGAAATATTTCAAAGCAAATGATGAGCTTCCACTAGGCGTGTAGAAAAAATGAGGGAGGGGATCCCTTTATATAGGTGATGGCTCCTTCATATACATGAAATTCACCTTTTTTGGCATATATGAGTCCCAGTCACCATGCACTTCATATTAGATGAGTTAAGTCAAGGAAGAAGGGGCTAGACTAAGGATTACTATAGCAAGATCCCACCATGCACTAATGCAACTAGAGTTGGAGAGTCTATATGAATTTGACCCATTATTTTATCAGTGCTTCTTAAAGGTTTCAAAAAGGAAGACCTAATTTTAAACATATGCTAAACCTCAAGGAGTAATTCTGAGGTAAAATCCCACTCACAAAGTGCTAAGTATTCTCAAATAAAACCTAAGGGGTCATGACTGTTTATTTAATTATAGGAAAGGTCAATTATAGCTATGGATATCAAAAGGTCATCTAAAGTTAAAGTACAAGAACTATTACCTAAATACAATTTCTATTTTTGGAAATTAAAAAAACAGAGAATTGGAAAAATACAAATGTAAGGGTTTATTGGCATCAAGGTCATCTTTCATTTATTGAAGATTATTTTTTACTATAGTGAAGAGATATATTCAATTTTAGCAATATCTAGGCTAAAGAGTGTATCGATCTTAATTAAAAATTCATTTCCCTATGTTTTGATATTCTTAGTCAACCAAAGGTTTAAATAAATATCAATTCACAAACACAATGATTTAAAACACTAAGAAAGGGACATGTAGTTTGCTAATTTGAAATATGAGAGGCATACCTATTTGTATAATAGTTTTGGCTTGATGTTGTTTCACTAACGAATGAAGAAAACCACTCTTAAATCCTTCAGAAATCCACAGGTACTTCAAGCATAGAATTCAATGCCCTACACTCTCCAAAGTTGGCTTAAATATCCTATTTGACTAGCTTACTATACAAGGTGTAAGTGTGTCATATAAGTATTGCAGGGGTATAAAGGAAATATTTCAAAGCAAATGATGAGCTTCCACTAGGCGTGTAGAAAAAATGAGGGAGGGGATCCCTTTATATAGGTGATGGCTCCTTCATATACATGAAATTCACCTTTTTTGGCATGTATGAGTCCCAGTCACCATGCACTTCATATTAGATGAGTTAAGTCAAGGAAAAAGGGGCTAGACTAAGGCTTACTATACCAAGATCCCACCATGCACTAATGCAACTAGAGTTGGAGAGTCTATATGAATTTGACCCATTATTTTACCAGTGCTTCTTAAAGGTTTCAAAAAGGAAGACCTAATTTTTTACATATGCTAAACCTCAAGGGGTAATTCTGAGGTAAAATCCCACTCACAAAGTGCTAAGTATTCTCAAATAAAACCTAAGGGGTCATGACTGTTTATTTAATTATAGAAGAGATCAATTATAGCTATGGATATCAAAAGGTCATCTAAAGTTAAAGTACAAGAACTATTACCTAAATACAATTTCTATTTTTGGAAATTAAAGAAACAGAGAACTAGAAAAATACAAATGTAAGGGTTTATTGGCATCAAGGTCATCTTTCATTTATTAAAGATTATTTTTTACTATAGTGAAGAGATATATTCAATTTTTGCAATATCTAGGCTAAAGAGTGTATAGGTCTTAATTAAAAATTCATTTCTCTTTGTTTTGATTTTCTTAGTCAACCAAAGATTTAAATAAATATCAATTCACAAACACAATGATTTAAAACACTAAGAAAGGGGCATGTAGTTTGCTAATTTGAAATATGAGAGGCATACCTATTTGTATAATAGTTTTGGCTTGATGTTGTTTTACTAACGAATATAGAAAACCACTCTGAAATCCTTCAAAAATCCACAGGTACTTCAAGCATAGAATTCAGTGCCCTACACTCTCCAAAGTTGGCTTAAATATCCTATTTGACTAGCTTACTATACAAGGTGTAAGTGTGTCATATAAGTATTGCAGGGCTATAAAGGAAATATTTCAAAGCAAATGATGAGCTTCCACTAGGCGTGTAGAAAAAATGAGGGAGGGGATTCCTTTATAGAGGTGATGGCTCCTTCATATACATGAAATTCACCTTTTTTGGCATATATGAGTCCCAGTCACCATGCACTTCATATTAGATGAGTTAAGTCAAGGAAAAAGGGGCTAGACTAAGGCTTACTATAGCAAGATCCCACCATGCACTAATACAACTAGAGTTGGAGAGTCTATATGAATTTGACCCATTATTTTTATCAGTGCTTCTTAAAGGTTTCAAAAAGGAAGACCTAATTTTTAACATATGCTAAACCTCAAGGAGTAATTCTGAGGTAAAATCCAACTCACAAAGTGCTAAGTATTCTCAAATAAAACCTAAGGGGTCATGACTCTTTATTTAATTATAGGAAAGGTCAATTATAGCTATGGATATCAAAAGGTCATCTAAAGTTAAAGTACAAGAACTATTACCTAAATACAATTTCTATTTTTAGAAATTAAAAAAACAGAGAATTGGAAAAATACAAATGTAAGGGTTTATTGGCATCAAGGTCATCTTTCATTTATTGAAGATTATTTTTTACTATAGTGAAGAGATATATTCAATTTTAGCAATATCTAGGCTAAAGAGTGTATCGGTCTTAATTAAAAATTCATTTCCCTATGTTTTGATATTCTTAGTCAGCCAAAGGTTTAAATAAATATCAATTCACAAACACAATGATTTAAAACACTAAGAAAGGGACATGTAGTTTGCTAATTTGAAATATGAGAGGCATACCTATTTGTATAATAGTTTTGGCTTGATGTTGTTTCACTAACGAATGAAGAAAACCACTCTTAAATCCTTCAAAAATCCACAGGTACTTCAAGCATAGAATTCAGTGCCCTACACTCTCGAAAGTTGGCTTAAATATCCTATTTGACTAGCTTACTATACAAGGTGTAAGTGTGTCATATAAGTATTGCAGGGGTATAAAGGAAATATTTCAAAGCAAATGATGAGCTTCCACTAGGCGTGTAGAAAAAATGAGGGACGGGATCCCTTTATATAGGTGATGGCTCCTTCATATACATGAAATTTACCTTTTTTGGCATGTATGAGTCCCAGTCACCATGCACTTCATTTTAGATGAGTTAAGTCAAGGAAAAAGGGGCTAGACTAAGGCTTACTATAGCAAGATCCCACCATGCACTAATGCAACTAGAGTTGGAGAGTCTATATGAATTTGACCCATTATTTTACCAGTGCTTCTTAAAGGTTTCAAGAAGGAAGACCTAATTTTTTACATATGCTAAACCTCAAGGGGTAATTCTGCGATAAAATCCCACTCACAAAGTGCTAAGTATTCTCAAATAAAACCTAAGGGGTCATGACTGTTTATTTAATTATAGAAGAGATCAATTATAGCTATGGATATCAAAAGGTCATCTAAAGTTAAAGTACAAGAACTATTACCTAAATACAATTTCTATTTTTTGGAAATTAAAAAAACAGAGAACTGGAAAAATACAAATGTAAGGGTTTATTGGCATCAAGGTCATCTTTCATTTATTAAAGATTATTTTTTTACTATAGTGAAGAGATATATTCAATTTTTGCAATATCTAGGCTAAAGAGTGTATAGGTCTTAATTAAAAAGTTCATTTCCCTTTGTTTTGATATTCTTAGTCAACCAAAGATTTAAATAAATATCAATTCACAAACACAATGATTTAAAACACTAAGAAAGGGGCATGTATGAGTCCCAGTCACCATGCACTTTATATTAGATGAGTTAAGTCAAGGAAAAAGGGGCTAGACTAAGGCTTACTATCGCAAGATCCCACCATGCACTAATGCAACTAGAGTTGGAGAGTCTATATGAATTTGACCCATTATTTTACCAGTACTTCTTAAAGGTTTCAAAAAGGAAGACCGAATTTTTAGCATATGCTAAACTTCAAGGGGTATATTCTGAGGTAAAATCCCACTCACAAAGTGCTAAGTATTCTCAAATAAAACCTAAGGGTGACTGTTTATTTAATTATATAAAAGGTCAATTATAGCTATGGATATCAAAAGGTCATCTAAAGTTAAAGTACAAGCACTATTACCAAAATACAATTTCTATTTTTAGAAATTAAAAAAATAGAGAACTGGAAAAATACAAATGTAAGGGTTTATTGGCATCAAGGTCATCTTTCATTTATCAAAGATTATTTTTTTACTATAGTGAAGAGATATATTCAATTTTAGCAATATCTAGGCTAGAGAGTGTATAGGTTTTAATTAAAAGTTCATTTCCCTATGTTTTGATATTGTTAGTCAACCAAAGATTTAAATAAATATCAATTCACAAACATAATGATTCAAAACACTAAGAAAGGAACATGTAGTTTGCTAATTTGAAATATGAGAGGCATACCTATTTGTATAATAGTTTTGGCTTGATGTTGTTTCACTCACAAATGAAGAAAACCACTCCCAAATCCTTCAAAAATCCACAGGTACTTCAAGCATAGAATTCAGTGCCCTACACTCTCCAAAGTTGGCTTAAATATCCTATTTGACTAGCTTACTATACAAGGTGTAAGTGTGTCATATAAGTATTGCTGGGGTATCAAGGAAATATTTCAAAGCAAATAATGAGCTTCCACTAGGCGTGTAGAAAAAATGAGGGAGGAGATCCCTTTATATAGGTGATGGCTCCTTCATATACATGAAATTCACCTTTTTTGGCATGTATGAGTCCCAGTCACCATGCACTTCATATTAGATGAGTTAACTCAAGGAAAAAGGGGCTAGGCTAAGGCTTACTATAGGAAGATCCCACCATGCACTAATGCAACTAGAGTTGGAGAGCCTATATGAATTTGAGCCATTATTTTACCAGTACTTCTTAAAGGTTTCAAAAAGGAAGACCTAATTTTTAACATATGCTAAACTTCAATGGGTATATTCTGAGGTAAAATCCCACTCACAAAGTGCTAAGTATTCTCAAATAAAACCTAGGGGTGACTGTTTGTTTAATTATAGGTGTAAGATCCCTGTTCCCACCGAGCAACGGATTCGGGGTACTGGCAGCGGAAGTAGCGCTTCTCGCGCGGGACAGGGGTCCCACACTCGGGGCCTCGCCCACGGATATCCGGATAAGAGACTAATCCGTCGGTTGTTCCAAAACCGAACCCGAAAAAACTTCCTCTACCGGAAAGCACGGGCGATTCCACCAAGATAACTTTTTACTCTAACGTAGTCAAGATCATTTCTGATCGAGATGATCCGATTACATCTATAAGATACTTAGTCAGTTCAAGGAAGAAACTTGCACTTGGATCATTAGGATCAACGCTTTTTTCCCCATTCAAGAGGCACAGCCGTTGATTCCTATTCATAGAACAGTTTCTGTCCGGGATTTATTTATTTTTTTTCTATCGTAAAAACAAAAGTTTGAGTCTCGATTTACGGATCCATCAGTCCAGCCTAACCCCATCCAATCCCATGGGTTAGCCAACCGCCCAACCACTGTAGTGATGGGATCCAATTAAAAATTTGGTTAGGTTTTGTCCCGGGTACCAAGGAAAAGAGTTCCAAGGACCCCTAGCCGGATGTTCATGCAAAATAAAACTAGTCACACCACTCACACACCCAATATGAAATTGCCTTTTTCAACCAGATTCAACCAGTTTAAAACAATCCTTAATAAAACCATAGTATCATTGATCACCATCTTCTAATTTATCCAATTGATTCTTAATTTCCCATCATTCCTTTATCAGAGTATCTATGGCATCATTGGCAACTAGAACGCTCAGGAGCCGTTTCGATAGTTCCTAGCCCATAATACTTGGCAATATAATCACTTAACATGATGGACTCTTGTTGAAGATCAGCAAGATCAACCAACAGATCCATATAAGGAGCCATGGACTCATCCATTGAAGACCAGCAAGGTCAATCAACCAGATCCATGCTCGATTTCAGAAAACAACTCCAACTCTGTTCCAATATCTTCCTCGACGCACGCGTGGGTATCCTAGGCAACCCAGAGCCCGAGCACCGTATGGTCAGCACCCTCTAGGATCCTTCGCAGGTAACCTAGCACTTCACGCATAGGCCGCTTCCTTGGCCCCTCATCCACCGTACCGGAAGCTCACCATTTTAATCGCACCGAGGCTGGTCAAGACCTCGGCCGACCTTGCTACGCGAGACGTCCTTCATTGACTCCCTGTCAGCAGTTGCAACTTTACCATCACGACTTTAATCACAAGACGGTCAAAATGCTCCCCCCAGCATTCTTGACATAAAACAATCATTTACAAACAGCATTTACAAACAGCATTCACAAACAGTTTACAACACAATTTCTATTTTAACTTTCATTTTTCCACATTATCCCTCATCAATCTACATTACTTATTCCATATTCCATTTATATGTATACTCATCCCATCACATCTTTTCCATCTCATCACTTCAGATTCCCTCACATCACAATCGTATATTCACATCCATACATCCACAACTATATGCGTACATTCACATCTACATGCATACATCTACATCCCTATGCATACATCCACATCCATATTCACATTCACCTCCATACATCTACATCTACATGCATACATCCACTCCACATTCACATCCACATCTATACATCTACATCTACATGCATACATCCACCTCTACATCCACATCTACGTCTATACACCTACATCTACATGCATACATCCACATCTCCATTCATATCTACAATTATACATCTACATCTACATGTATACATCCACATCTCCATTCCCATCTACATCTATACATCTACATCTACATGTATACATCCACATCTCTATTCACATCTACATCTATACATCTACATCTACATATATACATCCACATCTCCATTCTCATCTACATCTATACATCTACATCTTCATGCATCCACCCACCTCCACATCCACATCTACATCTATACATCTACATTTACATGTATACATCCACATCTCTATTCACATCTACATCTATACATCTACATCTACATGTATACATCCACATCTCCATTCTCACCTACACCTATACATCTACATCTACATGCATCCACCCACCTCCACATCCACATCTACATCTATACATCTACATCTACATGCATACATCCACCTCCACTTTCACACTCACATCCATACCTCTACATCTACATGCAAACATCCATATCTCCATGCATAATAATATTCTTTTAATTAATCTAGGATGATAGTTCCTAGGATATGGTAGGAAGTCCTCTTTTTATGCTTTGAATGAATTTATTTTATGCGTAATTTCTATAAAAATTTTGCCATAGTTCCGCTATTATGACTGATAAATCTCAATTTTTTTCTAAGGGATAAAGCTTATCATTAAGGAAATAATTAGAATGGTCTCTAATTGGATCATCAATCCATAATGGATTGAATCATCAATGTGCATAAACTAAAAGCATAGCAAAAGCCATTAATTTGGCCTCAAGCATAGCTTAATCTTGGATTAAGGAAAAGCTTCATGAAAAGCTTCATTTGGATTGAGAATGGGTCATGAGTATGACCATTTCTTGAGTGAGAGAGAGAAATTATAAAAACCATTAGAATTTAAATATAAATAGAAATTAACTTCTATAGCATTTATTAAATTATGTAACTCTTCACTACTATTCACCAATTAACTTCAATAGCATTTAAAAAACCATACCAATTAAACTTCTCAAGCTTGAGAGGGGTTGAGAAGAGAGAATCATTGAGAAATTATAGAAAAGATCAAAATTCAATATACTTACCTTATGATTTGCTTGATTCTTTATTCACGGTAGAGGCCCCCAACCAATCAATTGGTTTAGTATGTTGATGGAGCCACCAATAGGGATTGAAGAAGGAGAGAAGTATCAAAAACTAGTGAATTATTAAAGAATTCACAGTTTTTGGCTTAGGTGGAGTAGAGTAACAAGCATAAGACACTATATATTTTGGCTTAGGTGGAGTAGAGTAACAAAGCATAAGACACTATATGTTTTGGCTTAGGTGGAGTAGAGTAACAAGGCATAAGACTCTATCTAATTTGGCTTAGGTGGAGTAGAGTAACAAAGCATAAGACACTATATATTTTGGTTTAGGTGGAGTAGAGTAACAAAGCATAAGAGACTATGTTTTTTTTCTTTTAACAAGGGGAGGCTTCTATTTATAGGAAAATTTGAGCTCCTAACCAAACAAACTGATTCTAGAATTTTCCAAGTCAGTTTGGTCACTTTTTGACCATTTTTAGGTCAATTAAGCTAACTTTTTGGAACTAGACTTGAATGAGGAGAGAGGAGAGATGAAATATCTTAATTTTTTATGAGTTTAAAACTCATTCAAGCATGTGAAATATGCACCTCCTTTAAAGAATTCCCCTTTCTTACATATGTGTCAAAATTGTATTGCTCATAGTTTTTTACTAATAAACCTTGTACATTTTCAACTCTTCATCTTATGTGAGCATTTACTCATTTTTAGGTATTTTCTTTTTAAAATTTGGATTTATCTCCTCCCTACACATGGATTGATGCTATTGGCCCATAGAAACCTTAATTGGACCATAGTCTAAAGATTTCTGAAAATCTAGACCCTTAGGCTAAGGTTCTTTATACCTATTTCCAATTAATTCCAATTGCACATTGGAAAATTCTTTTTAAATTTCTGCTTCAGGGAAACTCATCTGAATTATAAGAGATATTTTTCTATCTAAAAATATTCAAAATCTGAATATTCTCTCTCTAGAATATTTTCTCTCTCTAGGTTAAAACAGTCATAAACAAGATCTCTTATATTTTAGAAAAGGAATGGATTACAGGAGAATATACTAGACATCAAAAAGGGGTTGGGGGAGGAATCTTACATTCTACCCCACTTAAAAAACGCGAGATGTCCTCATCTCGCAACTTGGAATAATTTCGCAAGATGCACGAATATGAGACTTAGAGAAAAATTTTAATCACGATTAACCACCAAGAAAAGTCTTAAAGAGAGCAAGATTCAAAATAAGAACAAGATTTAAACTTTATTCATTCACGGGACTTATACAGTAAAGATAGAAGAACTCTTTACACTTCCATAAGCCCGTCCATCATATGGTCACAAAAGCAGTCCTCACAAGCTGCACAAGTATAGGGTAACTCATCTATGGGAATGATTCTGCTGGTTATTGCCGCACCTATCTCAGTGGTATGAGGTGATCTAACAAAAGGACCTCTGAGAGACAAGCCAAAAACGGGATAAAGGCATATCTTCTCATGAGGAAGAAAACACGCCAGTAAGAAGACCCGCTCAGAAAACCCAAGATGCCTTGATCTCATGACACAGTAGTATCGGGGACCCAAACCCAAAGCTTCAATAACCATGGCCAAGCGGACATTGTTATGAAAGTGCTGCTGATCCCAGGGTGTTACCCTAGTTATGTTTTGATAGGTCCGCCATTTGGTCTGCGCTACAGAAGTTCCTAGGTGAGGAAAAAGTGAGCGCTCATACTGTTCTATAAAGTCTTTCTTCACAGACTCTCTTGCGTCTTGAAGGTGAGAAATCATTAGGGATAAAACTAATTCATGTTGCCAAGCCATGAAGGAGATTACGAAAGAAAGGAGATTGATGGGAGTAAGATTACTGTGAGCGGCAAGTAAAAATTACGACTTATATAAAGGAAGGAGCTAGCGTAACCTAGAAGCCAACGGTAACTTGCCACTGAAGTTTTACCGTCTTTCCATGATTTAAGTTTGACACATTTTTCTATAGAAGGCATTAAGAATTTTGAGATGAGGGAATTTTTGATATCCATATTTATAATTGACCTTTCCTATAATTAAATAAACAGTCATGACCCCTTAGGTTTTATTTGAGAATACTTAGCACTTTGTGAGTGGGATTTTTCCTCAGAATTACCCCTTGAGATTTAGCATATGTTAAAAATTAGGTCTTCCTTTTTGAAATCTTTAAGAAGCACTGGTAAAATAATGGGTCAAATTCATATAGACTCTCCAACTCTAATTGCATTAGTGCATGGTGGGATCTTGCTATAGTAAGCCTTAGTCTAGCCCCTTTTTCCTTGACTTAACTCATCTAATATGAAGTGCATGGTGACTGGGACTCATACATGCCAAAAAAGGTGAATTTCATGTATATGAAGGAGCCATCACCTATCTAAAGGGATCCCCCTCCCTCAATTTTTCTACACGCCTAGTGGAAGCTCATCATTTGCTTTGAAATATTTCCTTTATACCCCTGCAATACTTATAATAGGTATGCCTCTCATATTTCAAATTAGCAAACTACATGCTCCTTTCTTAGTGTTTTAAATCATGGTGTTTGTGAATTGATATTTATTTAAATCTTTGGTTGACTAAGAATATCAAAACAAAGGGAAATGAATTTTTAATTAAGACCGATACACTCTTTAGTCTAGATATTGCTAAAATTCAATATATCTCTTCACTATAGTAAAAAAATAATCTCTTCAATAATTGAAAGATGACCTTGATGCCAATAAACCCTTACATTTGTATTTTTCCAGTTCTCTATTTTTTTAATTTCCAAAAATAGAAATTGTATTTAGGTAATAGTTCTTGTACTTTAACTTTAGATGACCGTTTGATATCCATAGCTATAATTGACCTTTCCTATAATTAAATAAACAGTCATGACCCCTTAGGTTTTATTTGACATTACTTAGCACTTTGTGAGTGGGATTTTACCTCAGAATTACCCCTTGAGGTTTAGCATATGTTAAAAATTCGGTCTTCCTTTTTGAAACCTTTAAGAAGCACTGGTAAAATAATGGGTCAAATTCATATAGACTCTCCAACTCTAGTTGCATTAGTGCATGGTGGGATCTTGCTATAGTAAGCCTTAGTCTAGCCCCTTTTTCCTTGAGTTAACTCATCTAATATGAAGTGCATGGTGACTGGGACTCATACATGGCAAAAAAGGTGAATTTCATGTATATGAAGGAGCCATCACCTATATAAAGGGATCCCCTCCCTCATTTTTTCTACACGCCTAGTGGAAGCTCATCATTTGCTTTGAAATATTTCCTTTATACCCCTGCAATACTTATATGACACACTTACACCTTGTATAGTAAGCTCGTCAAATAGGATATTTAAGCCAACTTTGGAGAGTGTAGGGCACTGAATTCTATGCTTGAAGTACCTGTGGATTTTTGAAGGATTTGGGAGTGGTTTTCTTGATTCGTTAGTGAAACAACATCAAGCCAAAACTATTATACAAATAGATATGCCTCTCATATTTCAAATTAGCAAACTACATGTTCCTTTCTTAGTGTTTTAAATCATTGTGTTTGTGAATTGATATTTATTTAAATCTTTAATTGACTAAGAATATGAAAACATAGGGAAATGAATTTTTTATTAAGACCTATACACTCTGTAGCCTAGATATTGCTAAAATTGAATATATCTCTTCACTATAGTAAAATAAAAAATCATCGATAAATGAAAGATGACCTTGATGCCAATAAATCCTTACATTTGTATTTTTCCAGTTCTCTGTTTTTTTAATTTCCAAAAATAGAAATTGTATTTAGGTAATAGTTCTTCTACTTTAACTTTAGATGACCTTTTGATATCCATAGCTATAATTGACCTTTCCTATAATTAAATAAACAGTCATGACCCCTTAGGTTTTATTTGAGAATACTTAGCACTTTGTGAGTGGGATTTTACCTCAGAATATACCCCTTGAAGTTTAGCATATGTTAAAAATTAGGTCTTCCTTTTTGAAACCTTTAAGAAGCACTAGTAAAATAATGGGTCAAATTCATATAGACTCTCCAACTCTAGTTGCATTAGTGCATGGTGGGATCTTGCTCTAATAAGCCTTAGTCTAGCCCCTTTTTCCTTGAGTTAACTCATCTAGTATGAAGTGCATGGTGACTGGGACTCATACATGCCAAAAAAGGTGAATTTCATGTATATGAAGGAGCCATCACCTATATAAAGGGATCCCCTCCCTCATTTTTTCTACACGCCTAGTGGAAGCTCATCATTTGCTTTGAAATATTTCCTTTATACCCCAGCAATACTTATATGACACACTTACACCTTGTATAGTAAGCTAGTCAAATAGGATATTTAAGCCCACTTTGGAGAGTGTAGGGCACTGAATTCTATGCTTGAAGTACCTGTGGATTTTTGAAGGATTTGGGAGTGGTTTTCTTCATTTGTTAGTGAAACAAGATCAAGCCAAAACTATTATACAAATAGGTATGCTCTCATATTTCAAATTAGCAAACTACATGTCCCTTTCTTAGTGTTTTAAATCATTGTGTTTGTGAATTGATATTTATTTAAATCTTTGGTTGACTAAGAATATCAAAACAAAGGAAAATGAATTTTTAATTAAGACCTATACACTCTTTAGCCTAGATATTGCAAAAATTGAATATATCTCTTCACTATAGTAAAAAAATAATCTTTAATAAATAAAAGATGACCTTGATGCCAATAAACCCTTACATTTGTATTTTTCCAGTTCTCTGTTTTTTTAATTTCCAAAAATAGAAATTGTATTTAGGTAATAGTTCTTGTACTTTAACTTTAGATGACCTTTTGATATCCATATTTATAATTGACCTTTCCTATAATTAAATAAACAGTCATGACCCCTTAGGTTTTATTTGAGAATACTTAGCACTTTGTGAGTGGGATTTTTCCTCAGAATTACCCCTTGAGGTTTAGCATATGTTAAAAATTAGGTCTTCCTTTTTGAAATCTTTAAGAAGCACTGGTAAAATAATGGGTCAAATTCATATAGACTATCCAACTCTAATTGCATTAGTGCATGGTATGATCTTGCTATAGTAAGCCTTAGTCTAGCCCCTTTTTCCTTGACTTAACTCATCTAATATGAAGTGCATGGTGACTGGGACTCATACATGCCAAAAAAGGTGAATTTCATGTATATGAAGGAGCCATCACCTATATAAAGGGATCCCCCTCCCTCATTTTTTCTACACGCCTAGTGGAAGCTCATCATTTGCTTTGAAATATTTCCTTTATACCCCTGCAATACTTATATGACACACTTACACCTTGTATAGTAAGCTAGTCAAATAGGATATTTAAGCCAACTTTGGAGAGTGTAGGGCACTGAATTCTATGCTTGAAGTACCTATGCATTTTTGAAGGATTTAAGAGTGGTTTTCTTCATTCGTTAGTGAAACAACATCAAGCCAGAACTATTATACAAATAGGTATGCCTCTCATATTTCAAATTAGCAAACTACATGCCCCTTTCTTAGTGTTTTAAATCATTGTGTTTGTGAATTGATATTTATTTAAATCTTTGGTTGACTAAGAATATCAAAACATAGGGAAATGAATTTCTAATTAAGACCGATACACTCTTTAGCCTAGATATTGCTAAAATTGAATATATCTCTTCACTATAGTAAAAAATAATCTTCAATAAATGAAAGATGACCTTGATGCCAATAAACCCTTACATTCGTATTTTTCCAATTCTCTGTTTTTTTAATTTCCAAAAATAGAAATTGTATTTAGGTAATAGCTCTTGTACTTTAACTTTAGATGACCTTTTGATATCCATAGCTATAATTGACCTTTCCTATAATTAAATAAACAATCATGACCCCTTAGGTTTTATTTGAGAATACTTAGCACTTTGTTAGTGGGATTTTACCTCAGAATTACCCCTTGAGGTTTAGCATATGTTAAAAATTAGGTCTTCCTTTTTGAAACCTTGCATATAGACTCTCCAACTCTAGTTGCATTAGTGCATGGTGGGATCTTGCTATAGTAAGCCTTAGTCTAGCCCCTTTTTCCTTGACTTAACTCATCTAATATGAAGTGCATGGTGACTGGGACTCATACATGCCAACAAAGGTGAATTTCATGTATATGAAGGAGCCATCACCTATATAAAGGGATCCCCTCCCTCATTTTTTCTACACGCCTAGTGGAAGCTCATCATTTGCTTTGAAATATTTCCTTTATACCCCTGCAATACTTATATGACACACTTACACCTTGTATAGTAAGCTAGTCAAATAGGATATTTAAGCCAACTTTGGAGAGTGTAGGGCACTGAATTCTATGCTTGAAGTACCTGTGCATTTTTGAATGATTTAAGAGTGGTTTTCTTCATTCGTTAGTGAAACAACATCAAGCCAAAACTATTATACAAATAGGTATGCCTCTCATATTTCAAATTAGCAAACTACATGCTCCTTTCTTAGTGTTTTAAATCATTGTGTTTGTGAATTGATATTTATTTAAATCTTTGGTTGACTAAGAATATCAAAACAAAGGGAAATGAATTTTTAATTAAGACCGATACACTCTTTAGTCTAGATATTGCTAAAATTCAATATATCTCTTCACTATAGTAAAAAAATAATCTCTTCAATAAATGAAAAATGACCTTGATGCCAATAAACCCTTACATTTGTATTTTTCCAGTTCTCTATTTTTTTAATTTCCAAAAATAGAAATTGTATTTAGGTAATAGTTCTTGTACTTTAACTTTAGATGACCTTTTGATATCCATAGCTATAATTGACCTTTCCTATAATTAAATAAACAGTCATGACCCCTTAGGTTTTATTTGACATTACTTAGCACTTTGTGAGTGGGATTTTACCTCAGAATTACCCCTTGAGGTTTAGCATATGTTAAAAATTAGGTCTTCCTTTTTGAAACCTTTAAGAAGCACTAGTAAAATAATGGGTCAAATTCATATAGACTCTCCAACTCTAGTTGCATTAGTGCATGGTGGGATCTTGCTATAGTAAGCCTTAGTCTAGCCCCTTTTTCCTTGAGTTAACTCATCTAATATGAAGTGCATGGTGACTGGGACTCATACATGCCAAAAAAGGTGAATTTCATGTATATGAAGGAGCCATCACCTATATAAAGGGATCCCCTCCCTCATTTTTTCTACACGCCTAGTGGAAGCTCATCATTTGCTTTGAAATATTTCCTTTATACCCGTGCAATACTTATATGACACACTTACACCTTGTATAGTAAGCTAGTCAAATAGGATATTTAAGCCAACTTTGGAGAGTGTAGGGCATTGAATTCTATGCTTGAAGTACCTATGGATTTTTGAAGGATTTAAGAGTGGTTTTCTTCATTCGTTAGTGAAACAACATCAAGCCAGAACTATTATACAAATAGGTATGCCTCTCATATTTCAAATTAGCAAACTACATGCCCCTTTCTTAGTGTTTTAAATCATTGTGTTTGTGATTTGATATTTATTTAAATCTTTGGTTGACTAAGAATATCAAAACAAAGGGAAATGAATTTTTAATTAAGACCTATACACTCTTTAGCCTAGATAGTGCTAAAATTGAATATATCTCTTCACTATAGTAAAAAAATAATCTTTAATAAATGAAAGATGACCTTGATGACAATAAACCCTTACATTTGTATTTTTCCGGTTCTTTGTTTTTTTAATTTCCAAAAATAGAAATTGTATTTAGGTAATAGTTCTTGTACTTTAACTTTAGATGACCTTTTGATATCCATAGCTATAATTGACCTTTCCTATAATTAAATAAACAGTCATGACCCCTTAGGTTTTATTTGAGAATACTTAGCACTTTGTGAGTGGGATTTTACCTTAGAATTACCCCTTGAGGTTTAGCATATGTTAAAAATTAGGTCTTCCTTTTTGAAACCTTTAAGAAGCACTGGTAAAATAATGGGTCAAATTCATATAGACTCTCCAACTCTAGTTGCATTAGTGCATGGTGGGATCTTGCTATAGTAAGCCTTAGTCCAGCCCCTTTTTCCTTGACTTAACTCATCTCATATGAAGTGCATGGTGACTGGGACTCATACATTGCAAAAAAGGTGAATTTCATGTATATGAAGGAGCCATCACCTATATAAAGGGATCCCCTCCCTCATTTTTTCTACACGCCTAGTGAAAGCTCATCATTTGCTTTGAAATATTTCCTTTATAGCCCTGCAATACTTATATGACACACTTACACCTTGTATAGTGAGCTAGTCAAATAGCATATTTCAGCCAACTTTGGAGAGTGTAGGGCACTGAATTCTATGCTTGAAGTACCTGTGGATTTTTGAAGGATTTGGGAGTGGATTTCTTCATTCCTTAGTGAAACAACATCAAGCCAAAACTATTATACAATTAGGTATGCCTCTCATATTTCAAATTAGCAAACTAGATGTCCCTTTCTTAGTGTTTTAAATCATTGTGTTTGTGAATTGATATTTATTTAAATCTTTGGTTGACTAAGAATATCAAAACATAGGGAAATGAATTTTTAATTAAGACCTATACACTCTTTAGCCTAGATATTACTAAAATTGAATATATCTCTTTACTATAGTTAAAAAATAATCTTTAATAAATAAAAGATGACCTTGATGCCAATAAACCCTTACATTTGTATTTTTCTAGTTCTCTGTTTTTTTAATTTCAAAAAATAGAAATTGTATTTAGGTAATAGTTCTTCTACTTTAACTTTAGATGACCTTTTGATATCCATAGCTATAATTGACCTTTCCTATAATTAAATAAATAGTCATGACCCCTTAGGTTTTATTTGAGAATACTTAGCACTTTGTGAGTGGGCTTTTACCTCAGAATAAACCCCTTGAAGTTTAGCATATGTTAAAAATTAGGTCTTCCTTTCTGAAACCTTTAAGAAGCACTAGTAAAATAATGGGTCAAATTCTTGCATTAGTGCATGGTGGGATCTTGCTATAATAAGCCTTAGTCTAGCCCCTTTTTCCTTGAGTTAACTCATCTAGTATGAAGTGCATGGTGACTGGGACTCATACATGCCAAAAAAGGTGAATTTCATGTATATGAAGGAGCCATCACCTATATAAAGGGATCCCCTCCCTCATTTTTTCTACACGCCTAGTGGAAGCTCATCATTTGCTTTGAAATATTTCCTTTATACCCCAGCAATACTTATATGACACACTTACACCTTGTATAGTAAGCTAGTCAAATAGGATATTTAAGCCAACTTTGGAGAGTGTAGGGCACTGAATTCTATGCTTGAAGTACCTGTGGATTTTTGAAGGATTTGGGAGTGGTTTTCTTCATTTGTTAGTGAAACAACATCAAGCCAAAACTATTATACAAATAGGTATGCCTCTCATATTTCAAATTAGCAAACTACATGCCCCTTTGTTAGTGTTTTAAATCATTGTGTTTGTGAATTGATATTTATTTAAATCTTTAATTGACTAAGAATATCAAAACATAGGGAAATGAATTTTCAATTAAGACCTATACACTCTTTAGCCTAGATATTACTAAAATTGAATATATCTCTTCACTATAGTAAAAGAAAAAATCTTTAATAAATGAAAGATGACCTTGATGCCAATAAACCCTTACATTTGTATTTTTCCAGTTCTCTATTTTTTAAATTTCCAAAAACAAAAATTGCATTTAGGTAATAGTTCTTGTACTTTAACTTTAGATGACCTTTTGATATCCATAGCTATAATTGACCTTTCCTATAATTAAAGAAACAATCACCCTTAGGTTTTATTTGAGGAATACTTAGCACTTTGTGAGTGGGATTTTACCTCAGAATATACCCCTTGAAGTTTAGCATATGTTAAAAATTAGGTCTTCCTTTTTGAAACCTTTAAGAAGTACTGATAAAAATAATGGGTCAAATTCATATAGGCTCTCCAACTCTAGTTGCATTAATGCATGGTGGGATCTTGCTATAGTAATCCTTAGTCTAGCCCCTTTTTCCTTGAGTTAACTCATCTAATATGAAGTGCATGGTGACTTGGACTCATAGATGCCAAAAAAGGTGAATTTCATGTATATGAAGGAGCCATCACCTATATAAAGGGATCCCCTCCCTCATTTTTTCTACACGCCTAGTGGAAGCTCATCACTTGCTTTGAAATATTTCCTTTATACCCCTGCAATACTAATATGACACACTTACACCTTGTATAGTAAGCTAGTCAAATAGGATATTTCAGCCAACTTTGGAGAGTGTAGGGCACTGAATTCTATGCTTGCAGTACCTGTGGATTTCTGAAGGATTTGGGAGTGGTTTTCTTCATTCGTTAGTGAAACAACATCAAGCCAAAACTATTATACAAATAGGTATGCCTCTCATATTTCAAATTAGCAAACTACATGCCCGTTTCTTAGTGTTTTAAATCATTGTGTTTGTGAATTGATATTTATTTAAATCTTTGGTTGACTAAGAATATCAAAACATAGGGAAATGAATTTTAATTAAGACCGATACACTCTTTAGCCTAGATATTGCTAAAATTGAATATATCTCTTCACTATAGTAAAAAAATAATCTTTAATAAATGAAAGATGACCTTGATGCCAATAAACCCTTACATTTGTATTTTTTCAGTTCTCTGTTTTTTTAATCGCCAAAAATAGAAATTGTATTTAGGAAATAGTTCTTGTACTTTAACTTTAGATGACCTTTTGATATCCATAGCTATAATTGACCTTTCCTATAATTAAATAAATAGTCATGACCCCTTAGGTTTTATTTGAGAATACTTAGCACTTTGTGAGTGGTATTTTACCTCAAAATTACCCCTTGAGGTTTAGCATATGTTAAAAATTAGGTCTTCCTTTTTGAAACCTTTAAGAAGCACTGGTAAAATAATGGGTCAAATTCATATAGGCTCTCCAACTCTAGTTGCATTAGTGCATGGTGGGATCCTGCTATAGTAAGCCTTAGTCTAGGCACTTTTTCCTTGAGTTAACTCATCTAATATGAAGTGCATGGTGACTGGGACTCATACATGCCAAAAAAGGTGAATTTCATGTATATCAAGGAGCCATCACCTATATAAAGGGATCTCCTCCCTCATTTTTTCTACACGCCTAGTGGAAGCTCATCATTTGCTTTGAAATATTTCCTTTATACCCCTGCAATACTTATATGACACACTTACACCTTGTATAGTAAGCTAGTCAAATAGGATATTTAAGCCAACTTTGGAGAGTGTAGGGCACTGAATTCTATGCTTGAAGTACCTGTGGATTTTTGAAGGATTTAAGAGTGGTTTTCTTCATTCATTAGTGAAACAACATCAAGCCAAAACTATTATACAAATAGGTATGCCTCTCATATTTCAAATTAGCAAACTACATGCCCCTTTCTTAGTGTTTTAAATCATTGTGTTTGTGATTTGATATTTATTTAAATCTTTGGTTGACTAAGAATATCAAAACAAAGGGAAATGAATTTTTAATTAAGACCTATACACTCTTTAGCCTAGATATTGCTAAAATTGAATATATCTCTTCACTATAGTAAAAAAATAATCTTTACTAAATGAAAGATAAACTTGATGCCAATAAACCCTTACATTTGTATTTTTCCAGTTCTCTGTTTTTTTAATTTTCAAAAATAGAAATTGTATTTAGGTAATAGTTCTTGTACTTTAACTTTAGATGACCTTTTGATATCCATAGCTATAAATTGACCTTTCCTATAATTAAACAAACAGTCACCCTTAGGTTTTATTTGCGAATACTTAGCACTTTGTGAGTGGGATTTTACCTGAGAATATACCCCTTGAAGTTTAGCATATGATAAAATTAGGTCTTCCTTTTTGAAACCATTAAGAAGTACTGGTAAAATAATGGGTCAAGTTCATATAGGCTCTCCAACTCTAGTTGCATTAGTGCATGGTGGCATCTTGCTGTAGTAAGCCTTAGTCTAGCCCCTTTTTCCTTGAGTTAACTCATCTAATATGAAGTGCATGGTGACTGGGACTCATACATGCCAAAAAAGGTGAATTTCATGTATATGAAGGAGCCATCACCTCTATAAAGGGATCCCCTCCCTCATTCTTTCTACACGCCTAGTGGAAGCTCATCATTTGCTTTGAAAATTTCCTTTATACCCCTGCAATACTTATATGACACACTTACACCTTGTATAGTAAGCTAGCCAAATAGGATATTTAAGCCAACTTTGGAGAGTGTAGGGCAGTGAATTCTATGCTTGAAGTACCTTTGGATTTTTGAAGGATTTGGGAGTGGTTTTCTTCTTAGTGAAACAACATCAAGCCAAAACTATTATACAAATAGGTATGCCTCTCATATTTCAAATTAGCAAACTACATGCCCCTTTCTTAGTGTTTTAAATCATTGTGTTTGTGAAGTGATATTTATTTAAATCTTTGGTTGACTAAGAATATCAAAACAAAGGAAAATGAATTTTTAATTAAGACCTATACACTCTTTAGCCTAGATATTGCAAAAATTGAATATATCTCTTCACTATAGTAAAAAAATAATCTTTAATAAATAAAAGATGACCTTGATGCCAATAAACCCTTACATTTGTATTTTTCCAGTTCTCTGTTTTTTTAATTTCCAAAAATAGAAATTGTATTTAGGTAATAGTTCTTGTACTTTAACTTTAGATGACCTTTTGATATCCATATTTATAATTGACCTTTCCTATAATTAAATAAATAGTCATGACCCCTTAGGTTTTATTTGAGAATACTTAGCACTTTGTGAGTGGGATTTTTCCTCAGAATTACCCCTTGAGGTTTAGCATATGTTAAAAATTAGGTCTTCCTTTTTGAAATCTTTAAGAAGCACTGGTAAAATAATGGGTCAAATTCATATAGACTCTCCAACTCTAATTGCATTAGTGCATGGTGGGATCTTGCTATAGTAAGCCTTAGTCTAGCCCCTTTTTCCTTGACTTAACTCATCTAATATGAAGTGCATGGTGATTGGGACTCATACATGCCAAAAAAGGTGAATTTCATGTATATGAAGGAGCCATCACCTATATAAAGGGATCCCCCTCCCTCAATTTTTCTACACGCCTAGTGGAAGCTCATCATTTGCTTTGAAATATTTCCTTTATACCCCTGCAATACTTATAATAGGTATGCCTCTCATATTTCAAATTAGCAAACTACATGCTCCTTTCTTAGTGTTTTAAATCATGGTGTTTGTGAATTGATATTTATTTGAATCTTTGGTTGACTAAGAATATTAAAACAAAGGGAAATGAATTTTTAATTAAGACCGATACACTCTTTAGTCTAGATATTGCTAAAATTCAATATATCTCTTCACTATAGTAAAAAAATAATCTCTTCAATAAATGAAAGATGACCTTGATGCCAATAAACCCTTACATTTGTATTTTTCCAGTTCCCTATTTTTTTAATTTCCAAAAATAGAAATTGTATTTAGGTAATAGTTCTTGTACTTTAACTTTAGATGACCTTTTGATATCCATAGCTATAATTGACCTTTCCTATAATTAAATAAACAGTCATGACCCCTTAGGTTTTATTTGACATTACTTAGCACTTTGTGAGTGGGATTTTACCTCAGAATTACCCCTTGAGGTTTAGCATATGTTAAAAATTAGGTCTTCCTTTTTGAAACCTTTAAGAAGCACTGGTAAAATAATGGGTCAAATTCATATAGACTCTCCAACTCTAGTTGCATTAGTGCTTGGTGGGATCTTGCTATAGTAAGCCTTAGTCTAGCCCCTTTTTCCTTGAGTTAACTCATCTAATATGAAGTGCATGGTGACTGGGACTCATACATGGCAAAAAAGGTGAATTTCATGTATATGAAGGAGCCATCACCTATATAAAGGGATCCCCTCCCTCATTTTTTCTACACGCCTAGTGGAAGCTCATCATTTGCTTTGAAATATTTCCTTTATACCCCTGCAATACTTATATGACACACTTACACCTTGTATAGTAAGCTAGTCAAATAGGATATTTAAGCCAACTTTGGAGAGTGTAGGGCACTGAATTCTATGCTTGAAGTACCTATGGATTTTTGAAGGATTTAAGAGTGGTTTTCTTCATTCGTTAGTGAAACAACATCAAGCCAGAACTATTATACAAATAGGTATGCCTCTCATATTTCAAATTAGCAAACTACATGCCCCTTTCTTAGTGTTTTAGATCATTGTGTTTGCAATTTGATATTTATTTAAATCTTTGGTTGACTAAGAATATCAAAACAAAGGGAAATGAATTTTTAATTAAGACCTATACACTCTTTAGCCTAGATAGTGCTAAAATTGAATATATCTCTTCACTATAGTAAAAAAATAATCTTTAATAAATGAAAGATGACCTTGATGCCAATAAACCCTTACATTTGTATTTTTCCTGTTCTTTGTTTTTTTAATTTCCAAAAATAAAAATTGTATTTAGGTAATAGTTCTTGTACTTTAACTTTAGATGACCTTTTGATATCCATAGCTATAATTGACCTTTCCTATAATTAAATAAACAGTCATGACCCCTTAGGTTTTATTTGAGAATACTTAGCACTTTGTGAGTGGGATTTTACCTTAGAATTACCCCTTGAGGTTTAGCATATGTTAAAAATTAGGTCTTCCTGTTTGAAACCTTTAAGAAGCACTGGTAAAGTAATGGGTCAAATTCATATAGACTCTCCAACTCTAGTTGCATTAGTGCATGGTGAGATCTTGCTATAGTAAGCCTTAGTCCAGCCCCTTTTTCCTTGACTTAACTCATCTAATATGAAGTGCATGTTGACTGGGACTCATACATGCCAAAAAAGGTGAATTTCATGTATATGAAGGAGCCATAACCTATATAAAGGGATCCCCTCCCTCATTTTTTCTACACGCCTAGTGGAAGCTCATCATTTTCTTTGAAATATTTCCTTTATACCCCTGCAATACTTATATGACACACTTACACCTTGTATAGTAAGCTAGTCAAATAGGATATTTAAGCCAACTTTGGAGAGTGTAGGGCACTGAATTCTATGCTTGAAGTACCTGTGGATTTTTGAAGGATTTTTGAGTGGTTTTCTTCATTCGTTAGTGAAACAACATCAAGCCAAAACTATTATACAAATAGGTATGCCTCTCATATTTCAAATTAGCAAACTACATGCCCCTTTCTTAGTGTTTTTAATCATTGTGTTTGTGAATTGATATTTATTTAAATCTTTGGTTGACTAAGAATATCAAAACAAAGGGAAATGAATTTTTAATTAAGACTGATACACTCTTTAGCCTAGATATTGCTAAAATTGAATATATCTCTTCACTATAGTAAAAAAATAATCTTCGATAAATGAAAGATGACCTTGATGCCAATAAACCCTTACATTTGTATTTTTCCAGTTCTCTGTTTTTTTAATTTCCAAAAATAGAAATTGTATTTAGGTAATAGTTCTTGTACTTTAACTTTAGATGACCTTTTGATATCTATAGCTATAAATTGACCTTTCCTATAATTAAACAAACAGTCACCCTTAGGTTTTATTTGCGAATACTTAGCACTTTGTGAGTGGGATTTTACCTCAGAATATACCCCTTGAAGTTTAGCATATGATAAAAATTAGGTCTTCCTTTTTGAAACCTTTAAGAAGTACTGGTAAAATAATGGGTCAAATTCATATAGGCTCTCCAACTCTAGTTGCATTAGTGCATGGTGGCATCTTGCTGTAGTAAGCCTTAGTCTAGCCCCTTTTTCCTTGAGTTAACTCATCTAATATGAAGTGCATGGTGACTGGGACTCATACATGCCAAAAAAGGTGAATTTCATGTATATGAAGGAGCCATCACCTCTATAAAGGGATCCCCTCCCTCATTCTTTCTACACGCCTAGTGGAAGCTCATCATTTGCTTTGAAATATTTCCTTTATACCCCTGCAATACTTATATGACACACTTACACCTTGTATAGTAAGCTAGTCAAATAGGATATTTAAGCCAACTTTGGAGAGTGTAGGGCAGTGAATTCTATGCTTGAAGTACCTTTGGATTTTTGAAGGATTTGGGAGTGGTTTTCTTCATTCCTTAGTGAAACAACATCAAGCCAAAACTATTATACAAATAGGTATGCCTCTCATATTTCAAATTAGCAAACTACATGCCCCTTTCTTAGTATTTTAAATCATTGTGTTTGTGAATTGATATTTATTTAAATCTTTGGTTGACTAAGAATATCAAAACATAGGGAAATGAATTTTTAATTAAGACCTATACACTCTTTAGCCTAGATATTGCTAAAATTGAATATATCTCTTCACTATAGTAAAAAAATAATCTTTAATAAATGAAAGATGACCTTGATGCCAATAAACCCTTACATTTGTATTTTTTCAGTTCTCTGTTTTTTTAATTTCCAAAAATAGAAATTGTATTTAGGTAATAGTTCTTGTAATTTAACTTTAGATGACCTTTTGATATCCATAGCTATTATTGACCTTTCCTATAATTAAATAAACAGTCATGACCCCTTAGGTTTTATTTGAGAATACTTAGCACTTTGTGAGTGGGATTTTACCTCAGAATATACCCCTCGAGGTTTAGCATATGTTAAAAATTAGGTCTTCCTTTTTGAAACCTTTAAGAAGTACTGATGAAATAATGGGTCAAATTCATATAGACTCTCCAACTCTAGTTGCATTAGTGCATGGTGGGATCTTGCTATAGTAAGCCTTAGTATAGCCCCTTTTTCCTTGAGTTAACTCATCTAATATGAAGTGCATGGCGGCTGGGACTCATACATGCCAAAAAAGGTGAATTTCATGTATATGAAGGAGCCATCACCTATATAAAGGGATCCCCTCCCTCATTTTTTCTACACGCCTAGTGGAAACTAATCATTTGCTTTGAAATATTTCCTTTATACCCCTACTGTGAGATCCCTGTTCCCACCGAGCAACGGATTCGGGGTACTAGCAGCGGAAGTAGCACTTCTCGCACGAGACAGGGGTCCCACACTCGGGGCCTCACCCACGGATATCCGGATAAGAGACTAATCCGTCGGTTGTTCCAAAACTGAACTCGGAAAAACTTCCTTTACCGGAAAGCACGGGCGATTCCACCAGGATAACTTTTTACTCTAACGTAGTCAAGATCATTTCTGATCAAATTGATCCAATTGCATCTATAAGATATTTGGTCGGATCAAGGAAGAAACTTGCACTTGGATCATTGGGATCAACGCTTTTTTTCCCATTCAAGAGGCACAGCCGTTGATTCCTATCCATAGAACAATGATGGGATCCAATTTGAAATTTGGTTAGGTTTTGTCCCGGGTACCAAGGAAAAGAGTTCCAAGGCCCATGCAAACATAAAACTAGCCACACCACTTACACACCCAATGTGAAATTGCCTTTTTCTTAGCATCAGCTAACTTTAAAACAATCCTTTAATGAAACCATAGTACCACTGATCACAATCTTCCAATTTATCCGGTTGATTCATAATTTCCCATCATTCCTTCATCAGAGTATCTATGGCATCATTGGCAACTAGAACGCTCACCACCTATCCACTCATCAGGGGCCTTTTCAATAGTTCCTAGCCCATAATACTCGGCAATATAATCACTTAGAAAAATCAAGATGGACTCTCGTTGAAGATCAGCAAGATCAAACAACATATCCATAAAAAAGAGCCATGGACTCATCCATTGAAGGCCAGCAAGGTCAATCAACCAGATCCATGCCCGGTTTCAGAAAACAACTCTTACTCCTTGTTCCAATATCTTCCTCGACGCACGCGTGGGTATCCTAGGCGACCCAGAGCCCGAGCACCGTATGGTCAGCACCCTCTAGGATCCTTCACAGGTGACCTAGCGCTTCACTCATAGGCCGCTTCCTTGGTCCCTCATCCACCGTACGGGAAGCTCACCATTTTAATCGATGGTCAAGACCTCGGTCGACCTTGCTACGCGAGACGTCCTCCATTGACTCTCCGTTAGCAGTTGCAACTTTATCAATTAGGTCTCCACGACCTTAATCACAAGACGGTTAAAATGCTTCCCCAGCATTCTTGACATAAAACAGCCATTTACAAACAGCATTTACAAACAGTTTACAAATACAATTTCTATATTAACTCTCATTTTTCCACATTATCCCTCATTAATCCACATTACTTATTCCACATTCCATTTATATGTGTACTCATCCAATCACATCATTTTCCATCTCTTCACTTCAGATTCCTTCACATCACATATCATATATTCACATCCATATCCACATCCATACATCCACATCCACATCCACATCCACATCCACATCCACATTCACATCCATACATCCATATCCACATCCATACATCCACATCCACATCCACATTCACATCCATACATCCACATCCACATCCACATTCACATCCATACATCCACATCTACATGCTTATCTCCATTTTGACATCCTCATTTATACATCCACATCTCATATCCACATTCATACATACACATCCACATCCACATTCACATCTATACATCCACATCTACATGCTTACCTCCATTTTCACATCCTCATTTATACATCCACATTCATACATACACATCCATATCCACATCCACATGCATACATCTACTATCACGTCCTCATTCATACATCCACATCCACATACATACATACATCCACATCCATATTCCCATTCACATCTATACATCCACATCTACATCCACATACATACATACATCCACATTCCACATTCCACATTCACATCTATACAGCCACATCTACATCCACATTCACATCTATACATCCACATCTACATCCACATTCACATACATCCACATCCACCTTCCCATTCACATCTATACATCCACATCTACATCCACATCCACATTCCACATTCACGTCTATACAGCCACATCTACATCCACATTCACATCTATACATAAACATCTTCATGCATACATCCCTTTCCACATTCATACATCCACACTCCCATCTCCACATCCACACATCCACACTCCCATCTCCACATCCACACATCCACATACATACATCCATTTCCACATTCCCATTCATATAACCCCATAAGCCTTCACATCTAATCTTTTACATCACATCCATTCTCTCCCTATCACATCTTATCCTATCACATACACTTCTTACCTCATCCCATACACATCTTATCAAATCTTAATTCATCTTATCACCTCATAACTTATTTCATAAGCATCTTATCAACTTCGGACTTGACTCGCCTGCGAGCTCCGCTCTCCCCCCCCCCCGCTGCTTCTCGCCATCGCGCCTCACCTTCCCCCCCCCGCCAGCCCTCCGCGGTCTCCTCCGCCCTCTCCCCCGCCTTCTTCATCGCACCCCTCTACGCCGCCTCCCCACCGCCTTCTGCCTCGCGTTTCTCCCCCGCCTTCACCCCCCGCCTCCACTCCCCCGCCTCCCTCCTCTTCTTCGCTTTCTTCCCCCCCCGCCTTCTCTTCCTTCGCCTCCCTCCTCGCTGCATTCCCCGCCTCTCCCCCCGCCGTTTACTTCCTTCCCCATTCCTTCTTCCTCCGCCTCTCTATCATCCTTAGCCTCCCCCTCTCTTCTCTCCCTCGCCACCTCTTCCCCCTCCGCCCTCTTTCTCCTCCCTTCCGTCCCGCCCCTCCGCCCACCGTTAACTCCTCCCCGCCTCAGCTCCCCCCCCCCCGCGCCCCGCCCCCGCTATCCTGTAACCCGCCGCTTCTCTTTTTTCCTCGCAGGGCTGTGTCCCTCCCGTTGGTGACCCCGGTTTCTGGCTTTTCCCCTCTGGAGGACTCCATGGAAGCCGCTCCGACTAACCCTGCCGATTTCGGTCTCCGTCTGGAGTTCACAGCTGAAGATCTTCAGTTGTTTGTTTCCACAGTTTCCGCTCTTGAGGCCTCCTCCTTGGTCTGCAAGATAGTGGGTAGCCGTCCGATGCGGAGAGAGCTTCGCGACCTTCTGCAAGGCAGCCTTGTTGGCGTGCCCGCCAAGATCGTCAGCGTGGATTTTTTGGGACGTGGCTACTATCAGGTGGATTTCGAGTCCCCACAGGCAGCTCAGATGGTGCTGGCTCGGAGCCCCATTGCCCTCCGCTCTTCCCGGGCGTTCCTGGCGCGATGGACTCATGGTTTCGACCCCGCTTCTGACCCGCTAGCAGGCGCGACAGGTTTCCCCGTCACTATCTGTTTTCCTGGACTCCGTAGGGAGTACTTGCCCCTCTTGTCATCCATTGGCAAGGCGTTCGGGCAGGTGGTGGAGACGCCTCAGACAGCGGCTTCAGTGATTGCTCGGGCAGCAGGACTCCCGGCCATTCGGGTTGTGGTTCCGTCACCGGAGTCCCTCCCGAAGACGATCCTTCTCCCTTGTCTTTCTGGAGGACATATGATACAGCGCGTGGAGTATTCGGGCCTCCCCGGCCAGTGTTACATATGTCGGGAGATGGGCCATCTCGCACGCGCCTGTCCCCACAAGGGGGCTCATCCTTCACGTTATGCCGCCTCCGGACCCCCTGCAGCAGCAGGAGACCCGAGGGGTGGCCATCCACTTCAGAGACCGGACATCCCTGTCTCGTCACAGCAGGCGCCATCATCTGACGAGCAGGCCCCGGCGGAGGATGCCGCGCAGTCCCAGGAGGCTGGCGGATGGTAGGAGGTTCGCCGGCAGAAACGCCCGGCCCGCAGGGACCGTCGTCTCGCAGGCGCCAGCAGGCAGCACAGGCTGGCGGACAGGCGACTCCGGCTGGCGTACAGGCACCTACCCGCACTTATGCTCCTGTCAGGGATAGGCGGCCAGCAGGTCCCACCCCGATGGACGAGGATTCAGACTCAGTGCCCGTTGAGGCCGCTGGTGGAGCCTCCCACGTGGAGACCCCGCTCCCACCTCCCCCCGCGGGGGGCCCCCCACCCTCCTTGGAGCAGATTCCTGAGGATCCTGGGCCGCACTCTTCGACCCCCGGCTCCCCTTCCCCTCACCCGGAGAGCACTCCTTCCACCCTTCCTTCTCCCCCCCCAGCCCCCCCTCTCCCACCTCCCCCGGCGGCCCCCCCTGACACCTATCCTCTGGCAGATGCCTCTCCATCCTCTCCTCGCTCTCCCCCCTCCTCGCCACGAGCCCCCATCCCTCCCTCGGCCTCTCCAGGATACTTCGCCAGACCACCCACTGCCCCGGGGCAGCGCAGCTGGGTAGGCCAGAGCTCAGTCCAGCGGCTGTTCCACCGCCACTCCGGGCCGGTGGAGATGACGATCCTCGCCTCGCCCGCCACAGAGTTCTCTCCAGCCTCCCCTGGGGGGCCCCCGCGAGTGATGGGGCTACCAGTGGATTACGGTTTTTTCAGGTGCCTCCAGCTGGATGCTGGCCCGTTCGAGACACTGGTCGCGCCCTTGCGAGTTTGCGTGGTGTGCCATCCCTCTCGTTCTCCCTCTGTGGTGAGCAGCATGGTGGCTTTCTCCTTTCCTCTCAGTGTTGCCCCAGACACAGCATGGGATTGCAACTCTGTAGAGGAAGTTTTGCGTGATCAGATACTGGAGTTTTCTCATCACTTCAGTGACTTGGGGCTCACGGACCTATTGCAGACCCGATTACACTCAGCCCGCATGAGCCTGTTTGGTATAGGAGACTGGCGGGCGGATCCGGTCCACACCTCAGTTGAGGCGGTGCTTCTGATTCTCCTCCATGCCGGCCCGAGGGTGCAGCCTACCTTTAGATACATATATGCAGAGGATTGGTCTCACGCCTATGCCCTGGACAGGGCGAAGGCGGAGTGGGGCTGGACACAGAGATAGGTCACCCTTTTTTTGGAGAGACTCCGCACCCGGACAGACAGTGATTATTCTCCCTCCAAGCCGGCGCCCAAGACTCACAGAGTGGAGGGCAGATCATCCGGGCCGGCTGAGAGGGGTGAGCCAGTGGAGGCTGCTTCACTTGCCATAGCTCATCCATGAGGATCCTCTCATGGAACATCCAGGGTCTCGGTGGACATCGCTGCTACATTGGCCGGGGCAGACTTCGCCAGGAGATCCAGAGGGCTCTCGTTGGAGGACCCATCGATATCCTTTTCATCCAGGAGCACCACCTTTCTGCTGGGCGTACCCGCACCTGCGGGAAGATCTTGCCTGGCAGGAGTCACACTTTTTGGTCACCGGCATATGGCTCCCAGGGGAACCAGGGTGGAGTATGCATCTCAGTCAGCGAGCAGCTTCTATCTGAAGTTGTGGACTCTGGCATTCTGGTCCAGCAGGGTCGTGCGCAGTGGATCATCCTTCGGGTTGGGGAAGACCGCATTGGCTTCCTCAACTTCTACGCCCCTAATGGGGCGACCGGGAGAGCCGAGTTCTGGAGCACCATTAGGCAGTCCCTCCCCTTGGCAGACCACTGGTGCCTCGGAGGGGATTGCAACATGCTGGAGGATGCAGAGGACAGGATGGGGGGCAGCCAGGAGACCATTCATGGGCCGGAGCTAGCTGCCTGGGAGGAACTAGTGCTTCAGGTGAGAGGCTAGGATCCGTGGACTCTCCCGGAGTTTGGCAGGTTGCAGGGGAGCCTATCTTTCTCGCGCTCGGATAGACGGGCCACAGGGGTTAACCTATCCCGCATCGACAGGTTTTACATTGATGAGTGGGCCTGTGATAGAGGTGGCACAGTGGGCATACTTGCAGGCTCCTCGTTTTCAGATCACCATCCAGTGCTTCTCCAGATTGAGGACCCCACGAGAGGAGAGCAGAGCCAGAGCGTCCGGATTCCAGATTGTCTCATAGAGGAGCCCGAGATTGCGATCGGAGTTGAGCAGGTCTGGCAGGAGCTGCAGTTCAGGAGAGGATCGGCAGCCAGCGATCTTGCCAGTGGCTTACAGGAGATTAGCTAGATGCTCAGACAGGCTGCCTTGGACCGGCTGGAGGCTTTCAGAGAGCAGGAGAGGAGCCTACGGAGGAGTCTAGCGTCCCTCCAGAGACTCCAGGAGAGGGATCCTACGAGCCCTTGGATCTCAGAGCAGATGGAGTCAGCTCGCACGGAGATCAGATCCATCGAGGAGAGGAGGGTGGAGTTCCGATTCCATGCTCGGGCTTCCTTTTGGACACAGGCTGGGGACAGAGTGACTCGAGACTTCTTTGAGGCGACAGGGCCTCGCTTCAGACGAGAGGGTCTCAGGCGTCTCCGGCAGGCTGATGGCCAGGTTGTGGTGGATCCCCCCAGGGTTCGGGCTATAGCCACAGATTTTTACAGGGACCTTCTCTCTGCTGAGCCAGCAGATGACAGGGTGAGAGAGGCTCGGGAGGCAGTCTGGAGCTTCACGAGACCGGTTGTGCCGGCCCATTTACAGCACTCCCTTCTCTCCCCCTTCTCGGATACGGAACTGGAGGAGGCTCTTCAGGCATTACCTCGGGGCAAATGCCCAGGAGAGGACGGTCTCTCGGTGGCTTTCTTCCAGAGGTACTGGGGCCTCTTACACAGGGGCTTCAGATTGGCATTCCAGGAGATTATGGAGTCAGGAGTCATGCCGGACAGCATGGCTGAGGGTTTGATCCACTTGATCCCCAAAGAGGGAGGAGACAAACTGGAGATTAGACAGTGGAGACCGATCACCTTGCTAGGCACGGCCTACAAGGTCCTAGCTAAGGCGATCAGCAGGCGGCTTCAGCCTCACCTTCCGGACATCATCCACTCCACGCAGACTGGCTTCATCCAGGATAGGAGCATTCTGGATAACATTTTCTCCTTCTGGGAGGCTACGGCTCTGGCTAGATTTTGACAGGAGGATCTGGCAGTGCTCCTTCTCGACTTCGAGAAGGCATATGATCGGGTGGACTGGGCCTTCTTGGAAGGCACTATGGAGAGGATGGGCTTCCCCCCTCAGTGGATCCGTGGGGTCTCTGCACTCTACTCATCGGCTCATAGCCAGGTGCTGATACAGGGCGTGCGCGGAGAGAGGTTCCAGCTCTCGCGCTCGGTGCGGCAGGGATGCCCCTTAGCGCCCTTTCTTTTTCTTTTTGTGGCGGAGGCCATGAGCACTTTTTTGACGGCACAGGATACAGGTTTGCGGGGCCTCCAGCTTCCCATCCGTACCTCGGAGGAGCTCCTAGACTCGGAGTTTGCGGATGACACTGCTGTCTATCTTCAGGGAGGTGAGGAGAACCTCCACCGCTTCGCCTTAGCCATGGACAGGTTTTGCAGAGCTTCGGGCGCTTTGATCAACTGGCACAAGTCGTGTGGGCTGTGGGTCAGCTCTATGCCCCCCCCGACTTGGAGGCCAGTTGACGGTTTTCAGTGGCTGCCCCCTGGCACTACAGTGCGTTATTTGGGATGTTATGTGGGCATTGACATATCTCCGGAGCAGCAGATAGCCCCCCTTCTTCTGAGCATTCGGAAGAAGCTTCTGTATTGGAGTACCGCTCGTTTATCTCTGGCTGGCCGAGTAGTTGTGGCCAACCAGGTTCTGCTTGCTACTATGTGGTACATCACTTCCTGCTGGGCCTTCTCTCGGGCATGCATTGGCCAGGTGCAGCGGCTCATCAGGAACTTTCTTTGGTCCGGTGGCGACGGGCGGCCCGCCAGGGCCAAGGTGGCATGGGCGGTGATCACTCAGCCGAGGGAGAGAGGCGGCCTGGGCATTGTTGATCCTATTTGCCAAAGCCGAGCATTGCTTGGCAAGCTGGTAGTTCGTGGCCTCCTGCCAGGCGCTGAGCCGTGGAAGGAGTTTCTTGTTTCCAGGATGCTCAGCCGCACCCCCTCTCTTAGCGGCCCCTGGACCCCCAGCATTAGGTGGATCTTTACAGAGCAGCGATCCAGAGGAGTGGGCCTTGGCTTCGAGGAGCGTTTTGCAGCTAGCCTAAGAATATCAAAACAAAGGGAAATGAATTTTTAATTAAGACCTATACACTCTTTAGCCTAGATATTGCTAAAATTGAATATATCTCTTCACTATAGTTAAAAAAAAAATCTTTAATAAATGAAAGATGACCTTGATGCCAATAAACCCTTACATTTGTATTTTTCCAGTTCTCTGTTTTTTTAATTTCAAAAAATAGAAATTGTATTTAGGTAATAGTTCTTCTACTTTAACTTTAGATGACCTTTTGATATCCATAGCTATAATTGACCTTTCCTATAATTAAATAAACAGTCATGACCCCTTAGGTTTTATTTGAGAATACTTAGCACTTTGTGAGTGGGATTTTACCTCGGAATATACCCCTTGAAGTTTAGCATATGTTAAAAATTAGGTCTTCCTTTTTGAAACCTTTAAGAAGCACTAGTAAAATAATGGGTCAAATTCATATAGGCTCTCCAACTCTAGTTGCATTAGTGCATGGTGGGATCTTGCTATAGTAAGCCTTAGTCTAGCCACTTTTTCCTTGAGTTAACTCATCTAATATGAAGTGCATAGTGACTGGGACTCATACATGCCAAAAAAGGTGAATCTCATGTATATGAAGGAGCCATCACCTATATAAAGGGATCTCCTCCCTCATTTTTTCTACACGCCTAGTGGAAGCTCATCATTTTATTTGAAATATTTCCTTTATACCCCTGCAATACTTATATGACACACTTACACCTTGTATAGTAAGCTAGTCAAATAGGATATTTAAGCCAACTTTGGAGAGTGTAGGGCACTGAATTCTATGCTTGAAGTACCTGTGGATTTTTGAAGGATTTAAGAGTGGTTTTCTTCATTCGTTAGTGAAACAACATCAAGCCAAAACTATTATACAAATAGGTATGCCTCTCATATTTCAAATTAGCAAACTACATGCCCCTTTCTTAGTGTTTTTAATCATTGTGTTTGTGAATTGATATTTATTTAAATCTTTGGTTGACTAAGAATATCAAAACAAAGGGAAATGAATTTTTAATTAAGACCTATACACTCTTTAGCCTAGATATTGCTAAAATTGAATATATCTCTTCACTATAGTAAAAAAATAATCTTCGATAAATGAAAGATGACCTTGATGCCAATAAACCCTTACATTTGTATTTTTCCAGTTCTTTGTTTTTTTAATTTCCAAAAATAGAAATTGTATTTAGGTAATAGTTCTTGTACTTTAACTTTAGATGACCTTTTGATATCCATAGCTATAAATTGACCTTTCCTATAATTAAACAAACAGTCACCCTTAGGTTTTATTTGCGAATACTTAGCACTTTGTGAGTGGGATTTTACCTCAGAATATACCCCTTGAAGTTTAGCATATGATAAAAATTAGGTCTTCCTTTTTGAAACCTTTAAGAAGTACTGGTAAAATAATGGGTCAAATTCATATAGGCTCTCCAACTCTAGTTGCATTAGTGCATGGTGGCATCTTGCTATAGTAAGCCTTAGTCTAGCCCCTTTTTCCTTGAGTTAACTCATCTAATATGAAGTGCATGGTGACTGGGACTCATACATGCCAAAAAAGGTGAATTTCATGTATATGAAGGAGCCATCACCTCTATAAAGGGATCCCCTCCCTCATTCTTTCTACACGCCTAGTGGAAGCTCATCATTTGCTTTGAAATATTTCCTTTATACCCCTGCAATACTTATATGACACACTTACACCTTGTATAGTAAGCTAGTCAAATAGGATATTTAAGCCAACTTTGGAGAGTGTAGGGCAGTGAATTCTATGCTTAAAGTACCTTTGGATTTTTGAAGGATTTGGGAGTGGTTTTCTTCATTCCTTAGTGAAACAACATCAAGCCAAAACTATTATACAAATAGGTATGCCTCTCATATTTCAAATTAGCAAACTACATGCCCCTTTCTTAGTATTTTAAATCATTGTGTTTGTGAATTGATATTTATTTAAATCTTTGGTTGACTAAGAATATCAAAACATAGGGAAATGAATTTTTAATTAAGACCTATACACTCTTTAGCCTAGATATTGCTAAAATTGAATATATCTCTTCACTATAGTAAAAAAATAATCTTTAATAAATAAAAGATGACCTTGATGCCAATAAACCCTTACATTTGTATTTTTCCAGTTCTCTGTTTTTTTAATTTCCAAAAATAGAAATTGTATTTAGGTAATAGTTCTTGTAATTTAACTTTAGATGACCTTTTGATATCCATAGCTATTATTGACCTTTCCTATAATTAAATAAACAGTCATGACCCCTTAGGTTTTATTTGAGAATACTTAGCACTTTGTGAGTGGGATTTTACCTCAGAATATACCCCTCGAGGTTTAGCATATGTTAAAAATTAGGTCTTCCTTTTTGAAACCTTTAAGAAGTACTGATAAAATAATGGGTCAAATTCATATAGACTCTCCAACTCTAGTTGCATTAGTGCATGGTGGGATCTTGCTATAGTAAGCCTTAGTCTAGCCCCTTTTTCCTTGAGTTAACTCATCTAATATGAAGTGCATGGCGGCTGGGACTCATACATGCCAAAAAAGGTGAATTTCATGTATATGAAGGAGCCATCACCTATATAAAGGGATCCCCTCCCTCATTTTTTCTACACGCCTAGTGGAAACTAATCATTTGCTTTGAAATATTTCCTTTATACCCCTACTGTGAGATCCCTGTTCCCACCGAGCAACGGATTCGGGGTACTAGCAGCGGAAGTAGCACTTCTCGCACGAGACAGGGGTCCCACACTCGGGGCCTCACCCACGGATATCCGGATAAGAGACTAATCCGTCGGTTGTTCCAAAACTGAACTCGGAAAAACTTCCTTTACCGGAAAGCACGGGCGATTCCACCAGGATAACTTTTTACTCTAACGTAGTCAAGATCATTTCTGATCAAATTGATCCAATTGCATCTATAAGATATTTGGTCGGATCAAGGAAGAAACTTGCACTTGGATCATTGGGATCAACGCTTTTTTCCCCATTCAAGAGGCACAGCCGTTGATTCCTATCCATAGAACAATGATGGGATCCAATTTGAAATTTGGTTAGGTTTTGTCCCGGGTACCAAGGAAAAGAGTTCCAAGGCCCATGCAAACATAAAACTAGCCACACCACTTACACACCCAATGTGAAATTGCCTTTTTCTTAGCATCAGCTAACTTTAAAACAATCCTTTAATGAAACCATAGTACCACTGATCACAATCTTCCAATTTATCCGGTTGATTCATAATTTCCCATCATTCCTTCATCAGAGTATCTATGGCATCATTGGCAACTAGAACGCTCACCACCTATCCACTCATCAGGGGCCTTTTCAATAGTTCCTAGCCCATAATACTTGGCAATATAATCACTTATAAAAATCAAGATGGACTCTCGTTGAAGATCAGTAAGATCAAACAACATATCCATAAAAAAGAGCCATGGACTCATCCATTGAAGGCCAGCAAGGTCAATCAACCAGATCCATGCCCGGTTTCAGAAAACAACTCTTACTCCTTGTTCCAATATCTTCCTCGACGCACGCGTGGGTATCCTAGGCGACCCAGAGCCCGAGCACCGTATGGTCAGCACCCTCTAGGATCCTTCACAGGTGACCTAGCGCTTCACTCATAGGCCGCTTCCTTGGTCCCTCATCCACCGTACGGGAAGCTCACCATTTTAATCGATGGTCAAGACCTCGGTCGACCTTGCTACGCGAGACGTCCTCCATTGACTCTCCGTCAGCAGCAGTTGCAACTTTATCAATTAGGTCTCCACGACCTTAATCACAAGACGGTTAAAATGCTTCCCCAGCATTCTTGACATAAAACAGCCATTTACAAACAGCATTTACAAACAGTTTACAAATATAATTTCTATATTAACTCTCATTTTTCCACATTATCCCTCATTAATCCACATTACTTATTCCACATTCCATTTATATGTGTACTCATCCAATCACATCATTTTCCATCTCTTCACTTCAGATTCCTTCACATCACATATCATATATTCACATCCATATCCACATCCATACATCCACATCCACATCCACATCCACATCCACATTCACATCCATACATCCATATCCACATCCATACATCCACATCCACATCCACATTCACATCCATACATCCACATCCACATCCACATTCACATCCATACATCCACATCTACATGCTTATCTCCATTTTGACATCCTCATTTATACATCCACATCTCATATCCACATTCATACATACACATCCACATCCACATTCACATCCATACATCCACATCTACATGCTTACCTCCATTTTCACATCCTCATTTATACATCCACATTCATACATACACATCCATATCCACATCCATACATCCACATCCACATGCATACATCTACTATCACGTCCTCATTCATACATCCACATCCACATACATACATACATCCACATCCATATTCCCATTCACATCTATACATCCACATCTACATCCACATACATACATACATCCACATTCCACATTCCACATTCACATCTATACAGCCACATCTACATCCACATTCACATCTATACATCCACATCTACATCCACATTCACATACATCCACATCCACCTTCCCATTCACATCTATACATCCACATCTACATCCACATCCACATTCCACATTCATGTCTATACAGCCACATCTACATCCACATTCACATCTATGCATAAACATCTTCATGCATACATCCCTTTCCACATTCATACATCCACACTCCCATCTCCACATCCACACATCCACACTCCCATCTCCACATCCACACATCCACATACATACATCCATTTCCACATTCCCATTCATATAACCCCATAAGCCTTCACATCTAATCTTTTACATCACATCCATTCTCTCCCTATCACATCTTATCCTATCACATACACTTCTTACCTCATCCCATACACATCTTATCAAATCTTAATTCATCTTATCACCTCATAACTTATTTCATAAGCATCTTATCACCTCTTGTCACATCTTATACACCTCTTATCACATCCTATGACATCTCATATCTATTTATAGAATACAAGAGAATTCTTATATTTGATATAAGATTTCTTTACACATTTATTTATGCATAAATTCTATTTAAGGAGATTAATACTTTCGAAGTAAAAATCAATCTTTTATGCATCTTCTTATGCATAAATTCAATTTGGTAGGAATTACACTTTTAGAATAAAAGAATTTCTCTTATGCATCTAAGTTATGCATAAAATCCATTTATGATGAAAATCACACTTTTAGTATAAAAGAATATCTTTTATGCATACCTCTATGCATGAAATCCAAATATAATAAAAGTCACACTTTTAAAATAAAATAATCAACTTTTATGCATACCTTTATGCATGAAATTCAAATATAATAAAAGTCACACTTTTATAATAAAATAATCAACTTTTATGCATACCTCTATGCATGAAATCCAATTATGATAAAAGTAACACTTTTACAATAAAATAATCATCTTTTATGCATACATCTATGCATGAAATCCAAATATGATAAAAGTAACACTTTTATAATAAAATAATCAACTTTTATGCATACTTTTATGCATGAAATTCAAATATAATAAAAGTAACACTTTTATAATAAAATAATTAACTCTTATGCTCACTTCTATGCATGAAATTCAATTGTGATAAAAGTAACACTTTTATAATAAAATAATCAACTCTTATGCATACTTCTATGCATGAAATTCAATTGTGCTAAAAGTAACACTTTTACATTAAAATAATAATCTTTTATGCATACCTCTATGCATGAAATCTAATTATGATAAAAGTAACACTTTTATGTTAAAATAATAATCTATTATGCATACCTCTATGCATGAAAATCAATTATGCATAATATAAAAATCAATTTCTCTATGAATATCTTCAATTAATCGAGGATGATAATTCCTAGAATATGGTAGGAAGTCCTCTTTTCATGCTTTGAATGAAATTATTTTATGCGTAATTTTTATAAAAATTTTGCCATAGCTCCGCTGCTATGACTAATAAATCTCAATTTTTTCTAAGGGATAAAGCTTATCATTAAGAATTAATTAGAATGATTCGTAATTAGATCAATAATCCATAATAGATTGAATCATTAATATTCATGAAATACATAAACTAAAAGCATAGAAAAAAGCCATTAATTTGACCTCAAGTATAGATTAATCTTGGATTAAGGAAAAGCTTTATGAAAAGCTTCATTTGGATTGAGAATTGGTCATGAGTATGATCATTTCTTGAGTGAGAGAGAGAGAAATTTCATAAAAACCATTTGAATTAAGCATAAATAGAAATTTATGTAATTCTTTACTATCATTAATCAATTAACTTTAATAGCATTCATCAAATTATGTAACTCTTCACTACCATTCATCAATTAACTTCAATAACATTCAAAAACCATTCTAATTAGGCTTCTCAAGCTTGAGAGGGGTTGAGAAGAGAGAAACATTGAGAAATTATAGAAAATGATCAAAATTCACTAATTACCTTACAAATTGCTTGATTCTTTGTTCACGGTAGAGGCCCCCAACCAATCAATTGGTTAAGTATGTTGATGGAGCCACCAATGGGGATTGAAGAAAGAGGGAAGCTCCAAAAACTAGTGAATTATTAATGAATTCACAGTTCTTGGCTTAGGTGGAGTAGAGTAACGATGCATAAACACTATATATTTTTCAACAAGGGGTAGGCTTCTATTTATAGGAAAAATTGAGCTCCTAACCAAACAAACTGATTCTAGAATTTTCCAAATCAGTTTGGTCAATTTTTGACCATTTTTAGGTCAGTTAAGCTAACTTTTTGGAACTAGACTTGAATGAGGAGAGAGGAGAGATGAAATATCTCAATTTTTATGAGTTTAAAACTCATTCAAGCATGTGAAATATGTACCTCCTTTAAAGAACTCCCCTTCCTTACATATGTATCAAAATGGAATCATTATACCCAAATATCTCATATTTTTAATATTGCTCATAGTTTTTAACTAATAAACCTTGTACATTTTCAACTCTTCATCTTATGTGAAATATGCACCTCCTTTAAAGAACTCCTCTTCCTTACATATGTGTCATAGTTTTTTTACTAATAAACCTTGTACATTTTCAACTCTTCATCTTATGTGAAATATGCACCTCCTTTAAAGAACTCCCCTTCCTTACATATGTGTCAAAATGGAATCATTATACCCAAAATATCTCATATTTTTAATATTGCTCATAGTTTTTTACTAATAAACCTTGTATATTTTTAACTCTTCATCTTATGTGAGCATTTACTCATTTTTGGATACCCAAAATATCTCATATTTTTAATATTGCTCATATTTTCTTACTAATAAACCTTGTACATTTTTAACTCTTCATCTTATGTGAGCATTTACTCATTTTTAGATACCCAAAATATCTCATATTTTTAATATTGCTCATATTTTTTTACTAATAAACCTTGTACATTTTCAACTCTTCATCTTATGTGAGCATTTACTCATTTTTGGGTATCTTCTTTTACAAATTGGATTTATCTCCTCTCTACACATGGATTGATGCTATTGGTCCATAGGAACCTTAATTGGACTATAATCCAAATTTCTTTGAAAATCTAGACCCTTAGGCTAAGGTCCTTTATACACATTTTCAATTAATTCCAATTGCACATTGGAAAATTCTTTTTGAATTTCTGTTTCAGGGGAATTCATCTTAGTTATAAGAGATATTGTTCTATCCAAAAATATTCAAGATCTGAATATTCTCTCTCTAGAATATTTTCTCTCTCTAGGTTAAAATAGTTAGAAACAAGGTCTTTATATTTCTGAAGAGGGATTGATTAAAGGGAAAGATACTAGACATCAAAAAAGGGGGTGGGGGAGGAATCTTACACCTACAATACTTATATGACACACTTACACCTTGTATAGTAAGCTAGTCAAATAGGATATTTAAGCCAACTTTGGAGAGTGTAGGGCACTAAATTCTATGCTTGAAGTACCTGTGGATTTTTGAAGGATTTGGGAGGGGTTTCCTTCATTCATTAGTGAAACAACATCAAGCCAAAACTATTATACAAATAGGTATGCCTCTCATATTTCAAATTAGCAAACTACATGCCCCTTTCTTAGTGTTTTAAATCATTGTGTTTGTGAATTGATATTTATTTAAATCTTTGGTTGACTAAGAATATCAAAACAAAGGGAAATGATTTTTTAATTAAGACCTATACACTCTTTAGCCTAGATATTGCTAAAATTGAATATATCTCTTCACTATAGTAAAAAAATAATCTTTAATAAATGAAAGATGACCTTGATGCCAATAAACCCTTACATTTGTATTTTTCCAGTTCTCTGTTTTTTAAATTTCCAAAAATAGAAATTGTATTTAGGTAATAGTTCTTGTACTTTAACTTTAGATGACCTTTTGATATCCATAGCTATAATTGACCTTTCTTATAATTAAATAAACAGTCATGACCCCTTAGGTTTTATTTGAGAATACTTAGCACTTTGTGAGTGGGATTTTACCTCAGAATTACCCCTTGAGGTTTAGCATATGTTAAAAATTAGGTCTTCCTTTTTGAAACCTTTAAGAAGCACTGGTAAAATAATGGGTCAAACTCATATAGACTCTCCAACTCTAGTTGCATTAGTGCATGGTGGGATCTTGCTAAAGTAAGCCTTAGTCTAGCCCCTTTTTCCTTGACTTAACTCATCTAATATGAAGTGCATGGTGACTGGGCCTCATACATGCCAAAAAAGGTGAATTTCATGTATATGAAGGAGCCATCACCTATATAAAGGGATCCCCTCCCTCACTTTTTCTACACGCCTAGTGGAAGCTCATCATTTGCTTTGAAATATTTCCTTTATACCCCTGCAATACTTATATGACACACTTACACCTTGTATAGTAAGCTAGTCAAATAGGATATTTAAGCCAACTTTGGAGAGTGTAGGGCACTGAATTCTATGCTTGAAGTACTTGTGGATTTTTGAAGGATTTAAGAGTGGTTTTCTTCATTCGTTAGTGAAACAACATCAAGCCAAAACTATCATACAAATAGGTATGCCTCTCATATTTCAAATTAGCAAACTACATGCCCCTTTCTTAGTGTTTTAAATCATTGTGTTTGTGAATTGATATTTATTTAAATCTTTGGTTAACTAAGAATATCAAAACAAAGGGAAATGAATTTTTAATTAAGACCTATACACTCTTTAGCCTAGATATTGCTAAAATTGAATATATCTCTTCGCTATAGTAAAAAAATAATCTTCAATAAATGAAAGATGACCTTGATGCCAATAAACCCTTACATTTGTATTTTTCCAGTTCTCTATTTTTTTAATTTCCAAAAATAGAAATTGTATTTAGGTAATAGTTCTTGTACTTTAACTTTAGATGACCTTTTGATATCCATAGCTATAATTGACCTTTCCTATAATTAAATAAACAGTCATGACCCCTTAGGTTTTAGTTGAGAATACTTAGCACTTTGTGAGTGGGATTTTACCTCAGAATTACCCCTTGAGGTTTAGCATATGTTAAAAATTAGGTCTTCCTTTTTGAAACCTTTAAGAAGCACTGGTAAAATAACGGGTTAAATTCATATAGGCTCTCCAACTCTAGTTGCATTAGTGCATGGTGGGATCTTGCTATACTAAGCCTTAGTCTAGCCCCTTTTTCCTTGAGTTAACTCATCTAATATGAAGTGCATGGTGACTGGGCCTCATACATGCCAAAAAAGGTGAATTTCATGTATATGAAGGAGCCATCACCTATATAAAGGGATCCTCTCCCTCATTTTTTCTACACGCCTAGTGGAAGCTCATCATTTGCTTTGAAATATTTCCTTTATACCCTTGCAATAGTTATATGACACACTTACACCTTGTATAGTAAGCTAGTCAAATAGGATATTTAAGCCAAGTTTGGAGAGTGTAGGGCACTGAATTCTATGCTTGAAGTACCTGTGGATTTTTGAAGGATTTGGGAGTGGTTTTCTTCATTCGTTAGTGAAACAACATCAAGCCAAAACTATTATACAAATAGGTATGCCTCTCATATTTCAAAGTAGCAAACTACATGCCCCTTTCTTAGTGTTTTAAATCATTGTGTTTGTGAATTGATATTTATTTAAATCTTTGGTTGACTAAGAATATCAAAACAAAGGGAAATGAATTTTTAATTACAACCTATACACTCTTTAGCCTAGATATTGCTAAAATTAAAATTATATCTCTTCACTATAGTAAAAAAATAATCTTTAATAAATGAAAGATGACCTTGATGCCAATACACCCTTACATTTGTATTTTTCCAGTTCTCTATTTTTTTAATTTCCAAAAATAGAAATTGTATTTAGGTAATAGTTCTTGTACTTTAACTTTAGATGACCTTTTGATATCCATAGCTATAAATTTACCTTTCCTATAATTAAATAAACAGTCACCCTTAGGTTTTATTTGAGAATACTTAGCACTTTGTGAGTGGGATTTTACCTCAGAATATACCCCTTGAAGTTTAGCATATGTTAAAAATTAGGTCTTCCTTTTTGAATACTTAGCACTTTGTGAGTGGGATTTTGCCTCAGAATATACCCCTTGAAGTTTAGCATATGTTAAAAATTAGGTCTTCCTTTTTGAAACCTTTAAGAAGTACTGGTAAAATAATGGGTCAAATTCATATAGGCTCTCCAACTCTACTTGCATTAGTGCATGGTGGGATCTTGCTATAGTAAGCCTTAGTCTAGCCCCTTTTTCCTTGAGTTAACTCATCTAATATGAAGTGCATGGCGACTCGGACTCATACATGCCAAAAAAGGTGAATTTCATGTATATGAAGGAGCCATCACCTATATAAAGGGATCCCCTCCCTCATTTTTTCTACACGCCTAGTGGAAGCTCATCATTTGCTTTGAAATATTTCCTTTATACCCCTGCAATACTTATATGACACACTTACACCTTGTATAGTAAGCTAGTCAAATAGGATATTTAAGCCAACTTTGGAGAGTGTAGGGCACTGAATTCTATGCTTGAGGTACCTCTGGATTTTTGAAGGATTTAAGAGTGGTTTTCTTCATTCGTTAGTGAAACAACATCAAGCCAAAACTATTATACAAATAGGTATGCCTCTCATATTTCAAATTAGCAAACTACATGCCTCTTTCTTACTGTTTTAAATCATTGTGTTTGTGAATTGATATTTATTTAAATCTTTGGTTGACTAAGAATATCAAAACAAAGGGAAATGAATTTTTAACTAAGACCTATACACTCTTTAGCCTAGATATTGCTAAAATTGAATATATCTCTTCACTATAGTAAAAAAATAATCTTTACTAAATGAAAGATAACCTTGATGCCAATAAACCCTTACATTTGTATTTTTCCAATTCTCTGTTTTTTTAATTTCCAAAAATAGAAATTGTATTCAGGTAATAGTTCTTGTACTTTAACTTTAGATGACCTTTTGATATCCATAGCTATAATTGACCTTTCCTATAATTAAATATACAGTCATGACCCCTTAGGTTTTATTTGAGAATACTTAGCATTTTGTGAGTGGGATTTTACCTCAGAATTACCCCTTGAGGTTTAGCATATGTTAAAAATCAGGTCTTCCTTTTTGAAACCTTTCAGAAGTACTGGTAAAATAATGGGTCAAATTCATATAGACTCTCCAACTCTAGTTGCATTAGTGCATGGTGGGACCTTGCTATAGTAAGCCTTAGTCTAGCCCCTTTTTCCTGGACTTAACTCATCTAATATGAAGTGCATGGTGACTGGGACTCATACATGCCAAAAAAGGTGAATTTCATGTATATGAAGGAGCCATCACCTATATAAAGGGATCCCCTCCCTCATTTTTTCTACACGCCTAGTGGAAGCTCATCATTTGCTTTGAAATATTTCCTTTATACCCCTGCAATACTTATATGACACAACTACACCTTGTATAGTAAGCTAGTCAAATAGGATATTTAAGCCAACTTTGGAGAGTGTAGGGCACTGAATTCTATGCTTGAAGTACCTGTGGATTTTTGAAGGATTTAAGAGTGGTTTTCTTCATTCGTTAGTGAAACAACATCAAGCCAAAACTATTATACAAATAGGTATGCCTCTCATATTTCAAATTAGCAAACTACATGCCCCTTTCTTAGTGTTTTAAATCATTGTGTTTGTGAATTGATATTTATTTAAATCTTTGGTTGACTAAGAATATCAAAACATAGGGAAATGAATTTTTAATTAAGACCTATACACTCTTTAGCCTAGATATTGCTAAAATTGAATATATCTCTTCACTATAGTAAAAAAATAATCTTTAATAAATCAAAGATGACCTTGATGCCAATAAACCCTTACATTTGTATTTTTTTAATTCTATGATTTTTTAATTTTCAAAAATAGAAATTGTATTTAGGTAATAGTTCTTGTACTTTAACTTTAGATGACCTTTTGATATCCATAGCTATAATTGACCTTTCCTATAATTAAATAAACAGTCATGACCCCTTAGGTTTTATTTGAGAATACTTAGCACTTTGTGAGTGGGACTTTACCTCAGAATATACCCCTTGAAGTTTAGCATATGTTAAAAATTAGGTCTTCCTTTTTGAATACTTAGCACTTTGTGAGTGGGATTTTACCTCAGAATATACCCCTTGAAGTTTAGCATATGTTAAAAATTAGGTCTTCCTTTTTGAAACCTTTAAGAAGTACTGGTAAAATAATGGGTCAAATTCATATAGGCTCTCCAACTCTACTTGCATTAGTGCATGGTGGGATCTTGCTATAGTAAGCCTTAGTCTAGCCCCTTTTTCCTTGAGTTAACTCATCTAATATGAAGTGCATGGCGACTGGGACTCATACATGCCAAAAAAGGTGAATTTCATGTATATGAAGGAGCCATCACCTATATAAAGGGATCCCCTCCCTCATTTTTTCTACACGCCTAGTGGAAGCTCATCATTTGCTTTGAAATATTTCCTTTATACCCAGCAATACTTATATGACACACTTACACCTTGTATAGTAAGCTAGTCAAATAGGATATTTAAGCCAACTTTGGAGAGTGTAGGGCACTGAATTCTATGCTTGAGGTACCTGTGGATTTTTGAAGGATTTAAGAGTGGTTTTCTTCATTCGTTAGTGAAACAACATCAAGCCAAAACTATTATACAATTAGGTATGCCTCTCATATTTCAAATTAGCAAACTAGATGTCCCTTTCTTAGTGTTTTAAATCATTGTGTTTGTGAATTGATATTTATTTAAATCTTTGGTTGACTAAGAATATCAAAACATAGGGAAATGAATTTTTAATTAAGACCTATACACTCTTTAGCCTAGATATTACTAAAATTGAATATATCTCTTTACTATAGTTAAAAAATAATCTTTAATAAATAAAAGATGACCTTGATGCCAATAAACCCTTACATTTGTATTTTTCCAGTTCTCTATTTTTTTAATTTCCAAAAACAGAAATTGTATTTAGATAACAGTTCTTGTACTTTAACTTTAGATGACCTTTTGATATCCATAGCTATATTTGACCTTTTGATATCCATAGCTATAATTGACCTTTTCTATAATTAAATAAACAGTCATGATCCCTTAGGTTTTATTTGAGAATACTTAGCACTTTGTGAGTGGGATTTTACCTCAGAATATACCCCTTGAAGTTTAGCATATGTTAAAAATTCGGTCTTCCTTTTTGAAACCCTTAAGAAGTACTGGTAAAATAATGGGTCGAATTCATACAGACTCTCCAACTCTAGTTGCATTAGTGCATGGTGGGATCTTGCTATAGTAAGCCTTAGTCTATCCCCTTTTTCCTTGACTTAACTCATCAAGAATAAAGTGCATGGTGATGGGACTCATACATGCCAAAAAAGGTGAATTTCATGTATATGAAGGAGCCATCACCTATATAAAGGGATCCCCTCCCTCATTTTTTCTACATGCCTAGTGGAAGCTCATCATTTGCTTTGAAATATTTCCTTTATACCCCTGCAATACTTATATGACACACTTATACCTTGTATAGTAAGCTAGTCAAATAGGATATTTGAGCCAACTTTGGAGAGTGTAGGGCACTGAATTCTATGCTTGAAGTACCTGTGGATTTTTGAAGGATTTGGGAGTGGTTTTCTTCATTTGTTAGTGAAACAACATCAAGCCAAAACTATTATACAAATAGGTATGCCTCTCATATTTCAAATTAGCAAACTACATGCCCCTTTCTTAGTGTTTTAAATCATTGTGTTTGTGAATTGATATTTATTTAAATCTTTGGTTGACTAAGAATATCAAAACATAGGGAAATGAATTTTTAATTAAGACCGATACACTCTTTAGCCTAGATATTGCTAAAATTGAATATATCTCTTCACTATAGTAAAAAAATAATCTTTAATAAATGAAAGATGACCTTGATGCCAATAAACCCTTACATTTGTATTTTTCCAGTTCTCTGTTTTTTTAATTTTCAAAAATAGAAATTGTATTTAGGTAATAGTTTTTGTACTTTAACTTTAGATAACCTTTTGATATCCATAGCTATAATTGACCTTTCCTATAATTAAATAAACAGTAATGACCCCTTAGGTTTTTTTTGAGAATACTTAGCACTTTGTGAGTGGTATTTTACCTCAGAATTACCCCTTGAGGTTTAGCATATGTTAAAAATTAGGTCTTCCTTTTTGAAACTTTTAAGAAGTACTGGTAAAATAATGGGTCAAATTCATATAGTCTCTCCGACTCTAGTTGCATTAGTGCATGGTGGGATCTTGCTATAGCAAGCCTTAGTCTAGCCACTTTTTACTTGAGTTAACTCATCTAATATGAAGTGCATGGTGACTGGGACTCATACATGCCAAAAAAGGTGAATTTCATGTATATGAAGGAGCCATCACCTATATAAAGGGATCTCCTCCCTCATTTTTTCTACACGCCTAGTGGAAGCTCATCATTTGCTTTGAAATATTTCCTTTATACCCCAGCAATACTTATATGACACACTTACACCTTGTATAGTAAGCTAGTCAAATAGGATATTTAAGCCAACTTTGGAGAGTATAGGGCACTGAATTCTATGCTTGAAGTACCTGTGGATTTTTGAAGGATTTAGGAGTGGTTTTCTTCATTTGTTAGTGAAAAAACATCAAGCCAAAACTATTATACAAATAGGTATGCCTGTCATATTTCAAATTAGCAAACTACATGTTCCTTTCTTAGTGTTTTAAATCATTGTGTTTGTGAATTGATATTTATTTAAATCTTTGGTTGACTAAGAATATCAAAACATAGGGAAATGAATTTTTAATTAAGACCGATACACTCTTTAGCCTAGATATTGCTAAAATTGAATATATCTCTTCACTATAGTAAAAAAATAATCTTTGATAAATGAAAGATGACCTTGATGCCAATAAACCCTTACATTTGTATTTTTCCAGTTCTCTGTTTTTTTAATTTTCAAAAATAGAAATTGTAATTAGGTAATAGTTCTTGTACTTTAACTTTAGATGACCTTTTGATATCCATAGCTATAATTGACCTTTCCTATAATTAAATAAACAGTCACCCTTAGGTTTTATTTGAGAATACTTAGCACTTTGTGAGTGGGATTTTACCTCAAAATATACCCCTTGAGGTTTAGCATATGTTAAAAATTAAGTTTTCCTTTTGAAACCTTTAAGAAGTACTGATAAAACAATGGTTCAAATTCATATAGACTCTCCAACTCTAGTTGCATTAGTGCATGGTGGGATCTTGCTATAGTAAGCCTTAGTCTAGCCCCTTTTTCCTTGAGTTAACTCATCCAATATGGAGTGCATGGCGGCTGGGACTCATACATGCCAAAAAAGGTGAATTTCATGTATATGAAGGAGCCATCACCTATATAAAGGGATCCCCTCCCTCATTTTTTCTACACGCCTAGTGGAAGCTCATCATTTGCTTTGAAATATTTCCTTTATACCCCTGCAATACTTATATGACACACTTACACCTTGTATAGTAAGCTAGTCAAATAGGATATTTAAGCCAACTTTGGAGAGTGTAGGGCACTGAATTCTATGCTTAAAGTACCTGTGGATTTTTGAAGGATTTGGGAGTGGTTTTCTTCATTCGTTAGTAAAACAACATCAAGTCAAAACTATTATACAAATAGGTATGCCTGTCATATTTCAAATGAGCAAACTACATGTTCCTTTCTTAGTGTTTTAAATCATTGTGTTTGTGAATTGATATTTATTTAAATCTTTGGTTGACTAAGAATATCAAAACAACGGAAAATGAATTTTTAATTAAGACCTATACACTCTTTAGCCTAGATATTGCTAAAATTGAATATATCTCTTCACTATAGTAAAAAAATAATCTTTGATAAATAAAAGATGACCTTGATGCCAATAAACCCTTACATTTGTATTTTTCCAGTTCTCTGTTTTTTTAATTTCAAAAAATAGAAATTGTAATTAGGTAATAGTTCTTGTACTTCAACTTTAGATGACCTTTTGATATCCATAGCTATAAATTGACCTTTCCTATAATTAAATAAACAATCACCCTTAGGTTTTATTTGAGAATACTTAGCACTTTGTAAGTGGGATTTTACCTCAGAATATACCCCTTGAAGTTTAGCATATGTTAAAAATTAGGTCTTTCTTTTTGAAACCTTTAAGAAGTACTGGTAAAATAATGGGTCAAATTCATATAGGCTCTCCAACTCTACTTGCATTAGTGCATGGTGGGATCTTGCTATAGTAAGCCTTAGTCTAGCCCCTTTTTCCTTGAGTTAACTCATCTAATATGAAGTGCATGGCGACTGGGACTCATACATGCCAAAAAAGGTGAATTTCATGTATATGAAGGAGCCATCACCTATATAAAGGGATCCCCTCCCTCATTTTTTCTACACGCCTAGTGGAAGCTCATCATTTGCTTTGAAATATTTCCTTTATACCCAGCAATACTTATATGACACACTTACACCTTGTATAGTAAGCTAGTCAAATAGGATATTTAAGCCAACTTTGGAGAGTGTAGGGCACTGAATTCTATGCTTGAGGTACCTGTGGATTTTTGAAGGATTTAAGAGTGGTTTTCTTCATTCGTTAGTGAAACAACATCAAGCCAAAACTATTATACAATTAGGTATGCCTCTCATATTTCAAATTAGCAAACTACATGTCCCTTTCTTAGTGTTTTAAATCATTGTGTTTGTGAATTGATATTTATTTAAATCTTTGGTTGACTAAGAATATCAAAACATAGGGAAATGAATTTTTAATTAAGACCTATACACTCTTTAGCCTAGATATTACTAAAATTGAATATATCTCTTTACTATAGTTAAAAAATAATCTTTAATAAATAAAAGATGACCTTGATGCCAATAAACCCTTACATTTGTATTTTTCCAGTTCTCTCTTTTTTTAATTTCCAAAAACAGAAATTGTATTTAGATAACAGTTCTTGTACTTTAACTTTAGATGACCTTTTGATATCCATAGCTATATTTGACCTTTTGATATCCATAGCTATAATTGACCTTTTCTATAATTAAATAAACAGTCATGATCCCTTAGGTTTTATTTGAGAATACTTAGCACTTTGTGAGTGGGATTTTACCTCAGAATATACCCCTTGAAGTTTAGCATATGTTAAAAATTCGGTCTTCCTTTTTGAAACCCTTAAGAAGTACTGGTAAAATAATGGGTCGAATTCATACAGACTCTCCAACTCTAGTTGCATTAGTGCATGGTGGGATCTTGCTATAGTAAGCCTTAGTCTAGCCCCTTTTTCCTTGACTTAACTCATCAAGAATAAAGTGCATGGTGATGGGACTCATACATGCCAAAAAAGGTGAATTTCATGTATATGAAGGAGCCATCACCTATATAAAGGGATCCCCTCCCTCATTTTTTCTACATGCCTAGTGGAAGCTCATCATTTGCTTTGAAATATTTCCTTTATACCCCTGCAATACTTATATGACACACTTATACCTTGTATAGTAAGCTAGTCAAATAGGATATTTGAGCCAACTTTGGAGAGTGTAGGGCACTGAATTCTATGCTTGAAGTACCTGTGGATTTTTGAAGGATTTGGGAGTGGTTTTCTTCATTTGTTAGTGAAACAACATCAAGCCAAAACTATTATACAAATAGGTATGCCTCTCATATTTCAAATTAGCAAACTACATGCCCCTTTCTTAGTGTTTTAAATCATTGTGTTTGTGAATTGATATTTATTTAAATCTTTGGTTGACTAAGAATATCAAAACATAGGGAAATGAATTTTTAATTAAGACCGATACACTCTTTAGCCTAGATATTGCTAAAATTGAATATATCTCTTCACTATAGTAAAAAAATAATCTTTAATAAATGAAAGATGACCTTGATGCCAATAAACCCTTACATTTGTATTTTTCCAGTTCTCTGTTTTTTTAATTTTCAAAAATAGAAATTGTATTTAGGTAATAGTTTTTGTACTTTAACTTTAGATAACCTTTTGATATCCATAGCTATAATTGACCTTTCCTATAATTAAATAAACAGTAATGACCCCTTACGTTTTTTTTGAGAATACTTAGCACTTTGTGAGTGGTATTTTACCTCAGAATTACCCCTTGAGGTTTAGCATATGTTAAAAATTAGGTCTTCCTTTTTGAAACTTTTAAGAAGTACTGGTAAAATAATGGGTCAAATTCATATAGTCTCTCCAACTCTAGTTGCATTAGTGCATGGTGGGATCTTGCTATAGTAAGCCTTAGTCTAGCCACTTTTTACTTGAGTTAACTCATCTAATATGAAGTGCATGGTGACTGGGACTCATACATGCCAAAAAAGGTGAATTTCATGTATATGAAGGAGCCATCACCTATATAAAGGGATCTCCTCCCTCATTTTTTCTACACGCCTAGTGGAAGCTCATCATTTGCTTTGAAATATTTCCTTTATACCCCAGCAATACTTATATGACACACTTACACCTTGTATAGTAAGCTAGTCAAATAGGATATTTAAGCCAACTTTGGAGAGTATAGGGCACTGAATTCTATGCTTGAAGTACCTGTGGATTTTTGAAGGATTTAGGAGTGGTTTTCTTCATTTGTTAGTGAAAAAACATCAAGCCAAAACTATTATACAAATAGGTATGTCTGTCATATTTCAAATTAGCAAACTACATGTTCCTTTCTTAGTGTTTTAAATCATTGTGTTTGTGAATTGATATTTATTTAAATCTTTGGTTGACTAAGAATATCAAAACATAGGGAAATGAATTTTTAATTAAGACCGATACACTCTTTAGCCTAGATATTGCTAAAATTGAATATATCTCTTCACTATAGTAAAAAAATAATCTTTGATAAATGAAAGATGACCTTGATGCCAATAAACCCTTACATTTGTATTTTTCCAGTTCTCTGTTTTTTTAATTTTCAAAAATAGAAATTGTAATTAGGTAATAGTTCTTGTACTTTAACTTTAGATGACCTTTTGATATCCATAGCTATAATTGACCTTTCCTATAATTAAATAAACAGTCACCCTTAGGTTTTATTTGAGAATACTTAGCACTTTGTGAGTGGGATTTTACCTCAAAATATACCCCTTGAGGTTTAGCATATGTTAAAAATTAAGTCTTCCTTTTGAAACCTTTAAGAAGTACTGATAAAATAATGGTTCAAATTCATATAGACTCTCCAACTCTAGTTGCATTAGTGCATGGTGGGATCTTGCTATAGTAAGCCTTAGTCTAGCCCCTTTTTCCTTGAGTTAACTCATCCAATATGGAGTGCATGGCGGCTGGGACTCATACATGCCAAAAAAGGTGAATTTCATGTATATGAAGGAGCCATCACCTATATAAAGGGATCCCCTCCCTCATTTTTTCTACACGCCTAGTGGAAGCTCATCATTTGCTTTGAAATATTTCCTTTATACCCCTGCAATACTTATATGACACACTTACACCTTGTATAGTAAGCTAGTCAAATAGGATATTTAAGCCAACTTTGGAGAGTGTAGGGCACTGAATCCTATGCTTAAAGTACCTGTGGATTTTTGAAGGATTTGGGAGTGGTTTTCTTCATTCGTTAGTAAAACAACATCAAGTCAAAACTATTATACAAATAGGTATGCCTGTCATATTTCAAATGAGCAAACTACATGCTCCTTTCTTAGTGTTTTAAATCATTGTGTTTGTGAATTGATATTTATTTAAATCTTTGGTTGACTAAGAATATCAAAACAAAGGAAAATGAATTTTTAATTAAGACCTATACACTCTTTAGCCTAGATATTGCTAAAATTGAATATATCTCTTCACTATAGTAAAAAAATAATCTTTGATAAATAAAAGATGACCTTGATGCCAATAAACCCTTACATTTGTATTTTTCCAGTTCTCTGTTTTTTTAATTTCAAAAAATAGAAATTGTAATTAGGTAATAGTTCTTGTACTTCAACTTTAGATGACCTTTTGATATCCATAGCTATAAATTGACCTTTCCTATAATTAAATAAACAATCACCCTTAGGTTTTATTTGAGAATACTTAGCACTTTGTAAGTGGGATTTTACCTCAGAATATACCCCTTGAAGTTTAGCATATGTTAAAAATTAGGTCTTTCTTTTTGAAACCTTTAAGAAGTACTGGTAAAATAATGGGTCAAATTCATATAGGCTCTCCAACTCTAGTTGCATTAGTGCATGGTGGGATCTTGCTATAGTAAGCCTTAGTCTACCCCCTTTTTCCTTGAGTTAACTCATCTAATATGAAGTGCATGGCGACTGGGACTCATACATGCCAAAAAAGGTGAATTTCAAGTATATGAAGGAGCCATCACCTATATAAAGGGATCCCCTCCCTCATTTTTTCTACACGCCTAGTGGAAGCTCATCATTTGCTTTGAAATATTTCCTTTATACCCCTGCAATACTTATATGACACACTTACACCTTGTATAGTAAGCTAGTCAAATAGGATATTTCAGCCAACTTTGGAGAGTGTAGGGCACTGAATTCTATGCTTGAAGTACCTGTGGATTTTTGAAGGATTTGGGAGTGGTTTTCTTTATTCGTTAGTGAAACAACATCAAGTTAAAACTATTATACAAATAGGTATGCCTCTCATATTTCAAATTAGCAAACTACATGTTCCTTTCTTAGTGTTTTAAATCATTGTGTTTGTGAATTGATATTTATTTAAATCTTTTGTTGACTAAGAATATTAAAACATAGGGAAATGAATTTTTAATTGAGACCGATACACTCTTTAGCCTAGATATTGCTAAAATTGAATATATCTCTGCACTATAGTAAAAAAATAATCTTTAATAAATGAAAGATGACCTTGATGCCAATAAACCCTTACATTTGTATTTTTCCAGTTCTCTATTTTTTTAATTTCTAAAAATAGAAATTGTATTTAGGTAATAGTTTTTGTACTTTAACTTTAGATGACCTTTTGATATCCATAGCTATAATTGACCTTTCCTATAATTAAATAAACAGTCACCCTTAGGTTTTATTTGAGAATACTTAGCACTTTGTGAGTGGGATTTTACCTCAGAATATACCCCTTGAAGTTTAGCATATGTTAAAAATTTGGTCTTCCTTTTTGAAACCCTTAAGAAGTACTGGTAAAATAATGGGTCAAATTCATATAGACTCTCCAACTCTAGTTGCATTAGTGCATGGTGGGATCTTGCTATAGTAAGCCTTAGTCTAGCCCCTTTTTCCTTGACTTAACTCATCTAATATGAAGTGCATGGTGACTGGGACTCATACATGTCAAAAAAGGTGAATTTCATGTATATGAAGGAGCCATCACCTATATAAAGGGATCCCCTCCCTCATTTTTTCTACACGCCTAGTGGAAGCTCATCATTTTCTTTGAAATATTTCCTTTATACCCCTGCAATACTTATATGACACACTTACACCCTGTATAGTAAGCTAGTCAAATAGGATATTTGAGCCTTCTTTGAAGAGTGTAGGGCACTGAATTCTATGCTTGAAGTACCTGTGGATTTTTGAAGGATTTGGGAGTGGTTTTCTTCATTCGTTAGTGAAACAACATCAAGCCAAAACTATTATACAAATAGGTATGCCTCTCATATTTCAAATTAGCAAACTACATGCCCCTTTCTTAGTGTTTTAAATCATTGTGTTTGTGAATTGATATTTATTTAAATCTTTGGTTGACTAAGAATATCAAAACATAGGGAAATGAATTTTTAATTGAGACCGATACACTCTTTAGCCTAGATATTGCTAAAATTGAATATATCTCTGCACTATAGTAAAAAAATAATCTTTAATAAATGAAAGATGACCTTGATGCCAATAAACCCTTACATTTGTATTTTTCCAGTTCTCTATTTTTTTAATTTCTAAAAATAGAAATTGTATTTAGGTAATAGTTTTTGTACTTTAACTTTAGATGACCTTTTGATATCCATAGCTATAATTGACCTTTCCTATAATTAAATAAACAGTCACCCTTAGGTTTTATTTGAGAATACTTAGCACTTTGTGAGTGGGATTTTACCTCAGAATATACCCCTTGAAGTTTAGCATATGTTAAAAATTTGGTCTTCCTTTTTGAAACCCTTAAGAAGTACTGGTAAAATAATGGGTCAAATTCATATAGACTCTCCAACTCTAGTTGCATTAGTGCATGGTGGGATCTTGCTATAGTAAGCCTTAGTCTAGCCCCTTTTTCCTTGACTTAACTCATCTAATATGAAGTGCATGGTGACTGGGACTCATACATGTCAAAAAAGGTGAATTTCATGTATATGAAGGAGCCATCACCTATATAAAGGGATCCCCTCCCTCATTTTTTCTACACGCCTAGTGGAAGCTCATCATTTTCTTTGAAATATTTCCTTTATACCCCTGCAATACTTATATGACACACTTACACCCTGTATAGTAAGCTAGTCAAATAGGATATTTGAGCCTTCTTTGAAGAGTGTAGGGCACTGAATTCTATGCTTGAAGTACCTGTGGATTTTTGAAGGATTTGGGAGTGGTTTTCTTCATTCGTTAGTGAAACAACATCAAGCCAAAACTATTATACAAATAGGTATGCCTCTCATATTTCAAATTAGCAAACTACATGCCCCTTTCTTAGTGTTTTAAATCATTGTGTTTGTGAATTGATATTTATTTAAATCTTTGGTTGACTAAGAATATCAAAACATAGGGAAATGAATTTTTAATTAAGACCGATACACTCTTTAGCTTAGATATTGTTAAAATTGAATATATCTCTTCACTATAGTAAAAAAATAATCTTTAATAAATGAAAGATGACCTTGATGCGAATAAACCCTTACATTTGTATTTTTCGAGTTCTCTGTTTTTTTAATTTCCAAAAATAGAAATTGTATTTAGGTAATAGTTTTTGTACTTTAACTTTAGATAACCTTTTGATATCCATAGCTATAATTGACCTTTCCTATAATTAAATAAACAATAATGACCCCTTAGGTTTTTTTTGAGAATACTCAGCACTTTGTGAGTGGTATTTTACCTCAGAATTACCCCTTGAGGTTTAGCATATGTTAAAAATTAGGTCTTCCTTTTTGAAACCTTTAAGAAGTACTGGTAAAATAATGGGTCAAATTTATATAGGCTCTCCAACTCTACTTGCATTAGTGCATGGTGGGATCTTGCTATAGTAAGCCTTAGTCCAGCCACTTTTTCCTTGAGTTAACTTATCTAATATGAAGTGCATGGTGACTGGGACTCAAACATGCCAAAAAAGGTGAATTTCATGTATATGAAGGAGCCATCACCTATATAAAGGGATCTCCTCCCTCATTTTTTCTACACACCTAGTGGAAGCTCATCATTTGCTTTGAAATATTTCCTTTATACCCCAGCAATACTTATATAACACACTTACACCTTGTATAGTAAGCTGCTAGTCAAATAGGATATTTAGGCCAACTTTGGAGAGTGTAGGGCACTGAATTCTATGCTTAAAGTACCTATGGATTTCTGAAGGATTTGGGAGTGGTTTTCTTCATTTGTGAGTGAAACAACATCAAGCCAAAACTATTATACAAATAGGTATGCCTCTCATATTTCAAATTAGCAAACTACATGTTCCTTTCTTAGTGTTTTAAATCATTGTGTTTATGAATTGATATTTATTTAAATCTCTGGTTGACTAAGAATATCAAAACATAGGGAAATGAATTTTTAATTAAGACCCATACACTCTTTAGTCTAGATATTGCTAAAGTTGAATATATCTCTTCACTATAGTAAAAAAATAATCTTTGATAAATGAAAGATGACCTTGATGCCAATAAACCCTTACATTTGTATTTTTCCAGTTCTCTATTTTTTTAATTTCCAAAAATAGAAATTGTATTTAGGTAATAGTTCTTGTACTTTAACTTTAGATGACCTTTTGATATCCAAAGCTATAAATTGACCTTTTATATAATTAAACAAACAATCACCCTTAGGTTTTATTTGAGAATACTTAGCACTTTGTGAGTGGGATTTTACCTTAGAATATACCCCTTGAAGTATAGCATATGATAAAAATTAGGTCTTCCTTTTTGAAACCTTTAAGAAGTACTGGTAAAATAATGGGTCAAATTCATATAGGCTCTCCAACTCTAGTTGCATTAGTGCATGGTGGGATCTTTCTATAGTAAGCCTTAGTCTAGCCCCTTTTTCCTTGAGTTAACTCATCTTATATGAAGTACATGGTGACTCGGACTCATACATGCCAAAAAAGGTGAATTTCATGTATATGAAGGAGCCATCACCTCTATAAAGGGATCCCCTCCCTCATTCTTTCTACACGCCTAGTGGAAGCTCATCATTTGCTTTGAAATATTTCATTTATACCCCTGCAATACTTATATGACACACTTACACCTTGTATAGTAAACTAGTCAAATAGGATATTTAAGCCAACTTTGGAGAGTGTAGGGCACTGAATTCTATGCTTGAAGTACCTGTGGATTTTTGAAGGATTTGGGAGTGCTTTTCTTCATTCCTTAGTGAAACAACATCAAGCCAAAACTATTATACAAATAGGTATGCCTCTCATATTTTAAATTAGCAAACTACATGCCCCTTTCTTAGCATTTTAAATCATTGTGTTTGTGAATTGATATTTATTTAAATCTTTGTTTGACTAAGAATATCAAAACTTAGGGAAATGAATTTTTAATTAAGACCTATACACTCTTTAGCCTAGATATTGCTAAAATTGAATATATCTCTTCACTATAGTAAAAAAATAATCTTTAATAAATGAAAGATGACCTTGATGCCAATAAACCCTTACATTTGTATTTTTTCAGTTCTCTGTTTTTTTAATTTCCAAAAATAGAAATTGTAATTAGGTAATAGTTCTTGTACTTTAACTTTAGATGACCTTTTGATATCCATAGCTATAATTGACCTTTCCTATAATTAAATAAACAATAATGACCCCTTAGGTTTTATTTGAGAATATTTAGCACTTTGTGAGTGGGATTTTACCTCAGAATTACCCCTTGAGGTTTAGCATATGTTAGAAATTAGGTCTTCCTTTTTGAAACCTTTAAGAAGTACTGGTAAAATAATGGGTCAAATTCATATAGGCTCTCCAACTCTAGTTGCATTAGTGCATGGTGGGATCTTGCTATAGTAAGCCTTAGTCTAGCCCCTTTTTCCTTGACTTAACTCATCTAATATGAAGTGCATGGTGACTGGGACTCATACATGCCAAAAAAGGTGAATTTCATGTATATGAAGGAGCCATCACCTATATAAAGGGATCCCCTCCCTCATTTTTTCTACACGCCTAGTGGAAGCTCATCATTTGCTTTGAAATATTTCCTTTATACCCCTGCAATACTCATATGACACACTTACACCTTGTATAGTAAGCTAGTCAAATAGGATATTTGAGCCTTCTTTGAAGAGTGTAGGGCACTGAATTCTATGCTTGAAGTACCTCTGTATTTTTGAAGGATTTGGGAGTGGTTTTCTTCATTCGTTAGTGAAACAACATCAAGCCAAAACTATTATACAAATAGGTATGCCTCTCATATTTCAAATTAGCAAACTACATGCCCCTTTCTTAGTGTTTTAAATCATTGTGTTTGTGAATTGATATTTATTTAAATCTTTGGTTGACTAAGAATATCAAAACAAAGGGAAATGAATTTTTAATTAAGACCTATACACTCTTTAGACTAGATATTGCTAAAATTGAATATATCTCTTCACTATAGTAAAAAAATAATCTTTAATAAATGAAAGATGACCTTGATGCCAATAAACCCTTACATTTGTATTTTTCCAGTTCTCTATTTTTTTAATTTCCAAAAATAGAAATTGTATTTAGGTAATAGTTCTTGTACTTTAACTTTAGATGACCTTTTGATATCCATAGCTATAATTGACCTTTCCTATAACTAAATAAACAGTCCTGACCCCTTAGGTTTTATTTGAGAATACTTAGCATTTTGTGAGTGGGATTTTACCTCAGAATTACCCCTTGAGGTTTAGCATATGTTAAAAATTAGGTCTTCCTTTTTGAAACCTTTAAGAAGTACTGGTAAAATAATGGGTCAAATTTATATAGACTCTCCAAATCTAGTTGCATTAGTGCATGGTGGGACCTTGCTATAGTAAGCCTTAGTCTAGCGCCTTTTTCCTGGACTTAACTCATCTAATATGAAGTGCATGGTGACTGGGACTCATACATGCCAAAGAATGTGAATTTCATGTATATGAAGGCGCCATCACCTATATAAAGGGATCCCCTCCCTCATTTTTTCTACACGCCTAGTGGAAGCTCATCATTTGCTTTGAAATATTTCCTTTATACCCCTGCAATACTTATTATACACAACTACACCTTATATAGTAAGCTAGTCAAATAGGATATTTAACACTAGTTCTGTAATTGGACACTAAAGTGTCCTGAGGACACTAAAGTGTCCTGAGGACACTAAAGTGTCCTGAAAGTTAGCATTTTTTTTGAATTTTTGTGGGCAATCTATTAAGAGTTTTGAAATGCTTAACATCCACAGATGTTCCACAAGACCCAAAAAAAAAATTGAGATTTTTTAAATTGCACTTTTCTTAGCTTTTGCAAGGCAATATTTTAATTTTCTTAGACACATGCTGATAAAACGCATGATTTTTGCTGTTTTCAAAATAGTAGTAATTTGTACATAACTTTTAGAAGGGACATAGTTTGATCATGAAACTTGGCTTGATGGAAAGCCCATGATGTAAACTAAATCTTGGAATCATCAAACGATAATTATTGGATAAATTTTTGACTCGCTAATATTGAAATGATGTTTTTTATACAGGTGGAGCATGAATTTTTCTCCTTCCATATGCAAGCTAATAATGTAAAACTTGAGGTGCACCCATGTTATATAGGGTAAATAATACTTTGTTTTGAATTTTCCAAAACTTTAGAGCCACTGGAATGAAGGGATGTAATGCATGAAAATATGAGTAATCACCATGTAAACATGATGCCTAAGTGTGTTTAGTCTCTCACACCAAGAGAATGGAAATAGCCTTCCACAAGCCAAGAAGCCATGAGCTCCAAGAAACATGAGTTTCAATTTCTAAAAATGATCATCAAAAGTTACAACCATGGTCCAAGTCCCCTCTTTTATACATGGACTTGTCCCATTATTAACCCTATTGAATAAAGTTCCTACTTTATTACAAACCATCCCTTCCCAAAGATTTTGTCCTCAAAATCAATAACATGTACAATCTCAAAGTATGAGACTCTAATGTAATCGATGGGAAGTGGTTAAGAGTTCTCAAGTACATCCAAAGCACATATACAATGAAAATTTGGATGTGTACAAGTCCACAAAGCTTCAAGCCCAAAGTGTATGAATGGGACTGTTATGACAGCCCTTCTAGTCGATGAAGACCCTTGAAAATCCTTCATTTAGACTCCATATATTGGGCTGAAAATGATATGTACACTCAGCCATATGTAGCCCACATCATAATCCTTCATTAGGATACGCCATGAAGCTTGTTGGAGTAGAAAAATAGGCCCAATAGTAGACCTTCCCAAAGCTGTCCAGAAATTACAGCATGTATACTTCTCCTCATATTACCCAATTTGCTCAAGTAAACCATACCACTTGGTCACGGAAAGTCATCCACAAGTAAGCCATGTTGTTGGACATACTCCAATGATTGCCAAGTAGCCTCATCCATGGGTAATTGCTTCCATTTGACAAGGTATTCATCAATATTCCGATTCCTCAACTCTCTTGTCCTCTTACCAATAACCCTCTCCGGCTCATAAATGATCTCACCTTCTTCATTCATGGGTGGAAGCTCTTCCATCTCTTGAGGCAAAGATCCCATAAACCTCTTAAGGTTAGATACATGAAACACATTATGGATCCTTGTCGAAGAAGGCAAATCCAACTTGTAGGCCAAATCACCAACCCTCTTGATAATCAAGTATGGTCCATAATACCTATGAGCCAATTTTGAGTTGGTTACACCTTTGAGAGTGTTATGCCGACTCTTGGGAAGCTTCAATAGCACATAATCACCCTCTTCAAACTCCACATCCCTTCTATGAACATCCGCCTTAGCCTTCATGACATCTTGAGCCTTCTTCATATTATCCTTGCAAAGTTGAAGAAGTTGTCTCATTCTTTCCAACTCTTCTTTTGCCAATGGATTGACCACTTTGTCTTCACGGAAGGCTATCGATGGCACATGTACTTGATATCCATAGAGAGCCTCAAATGGTGACATGCCAATACTCAAATGCTTGCTTGAATTATGGCAAAATTCAGCAAGATAAAGCCACTCATCCCAAGATGTTTGCATGTCATGACAATAGTGCCTCAAGTACACCTCAAGCCATTTGTTTGTGCACTCCGTTTGCCCATCCGTTTGAGGGTGATAGGCTGTAGATGGAGTGATTTGAGTACCCAAGCTCTCATATAATGACCTCCAAAAAGTCCCCATGAACTTGGTATCTCGATCACAAACTATGTTAAGTGGCAAGCCATGTATCTTGAATACATGTTCCAAAAATTGCTTGGCAATATGAGATGCTCCATAAGTGGTCTTTGAAGCAATGAAATGGGCTGATTTTGTAAGCCTATCAATCACCACAAATATTTGATCCCATCCATGCTTTGTCTTTGGTAGACCCGTGATGAAGTCCATAGAAATGTGAGTCCATTTACCATCCGGAATAGGTAATGGATGAAGTAAACCACTTGGGAGTTGATGGCTATCCTTATTCTTTTGACAAGAAGCACATTCCATCACAAACTTCTTCACATCTCCCCATATACCTTTCCAATAAAAACTCTTGCTCACTTTATCATAGGTTTTGAGTACACCAAGATAACCCGAAAGTGGTGAAGAATGCATCTCATGAAGCACCTTTGGTATGTAGAATGAGGTAGGAACCAAATACACCTTACCCTTGTACCACAAGAGACCATTGTGAAGCTTGTAATGAGGAAACTCTCCACCATCACCTTGCTATAATTTGGTATAAATATGGGCAGCACCTTCATTGATGAGGTATTCCTCTTGAATCCCCTTGATCCATTCACTATATACCTCCATGATTGAAGTTGTAGCGCATGCCCACATTCTAGACAATGCATCCGCCACTACATTGTCCTTCCCGGGTGTGTAGGATATCTCAAAATCATATCCTTGAAGTGTGGCCAGCCATCTCTTTTGCTTTGGAGAAAGATTTGGTTGGGAGAGGAAAAATTTCAGCACCCTATGATCACTTCTCACCTTGAAATGAGCACCATAAAGATAGTGATGCCACTTCTTGATGGCATGAAGTATGGCTAGCATCTCTTGCTCATAAACATGAAGCCCCATCTCCTTTTCGGTAAGCTTTCTACTTTCAAATGCAATGACTCCATGCTCTTGATACAAAACTGCCCCAATTCCTCTACCACTTGCATCCGCCCTCACATAAAATGTCTTTGCAAAATCCGAACATACAAGTATAGGGGCTGAAGTGAGCAACTCCTTGAGCTCATTGAAGCTCTTGTTGGCAATGGAATCCCAAAAGAAAGCCTCCCTCTTGAGCAAGTCGGTAAGAGGTGCCGCAATGGATGCATAATGTTGCATGAATCTTCTATAGAAAGAAGATAATCCCAAAAATCCTCTCAATTGAGTTGTATTGCTTGGTGTTGGCCACTCTTTGACACATGCCACTTTCTTAGGATCAGCCCTTATGCCATTCTCACCCACCAAGTGTCCAAGATATTCCACTTCATTGACCATGAATGTGCATTTGCTCTCCTTTGCATAAAGCTTGTGCTTCCTCAACACTTCAAACACTTGCTTCACATGACATAGATGTTCCCCTTTGCTCTTGCTATAGATCAAGATGTCATCGAAGAACACTAGCACAAACTTGAAAAGAAGGGGAGCCAATATCCGATTCATCAATGCTTGAAAAGTGGCCGGAGCATTTGTAAGACCAAAGGGCATCACCATGAAGTGAAACAATCCCCTTTCCGTCCTAAATGCTGTCTTCTCTTCATCACCTTCCTTCATCCTTATTTGATGATATCCCGATCTCAAATCAATCTTGGTGAAGAACTTTGCCCCTTTGAGCTCATCAAGAAGATCATCAATGCGAGGTATGGGATACCTATTCTTGATTGTGACCTTGTTCAAGTCACGATAATCAATGCACATGCGAAAGGATCCATCCTTCTTCTTCACCAAGAGAACGGGAGATGCAAATGGAGATTGTGAAGGTTGAATAAGACCCATAGCAAGCAAATCTTGCACTTGCTTAGCCACTTCCTCTCTTTCTACCTTAGACAAACGGTAAGGAGGCTTGTTGACAACCTTTGCATTTGGTTCAAGTACTATGGCATGGTCAATCTCCCTCTTAGGTGGTAGACTCTTTGGCACTTGCAAAATATCTTCATACTCCTTAAGAAGAGTTGTCATTTCCTCATCTATGTGCTGTCCACTGCCTTCCATCCCCTCTTGGGTAACATGTAACACATAGATAGTGCCAAAAGCCTTAATCTCTTTCTTGAGTCGCCTTGGAGTGATCAAAGAGAGCTTCTTAGGTGCATTTGCAGCAAGTACCACTTGTTGCCCATGATGTAGAAAGCTCATGAAACCTTGTTGAAGGTTCATGTGAATGTCACCAAGTGAAGCCAACCAATCACACCCCATGATAATGTCGATGGGACCCATATCCAAAACCACCAAATCACCTTCCCAAGTGTATGAAGAGGATAAAACCACTTTTGTAGAAGGGCAAACCAAGCTAGTCTTCTCACTTTCCCCATTTGCCACTTGCACTTGGAATGTTATAGGTGTCTTCTTTGTGTTGAGTTTGAGAGAGTTGATGGATTTAGAGTTGATGAAGCTATGAGTGCTCCCGGAATCCACAAGAATATGTGCAACCCTCCCATTGATGGTCCCCACCAACCTTAGTGTGCTTGGGTTCTTGCAACCCGCCAACAACTCTTGCGAGATAGAGCATATGCAAGCTGAAATTTCTGCATTTGTAGGCATGTCTCCATCCACAAGGCTTTCCTTAACTCTACCTCCCGGATCAAACGGAAACTCACCATCCTCCGTGATGAAAGAATGGTCTTCAAGTGACTCCTCATGTGCTTCTTCATTGCAATCCTTCCATTCTTCAATGTCATGAGAGTCATCCTTGTTCTCTTCCTCATCCATGAGGATCATAGTGGCCACAATCTTCTTTGATTTGCACACATGCCCGGGTGACCACCTCTCTTTGCACTTGAAACATAGCCCTTTGCTTCTCAACTCCTCAATCTTTGGATCATCCATTCTTTGAGTCTTCTTGAAGGGTTGAAAGGGCTTCTTCTTCATGAAGTCACTACTCCTTTTGGCATCAAATTGATGTATCCCATTCTTCGGCTGTCCACCCCCAAATGATGTAGGAGTTCTTGGATTAGAGGATGGTAATGTAGAGGTAGGACCTTTCCCAAAATTGTAAGAAGTAGTGGTTGGTTTGAGTGTGTCTTTGGTGAAGGTCATGGGCTGAGATCTCTTGTACTTTGGCTCATAGAGTTTGGCTAACCTCATAGCTTCTTTGAGAGAGCTAGGCCTTTGAGCCGACACATCCGCCTTGATGAAGTGTTCAAGCCCATGCACAAACTTTTTCATCTTCATGTCTTCACTCAAGCCTTCCACGTACATTGAAAGCTTCAAAAATTTCTTGATATAATCTCTCACCATCATCCCCTTTTGAGAAAGTTCATACCATTCTTCATGGTAACGGTCAAGCACTAGGGGTGAAATGAAGGCCAAGTTCATCTCCCGCTTCAATCCTTCCCAAGTTGATGGCGTGTTCCCTTGTTTGACCAAGTGCCTCCACCATTGATGTGCATAATCTTCAAGGTGTAAGGAAGCAAATTGTACCATATCACGCTCACTTTTTGGGTAAAGTTGGAAATAAGTGTCAAGCTTAGTAGCCCACTCCTCCAACTCTTGCGGAGATGATCCATCACCTTTGAACTTTGATAGTGAGACTTTGTCTTTGACATCCTTAGAAGCTGTGTAGGATGGGTTGTCATGTTGGGTAGAGGGTTTGAACCTTTGCATCTTCATATACGATTCCATGAATTGCGCAAAGTCTTTGTAGTCCCTCTTGATGTCATTTGGTAACTCCATCCACTTCTCATGAGCATCCCTTTGTCTTTGGGCAAAGGACAATTGGTTCCAATCGAGTACCACCTCTTCATCAATCATGTGCATATTGGAATTAGATGGACCCGAGTGAAAAGAAGAATGAAACATGTCCTTGACAAGGGGCCTCCGTGCATCCGCCATGAATCCAAAAGTAGCATTCTTGGTGGCATGCTCATGCATTACTTTGGGAGAAACCTCTTGTGCCATAGGTAGCTTGCCTTCCCTACGGCCTTCAAAAGCTGTCCCATATTGCTTGCCTGCATGTGAAACACCATGACCACTATCAAATGAAGGTTGGCTCATTGGCCGAGCCACCCTCTCTTCCAAGACTTCCATCCTTGTGGCCATAGTATCAAGTCTATCATTGACCTCCACCCTTGTAGCCATCGTGTCCATCTTCGCATTCATTTGCATCAGCATTTGCATGATCGAATCGATGGGGATGGTATGTGACGCTTGTGGGGTGGGCTTGTGGGCACTTCCAACATTCACTTCTTCATGCACTTCCCTTGAAGTATGCCCACAAGTATCTTCCGGAGCATCTAAGATTCCTTGCTCCATAATTGCTTCTTCTCCCTCTACCTCGTCGGGAGTCAAGGTGTTATGCTTTGGTCGCCCTCTTGTCCTCGTTCCCATGGAAAGTATCGGTTTCAAAGATTTGGCACTAACTTGAGGTAGGGATGTCCGATTGAAGTGGTCTAGAGCTTGTTGGAGAGCTAATGAGGTGTACTAGACCACTATACAAAGACCCTTAAGAGGTGAGAAGTGCTACTATTCTCTGTTTTAGGGTTTACAGGGTTATAGGCTGAAATAGTATTTTGAGCATAACTTGAGCTAGAAATATCCGAATGCAAAACTTCTTAGCTCAAATCGAAGCCCTCGATGAGTACTACGAGCCTATGTGATTAGATCTTGAAGACCTTAAAACCCCTATGACTGAATTAGGGTTTATTATTTCTGCAAAAACCCTAATTTCTACCCCAAAGAGATATCGAAACGGAAAGGTTAAGGGCTCGTTGGGTAGCTCTAAGGAAGCACTAAGAGCTCGTATAATCACCTTTAATTCAGTCCAAAAGGTTTGGGACTGAATTAGGGTTTTGTAAATCTGCAATTTTCTTGCCCAAGTGACCCTTTTGTGCCCCCAATGATCCTTGCTTGTTCCCGCACCTTTGTTAGCACCTTTTGCACTTCCTTTGCATCCCAAGGTCTGCAATTAATGTTTCACCAACCTCAATTGCCATGCATAGCCAAGATTTTGGAAAAATTTCGCCATAGTCTCCTTTGTAAATGGAGCCAAATCTCAACTGAAAATGCAATTTCTGAAATCAAAATACAATGCTCTTTGCATCCCACAATGCCATGAAAGCTCTTATGCAATCTTTGTCCATCAAGGCATTAGCAACATCCACACAATATGATGGAATAGGGGGCCCCATTGCCCAAATGCATCCATAAAGTCGATGTGAGGATTGTTGAGGACGCGCGTTGAAGCTTGCCGATCTCCCGGCCAAGCCCTTCTCACCCCTTCACCAAGTTTTCCTCCAAGGTGAAGGTTGAGGCCATTTCTTCACTCCGTGTACCTAATCCCTCTTTGTACCGCTTTTCCAAGGCAATCACGGCACAAAGAGTTCAAGACATTCTCCCCTTGGCCTCTCCAACCAATGCCAAGGTACCCTCACACATTGCTAGATTCTAGAAAACTTGAAGTGGTAGCAATGGTGAGTGTAGGTACAAAAATGATGTGAATGTAATGGAAGAGATCACTTACAAGTATATGGCATGACTCATGCCATTTACAATTTTCTCATGAATCAATACGCATGAACTCATGCTCATTCTCCTCACAATGTCATCCGGAAAGCTTCAATGGTAGAAAATGTTGAAGAAGCCTCTTGTTGAAAAAAAAACGTAGCTCTCTTTGCTCTGAAATTTGCAGCCACATAACATCTCCCATGTGCTTGAATAAGACTTGAAAATATGCTCCAAACAAGGGCTAAGAACCCTATTGCCTAGCTTCCATCTCTTGAGGTAGTAGAGCTAGGTACCCTAGCTCTCCCTCCACATCTTTCAACGCCGTTTTGAGGCGGCAGCCTGCAGCCCGCCGTGTGCTTCTTTACTCCCTCCATGAGATGATTAGAGTGCCAATCATGCATATGAAATGTTTAGAAGCTTAGCAATGGAAAGATATGGTTCAATGGAAGGTAGGTTAAGCTCAATTTTCAGCCATGGAGAAATGAACAAAAGCTCCCAAATCTTGAGAAAAAAAATTAGCAAGAAGAGGCTCAAATGAAAGATCTCAGAAAGCTCTACAAAAACCCTAAGGTTTGGCATCAAAACGGGTAAAGGAAGAGCATCCCATGGCTATGGAAAGCTTGAGGAAGAAGAAGATGATTACTAATCATGATTAACAGAAAAGTTAATTGCAATTAGTCACTTGCCCTAAGTTTTGGCCCGACTGCCCCAAATTTTTGGTCCAGAGGCCCAAAATTTGGTCCAAAAATGGCAAAATTGACCAAAATCACTCAAAATTCAAGCAATTTCCATGAAATGCTCACCATCTCCATGAGATTAAGCAAGATTAGAGAAGATTTGTCAAGAATCACTCAAGGATTACAAGAAAATAAAAAAAAATTAAAAGAAACTCAAATTTTCAAGCAAATTTTCCCAACAACCCATGCATGCCCATGATCAAAATCAAGAGCTCTGATACCAATTGGAATGAAGGAATGTAATGCATGAAAATATGAGTAATCACCATGTAAACATGATGCCTAAGTGTGTTTAGTCTCTCACACCAAGAGAATGGAAATAGCCTTCCACAAGCCAAGAAGCCATGAGCTCCAAGAAACATGAGTTTCAATTTCTAAAAATGATCATCAAAAGTTACAACCATGGTCCAAGTCCCCTCTTTTATACATGGACTTGTCCCATTATTAACCCTATTGAATAAAGTTCCTACTTTATTACAGCCACTTTTTGGGCCTCTTCTCATACATGGCCTTTTGCGCAACCTGTTTTTAATACATAAAATGTCTAATTATGAGCCTAATTTTGATTTTCATCAAAGGAAAAAGCTGTGTAAGTGCATTATTTGTTGTAACTATAGGTGTAGACTACTTGTGCAAGCATAGTTATGATTAGTTTTTGAAAAAAGATGATCAAATTTTATATTTTTATTTTTTACAGTTTTTTTAAAACTAGGCGATAAGAACCTACTTAAGTGGAGGCTAAGTTAGTGTTATACACATCAAATTATGGCTTATTTATCTCATCTCAAGCATGAAAACCAATAATCAACATTCTCATTGATAGGGCTACAATTTTTTTTAGTGGCGTGATTGAGTTTTGATAATACGCGTTACTTTTGCTGATTTTATACAACTTTTTTGGAAAAAATTCTAGGAAAGGAAAATGATTTTTTTGGTGAACTTCTACCTCCTTGGACTGATGTATGCTATCAAAATATCTTGGGAAAAATGCTATTGATATCATTGGGTTTTTTTTTTGAGAGAATAATGCTTGCATATTTGGAAAAATCCTGAAAAATCCTGAAAAATGTTCATTTTCAAGACATATGCTACTTTGTTGCTTATGTACTTCCAAATAAAAAGGCATTTTATATGTTTAGCATTTTTTACATAAGCATAGGGTTATGTTCTACATGCCCAATGAAGCATTTTGGTTTTTAAAGCCTACATTAGGAGTTTGATTTTTTTTTCGCAACCCCCAAAAAAGGACACTGAAGTGTCCTGTTTTGGTACCAAACTAGTGTTAAGCCAACTTTGGAGAGTGTAGGGCACTGAATTCTATGCTTGAAGTACCTGTGGATTTTTGAAGGATTTAAGAGTGGTTTTCTTCATTCGTTAGTGAAACAACATCAAGCCAAAACTATTATACAAATAGGTATGCCTTTCATATTTCAAATTAGCAAACTACATGGCCCTTTCTTAGTGTTTTAAATCATTGTGTTTGTGAATTGATATTTATTTAAATCTTTGGTTGACTAAGAATATCAAAACAAAGGGAAATGAATTTTTAATTAAGACCTATACACTCTTTAGCCTAGATATTGCTAAAATTGAATATATCTCTTCACTATAGTAAAAAAATAATCTTTAATAAATGAAAGATGACCTTGATGCCAATAAACCCTTACATTTGTATTTTTTCAATTCTATGTTTTTTTTATTTTCAAAAATAGAAATTGTATTTAGGTAATAGTTCTTGTACTTTAACTTTAGATGACCTTTTGATATCCATAGCTATAATTGACCTTTCCTATAATTAAATAAACAATCATGACCCCTTAGGTTTTATTTAAGAATACTTAGCACTTTGTGAGTGGGACTTTACCTCAGCATATACCCCTTGAAGTTTAGCATATGTTAAAAATTAGGTCTTCCTTTTTGAATACTTAGCACTTTGTGAGTGGGATTTTACCTCAGAATATACCCCTTGAAGTTTAGCATATGTTAAAAATTAGGTCTTCCTTTTTGAAACCTTTAAGAAGTACTGGTAAAATAATGGGTCAAATTCATATAGGCTCTCCAACTCTACTTGCATTAGTGCATGGTGGGATCTTGCTATAGTAAGCCTTAGTCTAGCCTCTTTTTCCTTGAGTTAACTCATCTAATATGAAGTGCATGGCGACTGGGACTCATACATGCCAAAAAAGGTGAATTTCATGTATATGAAGGAGCCATCACCTATATAAAGGGATCCCCTCCCTCATTTTTTCTACACCCCTAGTGGAAGCTCATCATTTGCTATGAAATATTTCATTTATACCCCTGCAATACTTATATGACACACTTACACCTTGTATAGTAAGCTAGTCAAATAGGATATTTAAGCCAACTTTGGAGAGTGTAGGGCACTGAATTCTATGCTTGAAGTACTTGTGGATTTTTGAAGGATTTAAGAGTGGTGTTCTTCATTCGTTAGTGAAACAACATCAAGCCAAAACTATTATACAAATAGGTATGCCTCTCATATTTCAAATTAGCAAACTACATGTCCCTTTCTTAGTGTTTTAAATCATTGTATTTGTGAATTGATATTTATTTAAATCTTTGGTTGACTAAGAATATCAAAACATAGGGAAATTAATTTTTAATTAAGACCTATACACTCTTTAGCCTAGATATTACTAAAATTGAATATATCTCTTTACTATAGTTAAAAAATAATCTTTAATAAATAAAAGATGACCTTGATGCCAATAAACCCTTACATTTGTATTTTTCCAGTTCTTTGTTTTTTTAATTTCCAAAAACAGAAATTATATTTAGATAATAGTTCTTGTACTTTAACTTTAGATGACCTTTTGATATCCATAGCTATAATTGACCTTTTGATATCCATAGCTATAATTGACCTTTTGATATCCATAGCTATAATTGACCTTTTCTATAATTAAATAAACAGTCATGATCCCTTAGGTTTTATTTGAGAATACTTAGCACTTCGTGAGTGGGATTTTACCTCAGAATATACCCCTTGAAGTTTAGCATATGTTAAAAATTCGGTCTTCCTTTTTGAAACCCTTAAGAAGTACTGGTAAAATAATGGGTCGAATTCATATAGACTCTCCAACTCTAGTTGCATTAGTGCATGGTGGGATCTTGCTATAGTAAGTCTTAGTCTAGCCCCTTTTTCCTTGACTTAACTCATCTAGAATAAAGTGCATGGTGATGGGACTCATACATGCCAAAAAAGGTGAATTTCATGTATATGAAGGAGCCATCACCTATATAAAGGGATCCCCTCCCTCATTTTTTCTACACGCCTAGTGGAAGCTCATCATTTGCTTTGAAATATTTCCTTTATACCCCTGCAATACTTATATGACACACTTATACCTTGTATAGTAACCTAGTCAAATAGGATATTTGAGCCAACTTTGGAGAGTGTAGGGCACTGAATTCTATGCTTGAAGTACTTGTGGATTTTTGAAGGATTTGGGAGTGGTTTTCTTCATTCGTTAGTGAAATAACATCAAGCCAAAACTATTATACAAATAGGTATGCCTCTCATATTTCAAATTAGCAAACTACATGCCCCTTTCTTAGTGTTTTAAATCATTGTGTTTGTGAATTGATATTTATTTAAATCTTTGGTTGACTAAGAATATCAAAACATAGCGAAATGAATTTTTAATTAGGATCCGATACACTCTTTAGCCTAGATATTGCTAAAATTGAATATATCTCTTCACTATAGTAAAAAAATAATGTTTAATAAATGAAAGATGACCTTGATGCCAATAAACCCTAACATTTGTATTTTTCCAGTTCTCTGTTTTTTTAATTTTCAAAAATAGAAATTGTATTTAGGTAATAGTTTTTGTACTTTAACTTTAGATAACCTTTTGATATCCATAGCTATAATTCACCTTTCCTATAATTAAATAAAGAGTAATGACCCCTTAGTTTTTTTTTGAGAATACTTAGCACTTTGTGAGTGGTATTTTACCTCAGAATTACCCCTTGAGGTTTAGCATATGTTAAAAATTAGGTCTTCCTTTTTGAAACCTTTAAGAAGTACTGGTAAAATAATGGGTCAAATTCATATAGTCTCTCCAACTCTAGTTGCATTAGTGCATGGTGGGATCTTGCTATAGTAAGCCTTAGTCTAGCCACTTTTTCCTTGAGTTAACTCATCTAATATGAAGTGCATGGTGACTGGGACTCATACATGCCAAAAAAGGTGAATTTCATGTATATGAAGGAGCCATCACCTATATAAAGGGATCTCCTCCCTCATTTTTTCTACACGCCTAGTGGAAGCTCATCATTTGCTTTGAAATATTTCCTTTATACCCCAGCAATACTTATATGACACACTTACACCTTGTATAGTAAGCTAGTCAAATAGGATATTTAAGCCAACTTTGGAGAGTGTAGGGCACTGAATTCTATGCTTGAAGTACCTGTGGATTTTTGAAGGATTTGGGAGTGGTTTTCTTCATTCCTTAGTGAAACAACATCAAGCCAAAACTATTATACAAATAGGTATGCCTGTCATATTTCAAATTAGCAAACTACATGTTCCTTTCTTAGTGTTTTAAATCATTGTGTTTGTGAATTGATATTTATTTAAATCTTTGGTTGACTAAGAATATCAAAACATAGGGAAATGAATTTTTAATTAAGACCTATACACTCTTTAGCCTAGATATTGCTAAAATTGAATATATCTCTTCACTATAGTAAAAAAATAATCTTTGATAAATGAAAGATGACCTTGATGCCAATAAACCCTTACATTTGTATTTTTCCAGTTCTCTGTTTTTTTAATTTCTAAAAATAGAAATTGTAATTAGGTAATAGTTCTTGTACTTTAACTTTAGATGACCTTTTGATATCCATAGCTATAATTGACCTTTCCTATAATTAAATAAACAGTCACCCTTAGGTTTTATTTGAGAATACTTAGCACTTTGTGAGTGGGATTTTACCTCAGAATATACCCCTTGAAGTTTAGCATATGATAAAAATTAGGTCTTCCTTTTTGAAACCTTTAAGAAGTACTGGTAAAATAATGGGTCAAATTCATATAGGCTCTCCAACTCTACTTGCATTAGTGCATGGTGGGATCTTCCTATAGTAAGCCTTAGTCTAGCCCCTTTTTCCTTGAGTTAACTCATCTAATATGAAGTACATGGTGACTCGGACTCATACATGCCAAAAAAGGTGAATTTCATGTATATGAAGGAGCCATCACCTCTATAAAGGGATCCCCTCCCTCATTCTTTCTACACGCCTAGTGGAAGCTCATCATTTGCTTTGAAATATTTCATTTATACCCCTGCAATACTTATATGACACACTTACACCTTGTATAGTAAGCTAGTCAAATAGGATATTTAAGCCAACTTTGGAGAGTGTAGGGCACTGAATTCTATGCTTGAAGTACCTGTGGATTTTTGAAGGATTTGGGAGTGGTTTTCTTCATTCGTTATTGAAACAACATCAAGCCAAAACTATTAAACAAATAGGTATGCCTCTCATATTTCAAATTAGCAAACTACATGCCCCTTTCTTAGTGTTTTAAATCATTGTGTTTGTGAATTGATATTTATTTAAATCTTTGGTTGACTAAGAATATCAAAACAAAGGGAAATGAATTTTTAATTACGACCTATACACTCTTTAGCCTAGATATTGCTAAAATTGAATATATCTCTTCACTATAGTAAAAAAATAATGTTTAATAAATGAAAGATGACCTTGATGCCAATAAACCCTTACATTTGTATTTTTCCAGTTCTCTATTTTTTTAATTTCCAAAAATAGAAATTATATTTAGGTAATAGTTCTTGTACTTTAACTTTAGATGACCTTTTGATATCCATAGCTATAATTGACCTTTCCTATAATTAAATAAACAGTAATGACCCCTTAGGTTTTATTTGAGAATATTTAGCACTTTGTGAGTGGGATTTTACCTCAGAATTACCCCTTGAGGTTTAGCATATGTTAGAAATTAGGTCTTCCTTTTTGAAACCTTTAAGAAGCACTGGTAAAATAATGGGTCAAATTCATATAGGCTCTCCAACTCTAGTTGCATTAGTGCATGGTGGGATCTTGCTATAGTAAGCCTTAGTCTAGCCCCTTTTTCCTTGAGTTAACTCATCTAATATGAAGTGCATGGTGACTGGGACTCATACATGTCAGAAAAGGTGAATTTCGTGTATATGAAGGAGCCATCACCTATATAAAGGGATCCCCTCCCTCATTTTTTCTACACGCCTAGTGGAAGCTCATCATTTGCTTTGAAATATTTCCTTTATACCCCTGCAATACTCATATGACACACTTACACCTTGTATAGTAAGCTAGTCAAATAGGATATTTAAGCCAACTTTGGAGAGTGTAGGGCACTGAATTCTATGCTTGAAGTACCTGTGGATTTTTGAAGGATTTGGGAGTGGTTTTCTTCATTCGTTAGTGAAATAACATCAAGCCAAAACTATTATACAAATAGGTATTCCTCTCATATTTCAAATTAGCAAACTACATGCCCCTTTCTTAGTGTTTTAAATCATTGTGTTTCTGAATTGATATTTATTTAAATCTTTGGTTGACTAAGAATATCAAAACAAAGGGAAATGAATTTTTAATTACGACCTATACACTCTTTAGCCTAGATATTGCTAAAATTGAATATATCTCTTCACTATAGTAAAAAAATAATGTTTAATAAATGAAAGATGACCTTGATGCCAATAAACCCTTACATTTGTATTTTTCCAGTTCTCTATTTTTTTAATTTCCAAAAATAGAAATTATATTTAGGTAATAGTTCTTGTACTTTAACTTTAGATGACCTTTTGATATCCATAGCTATAAATTTACCTTGCCTATAATTAAATAAACAGTCACCCTTAGGTTTTATTTGAGAATACTTAGCACTTTGTGAGTGGGATTTTACCTCAGAATATACCCCTTGAAATTTAGCATATGTTAAAAATTAGGTCTTTCTTTTTGAAACCTTGAAGAAGTCTTGGTAAAATAATGGGTCAAATTCATATAGGCTCTCCAACTCTAGTTGCATTAGTGCATGGTGGGATCTTGGTATAGTAAGCCTTAGTCTACCCCCTTTTTCCTTGAGTTAACTCATCTAATATGAAGTACATGGTGACTCGGACTCATACATGCCAAAAAAGGTGAATTTCATGTATATGAAGGAGCCATCACCTCTATAAAGGGATCCCCTCCCTCATTCTTTCTACACGCCTAGTGGAAGCTCATCATTTGCTTTGAAATATTTTATTTATACCCCTGCAATACTTATATGACACACTTACACCTTGTATAGTAAGCTAGTCAAATAGGATATTTAAGCCAACTTTGGAGAGTGTAGGGCACTGAATTCTATGCTTGAAGTACCTGTGGATTTTTGAAGGATTTGGGAGTGGTTTTCTTCATTCCTTAGTGAAACAACATCAAGCCAAAACTATTATACAAATAGGTATGCCTCTCATATTTTAAATTAGCAAACTACATGCCCCTTTCTTAGTATTTTAAATCATTATGTTTGTGAATTGATATTTATTTAAATCTTTGGTTGACTAAGAACATCAAAACATAGGGAAATGAATTTTTAATTAAGACCTATACACTCTTTAGCATAGATATTGCTAAAATTGAATATATCTCTTCACTATAGTAAAAAAAATAATCTTTAATAAATGAAAGATGACCTTGATGCCAATAAACCCTTACATTTGTATTTTTCCAGTTCTCTGTTTTTTTAATTTCCAAAAATAGAAATTGTAATTAGGTAATAGTTCTTGTACTTTAACTTTAGATGACCTTTTGATATCCATAGCTATAATTGACCTTTCCTATAATTAAATAAACAGTAATGACCCCTTAGGCTTTATTTGAGAATATTTAGCACTTTGTGAGTGATATTTTACCTCAGAATTACCCCTTGAGGTTTAGCATATGTTAGAAATTAGGTCTTCCTTTTTGAAACCTTTAAGAAGCACTGGTAAAATAATGGGTCAAATTCATATAGGCTCTCCAACTCTAGTTGCATTAGTGCATGGTGGGATCTTGCTATAGTAAGCCTTAGTCTAGCCCCTTTTTGGATCTTGCTATAGTAAGCCTTAGTCTAGCCCCTTTTTCCTTGAGTTAACTCATCTAGTATGAAGTGCATGGTGACTGAGACTCATACATGCCAAAAAAGGTGAATTTCATGTATATGAAGGAGCCATCACCTATATAAAGGGATCCCCTCCCTCATTTTTTCTACAGGCCTAGTGGAAGCTCATCATTTGCCTTGAAATAATTCCTTTTTACCCCTGCAATACTTATATGACACACTTACACCTTGCATAGTAAGCTAGTCAAATAGGATATTTAAGTCAACTTTGGAGAGTGTAGGGCTTTGAATTCTATGCTTGAAGTACCTGTGGATTTTTGAAGGATTTGGGAGTGGTTTTCTTCATTCGTTTTAGTGAAACAACATCAAGCCAAAACTATTATACAGATAGGTATGCCTCTCATATTTCAAATTAGCAAACTACATGCCCCTTTCTTAGTGTTTTAAATCATTGTGTTTGTGAATTGATATTTATTTAAATCTTTGGTTGACTAAGAATATGAAAACATAGGGAAATGAATTTTAAATTACGACCTATAGACTCTTTAGCCTAGATATTACTAAAATTGAATATATCTCTTCACTATAGTAAAAAAATAATCTTTAATAAATGAAAGATGACCTTGATGCAAATAAAACCTTACATTTGTATTTTCCCAGTTCTCTGTTCTTTTAATTTCCAAAAACAAAAATTGTATTTAGGTAATAGTTCTTGTACTTTAACTTTAGAACACCTTTTGATATCCATAGCTATAATTGACCTTTCCTATAATTAAAGAAACAGTCACCCTTAGGTTTTATTTGAGAATACTTAGCACTTTGTGAGTGGGATTTTACCTCAGAATATACCCCTTGAAGTTTAGCATATGTTGAAAATTAGGTCTTCCTTTTTGAAACCTTTAAGAAGTACTGGTAAAATAATGGGTCAAATTCATATAGGCTCTCCAACTCTAGTTGCATTAGTGCATGGTGGGATCTTGCTATAGTAAGCCTTAGTGTAGCCCCGTTTTCCTTGAGTTAGCTCATCTAATATGAAGTGCATGGTGACTTGGACTCATACATGCCAAAAAAGGTGAATTTCATGTATATGAAGGAGCCATCACCTATATAAAGGGATCCCCTCCCTCATTTTCTCTACACACCTAGTGGAAGCTCATCATTTGCTTTGAAATATTTCCTTTATACCCCTGCAATACTTATATGACACACTTATACCTTGTATAGTAAGCTAGTCAAATAGGATATTTGAGCCAACTTTGGAGAGTGTAGGGCACTGAATTCTATGCTTGAAGTACCTGTGGATTTTTGAAGGATTTGGGAGTGGTTTTCTTCATTTGTTAGTAAAACAACATCAAGCCAAAACTGTTATACAAATAGGTATGCCTCTCAGATTTCAAATTAGCAAACTACATGCCCCTTTCTTAGTGTTTTAAATCATTGTGTTTGTGAATTGATATTTATTTAAATCTTTGGTTGACTAAGAATATCAAAACATAGGGAAATGAATTTTTAATTAAGACCGATACACTCTTTAGCCTAGATATTGCTAAAGTTGAATATATCTCTTCACTATAGTAAAAAAATAATCTTTAATAAATGAAAGATGACCTTGATGCCAATAAACCCTTACATTTGTATTTTTCCAGTTCTCTGTTTTTTTAATTTTCAAAAATAGAAATTGTATTTAGGTAATAGTTTTTGTACTTTAACTTTAGATAACCTTTTGATATCCATAGCTATAATTGACCTTTCCTATAATTAAATAAACAGTAATGACCCCTTAGGTTTTTTTTTAGAATACTTAGCACTTTGTGAGTGGTATTTTACCTCAGAATTACCCCTTGAGGTTTAGCATATGTTAAAAATTAGGTCTTCCTTTTTGAAACCTTTCAGAAGTACTGGTAAAATAATGGGTCAAATTCATATAGTCTCTCCAACTCTAGTTGCATTAGTGCATGGTGGGATCTTGCTATAGTAAGCCTTAGTCTAGCCACTTTTTCCTTGAGTTAACTCATCTAATATGAAGTGCATGGGGACTGGGACTCATACATGCCAAAAAAGGTGAATTTCATGTATATGAAGGAGCCATCACCTATATAAAGGGATCTCCTCCCTCATTTTTTCTACACGCATAGTGGAAGCTCATCATTTGCTTTGAAATATTTCCTTTATACCCCAGCAATACTTATATGACACACTTACACCTTGTATCGTAAGCTAGTCAAATAGGATATTTAAGCCAACTTTGGAGAGTATAGGGCACTGAATTCTATGCTTGAAGTACCTGTGGATTTTTGAAGGATTTGGGAGTGGTTTTCTTCATTCCTTAGTGAAACAACATCAAGCCAAAACTATTATACTGGAATGAAGGGATGTAATGCATGAAAATTATGAGTAATCACCATGTAAACATGATGCCTAAGTGTGTTTAGTCTCTCACCAAGAGAATGGAAATAGCCTTCCACAAGCCAAGAGAGAAGCCATGAGCTCCAAGAAACATAAGTTTCCATTTCTAAAAATGATCATCAAAAGTTACAACCATGGTCCAAGTCCCCTCTTTTATACATGGACTTGTCCCATTATTAACCCTATTGAATAAAGTTCCTACTTTATTACAAACCATCCCTTCCCAAAGATTTTGTCCTCAAAATCAATAGCATGTACAATCTCAAAGTATGAGACTCTAATGTAATCAATGGGAAGTGGTTAAGAGTACTCAAGTACATCCAAAGCACATACACAATGAAAATCCGGATGTATACAAGTCCACAAAGCTTCAAGCCCAAAGTGTATGAGTGGGACTGTTATGACAGCCCTTCTAGTCGATGAAGACCCTTGAAAATCCTTCATTTAGACTCCATATATTGGGCTGAAAATGATATGTACACTCAGCCATATGTAGCCCACATCATAATCTTTCATTAGGATACGTCATGAAGCTTGTTGGAGTAGAAAAATAGGCCCAATAGTAGACCTTCCCAAAGCTGTCCAGAAATTACAGCATGTATACTTCTCCTCATATTGCCCAATTTGCTCAAGTAAACCATACCACTTGGTCACGGAAAGTCATCCACAAGTAAGCCATGTTGTTGGACATACTCCAATGATTGCCAAGTAGCCTCATCCATGGGTAATTGCTTCCATTTGATAAGGTATTCATCAATATTCCGATTCCTCAACTCTCTTGTCCTCTTGCCAATAACCCTCTCTGGCTCATAAATGATCTCACCTTCTTCATTCATGGGTGGAAGCTCTTCCATCTCTTGAGGCAAAGATCCCATAAACCTCTTAAGGTTAGATTAATGAAACACATTATGGATCCTTGTCGAAGAAGGCAAATCCAACTTGTAGGCCAAATCACCAACCCTCTTGATAATCAAGTATGGTCCATAATACCTATGAGCCAATTTTGAGTTGGTTACACCTTTGAGAGTGTTATGCCGACTCTTGGGAAGCTTCAATAGCACATAATCACCCTCTTCAAACTCCACATTCCTTCTATGAACATCCGCATTAGCCTTCATGACATCTTGAGCCTTCTTCATATTGTCCTTGCAAAGTTAAGGAAGTTGTCTCATTCTTTCCAACTCTTCTTTTGCCAATGGATTGACCACTTTGTCTTCATGGAAGGCTATCGATGGCACATGTACTTGATATCCATAGAGAGCCTCGAATGGTGACATTTTAATACTCAAATGCTTGCTTGAATTATGGCAAAATTCAGCAAGATAAAGCCACTCATCCCAAGATGTTTGCATGTCATGACAATAGTGCCTCAAGTACACCTCAAGCCATTTGTTTGTGCACTCCGTTTGCCCATCCGTTTGAGGGTGATAGGCCGTAGATGGAGTGATTTGAGTACCCAAGCTCTCATATAATGACCTCCAAAAAGTCCCCATGAACTTGGTATCTCGATCACAAACTATGTTGAGTGGCAAGCCATGTATCTTGAATACATGTTCCAAAAACTGCTTGGCAATATGAGATGCTCCATAAGTGGTCTTTGAAGCAATGAAATGGGCTGATTTTGTAAGCCTATCAATCACCACAAATATTTGATCCCATCCATGCTTTGTCTTTGGTAGACCCGTGATGAAGTCCATAGAAATGTGAGTCCATTTACCATCCGGAATAGGTAATGGATGAAGTAAACCACTTGGGAGTTGATGGCTATCCTTATTCTTTTGACAAGAAGCACATTCCATCACAAACTTCTTCACATCTCCCCATATACCTTTCCAATAAAAACTCTTGCTCACTTTATCATAGGTTTTGAGTACACCAAGATGGCCCGAAAGTGGTGAAGAATGCATCTCATGAAGCACCTTTGGTATGTAGAATGAGGTAGGAACCAAATACACCTTATCCTTGTACCACAAGAGACCATTGTGAAGCTTGTAATGAGGAAACTCTCCACCATCACCTTGCTATAATTTGGTATAAATATGGGCAGCACCTTCATTGATGAGGTATTCCTCTTGAATCCCCTTGATCCATTCACTATATACCTCCATGATTGAAGTTGTAGCGCATGCCCACATTCTAGACAATGCATCCGCCACTACATTGTCCTTCCCGGGTGTGTAGGATATCTCAAAATCATATCCTTGAAGTGTGGCCAGCCATCTCTTTTGCTTTGGAGAAAGATTTGGTTGGGAGAGGAAAAATTTCAGCACCCTATGATCACTTCTCACCTTGAAATGAGCACCATAAAGATAGTGATGCCACTTCTTGATGGCATGAAGTATGGCTAGCATCTCTTGCTCATAAACATGAAGCCCCATCTCCTTTTCAGTAAGCTTTCTACTTTCAAATGCAATGACTCCATGCTCTTGATACAAAACTGCCCCAATTCCTCTACCACTTGCATCGGCCCTCACATAAAATGTCTTTGCAAAATCCGGACATACGAGTATAGGGGCTGAAGTGAGCAACTCCTTGAGCTCATTGAAGCTCTTGTTGGCAATGGAATCCCAAAAGAAAGCCTCCCTCTTGAGCAAGTCGGTAAGAGGTGCCGCAATGGATGCATAATGTTGCATGAATCTTCTATAGAAAGAAGATAATCCTAAAAATCCTCTCAATTGAGTTGTATTGCTTGGTGTTGGCCACTCTTTGACACATGCCACTTTCTTAGGATCAGCCCTTATGCCATTCTCACCCACCAAGTGTCCAAGATATTCCACTTCATTGACCATGAATGTGCATTTGCTCTCCTTTGCATAAAGCTTGTGCTTCCTCAACACTTCAAACACTTGCTTCACATGACATAGATGTTCCCCTTTGCTCTTGCTATAGATCAAGATGTCATCGAAGAACACTAGCACAAACTTGAAAAGAAGGGGAGCCAATATCCGATTCATCAATGCTTGAAAAGTGACCGGAGCATTTGTAAGACCAAAGGGCATCACCATGAAGTGAAACAATCCCCTTTCCGTCCTAAATGCTGTCTTCTCTTCATCACCTTCCTTCATCCTTATTTGATGATATCCCGATCTCAAATCAATCTTGGTGAAGAACTTTGCCCCTTTGAGCTCATCAAGAAGATCATAAATGCGAGGTATGGGATACCTATTCTTGATTGTGACCTTGTTCAAGTCACGATAATCAATGCACATGCGAAAGGATCCATCCTTCTTCTTCACCAAGAGAACGGGAGATGCAAATGGAGATTGTGAAGGTTGAATAAGACCCATAGCAAGCAAATCTTGCGCTTGCTTAGCCACTTCCTCTCTTTCTACCTTAGACAAACGGTAAGGAGGCTTGTTGACAACCTTTGCATTCGTTTCAAGTACTATGGCATGGTCAATCTCCCTCTTAGGTGGTAGACTCTTTGGCACTTGCAAAATATCTTCATACTCCTTAAGAAGAGTTGCCATTTCCTCATCTATGTGCTGTCCACTGCCTTCCATCCCATCTTGGGTAACATGTAACACATAGATAGTGCCAAAAGCCTTAATCTCTTTCTTGAGTCGCCTTGGAGTGATCAAAGAGAGCTTCTTAGGTGCATTTGCAGCAAGTACCACTTGTTGCCCATGATGTAGAAAGCTCATGAAACCTTGTTGAAGGTTCATGTGAATGTCACCAAGTGAAGCCAACCAATCACACCCCATGATAATGTCGATGGGACCCATATCCAAAACCACCAAATCACCTTCCCAAGTGTATGAAGAGGATAAAACCACTTTTGTAGAAGGGCAAACCAAGCTAGTCTTCTCACTTTCCCCATTTGCCACTTGCACTTGGAATGTTGTAGGTGTCTTCTTTGTGTTGAGTTTGAGAGAGTTGATGGATTTAGAGTTGATGAAGCTATGAGTGCTCCCGGAATCCACAAGAATATGTGCAACCCTCCCATTGATGGTCCCCACCAACCTTAGTGTGCTTGGGTTCTTGCAACCCGCCAACAACTCTTGTGAGATAGAGCATATGCAAGCTGAAATTTCTGCATTGGTAGGCATGTCTCCGTCCACAAGGCTTTCCTTAACTCCACCTCCTGGATCAAACGGAAACTCACCATCCTCCGTGATGAAAGAATGGTCTTCAAGTGACTCCTCATGTGCTTCTTCATTGCAATCCTCCCATTTCTCAATGTCATGAGAGTCATCCTTGTTCTCTTCCTCATCCATGAGGATCATAGTGGCCACAATCTTCTTTGATTTGCACACATGCCCGGGTGACCACCTCTCGTTGCACTTGAAACATAGCCCTTTGCTTCTCAACTCCTCAATCTTTGGATCATCCATTCTTTGAGTCTTCTTGAAGGGTTGAAAGGGCTTCTTCTTCATGAAGTCACTACTCTTTTTGGCATCAAATTGATGTATCCCATTCTTTGGCTGTCCACCCCCAAATGATGTAGGAGTTCTTGGATTAGAGGATGGTAATGTAGAGGTAGGACCTTTCCCAAAATTGTAAGAAGTAGTGGTTGGTTTGAGTGTGTCTTTGGTGAAGGTCATGGGCTGAGACCTCTTGTACTTTGGCTCATAGAGTTCGGCTAACCTCATAGCTTCTTTGAGAGAGCTAGGCCTTTGAGCCGACACATCCGCCTTGATGAAGTGTTCAAGCCCATGCACAAACTTTTTCATCTTCATGTCTTCACTCAAGCCTTCCACGTACATTGAAAGCTTCAAAAATCTCTTGATGTAACCTCTCACCATCATCCCCTTTTGAGAAAGCTCATACCATTCTTCATGGTATCGGTCAAGCACTAAGGGTGAAATGAAGGCCAAGTTCATCTCCCGCTTCAATCCTTCCCAAGTTGATGGCGTGTTCCCTTGTTTGACCAAGTGCCTCCACCATTGATGAGCATAATCTTCAAGATGTAAGGAGGAAAATTGTACCATATCACGCTCACTTTTTGGGTAAAGTTGAAAATAGGTGTCAAGCTTGGTAGCCCACTCCTCCAACTCTTGCGGAGATGACCCGTCACCTTTGAACTTTGATAGTGAGATTTTGTCTTTGACATCCTTGGAAGATATGTGGGATGGGTTATCATGTTGGGTAGAGGGCTTGAATCTTTGCATCTTCGAGTATGACTCCATAAATTGTGCAAAGTCTTTGTAATCCCTCTTGATGATATTCGACAATTCCATCCACTTCTCATGAGCATCCCTTTGTCTTTGGGCAAAGGACATTTGATTCCAATCGAGTGCAATCTCCTCATCATTCACAAACACCTCATCCTCTTCCCTTGAATGCATTGCCCTAGAAAAGGTAGGACCCTTTGATGCATTGAGGTGAGACAAACCCGAATGAAAAGAAGGAGGAAACATCTCCTTGACAAGAGGTCTCCGTGCATCCGCCATGAATCCCCGAGTGGATGCTCCCAATGGATCCTCTTGTACGGCCTTCATGGAATCCTCATTCAAAATGCCCTTGCCTTTTCTTTGCTCATAGTCACCATAATTCCCATGCTTTTCTTGTGCTTGAGACTTCCCAAACTTGTCCTCCATCACACCAATCCGTGAGGATAATGTTTCAAAATGAGAATCAAGCTTGGAGTCTAAGGTCTCCAACCGTTGTACAAGCATTTGCATGAGGGTGTCATGGTTAACCGCCGCTTGTGTGCCTTGAGAAATTTGATTATGTACATTGCCCCCATTGTCTTCATTGATGAATGCATCCCTTGCATCCATATTACCTTCCATATCCTCATCACCCATGATCATTTCTTGCACAACATCCCCACCCTTGCGTGGTCTTCCCTTCGGCATAGTGAAGAAATGCAAGATGTTGGTAGAATGCCCAAATGATGTCAGAATTGGACAAAAGAAGGTTCTATGGGTAGGTAATGGTGTCTACTATCCTCCCAAATGAACACAATAAGAATTAGGTGTGGGCAAGTACTCTCTGTTTTAGGGTTTGTGCGGGACAGCTGAAAGTAGTAATTTGGCTCTAAAACGCAAAATATATGTCGGAATTAGGATTTTGACGGCTCTATAGAAAGCTAACGGAAGATAGAACCTACCCCTAAAAGCATTTTGATTCAGTCAAAGTGGAAGTATATTCTGTTTGACTTTGACCAGAAAGTCAACATGACTACTTTGACCGAGATTGTGATATCCGATTAAGGGGTTCTATGGCTCATTTGAAAACTCTCAAGGAGTAGAATAGAGTCGTGTAATCACTCAGACCTAATCCCAAAAACCCTAGGAATGAATTAGGGTTTTGTAAAATCCCAGAAATTCCCAAAATTCGGTCCCAAAGCTCAGTCCGGCTACAAATGATTGGTGTTCCTCCCCTTGGTAGTTGTGAATAACTCTTCAAGTGTATCCATGGGGTAAATCTCCAATCAATAAGCTTGTTTGGCTCCCTTGTTGGAAAAATTCTGCCATAGTCTCCTTTGTAATTGGAACCAAATCTCAAATGAAAATGCAACTTCTCAAATCACCATGCAATACTCTTTGTATCCCACAATGTCATGAAAGATCATATGCACTCTTTGTCCATCAAAGCATTTGCAATATCCACACAATATGACGGAAAAAGGGGCCCCATTGCCCAAATGCATCCACAAAGTCGATGGTGAGGATTGTTGAGGACGCGCGTTGAAGCTTGCCGATCTCCCGGCCAAGCTCTTCTCACCCCTTCACCGAGTTTTCCTCCAAGGTGAAGGTTGAGGCCATTTCTTCACACCGGTGTACCTAATCCCCCTTTGTACCGCTTTTCCAAGGCAATCACGGCACAAAGAGTTCAAGCCATTCTCCCCTTGGCCTCTCCAACCAATGCCAAGGTACCCTCACACATTGCTAGATTCTATAGAAACTTGAAGTGGTCGCAATGGTGAGTGTAGGTACAAAATGATGTGGATAATATCAAATGATAGAACAAGTTTGTTGGCTTACAAGTATTGAGCATGATTCATGCCCTTTTACAATTTAGAACTCACCAATAAATCATGGACTCATGCCTCAATCCATCATCCAAAAGCTCCAACACAAACCAACAATTCACAATGCCCTCACCATGGCATTTGCATAAGCATTTGTTAACCACAATCAAGGCATTTGCAATTGCATTCCAACAATCCCTTTCACATCATATTGACAAATGCATGCTTCCAAATCTTATGCTCTCTTATGCCCATGTGTAAAACATAGCATTGGCATGGCTATGTATAGCATCCATAGTGTCCATATGACATCAAGATGAGCATGAGGGATTCCAAAGACATTGCATAAGCTTGCTATTCCATCAATGGCATGCCAATTGAGACATAATGAAGAAAATCCCCCAAAATGTGATCTATGAATTGGCCAAGCTCATGTGGAATCAATTCCTTTCACCATTGCCATCAATAATGCATGGAGAAGCAATATTGGCATGTGAATGGTCAAGCTTTAATGGCTAATTTCTGGAAATTAGGGTTTCTTCATGTGGAAAACCCTAATTCATTCCATTGCTCACAAATGCTTCAAATCTTGCAAAGGATGGATGTAGCAACTCACCAATGGTCCCGAAAAAGCTTCAATGCTTGAGATTTGTTGATGGAGATGAAGATTTGAGCCATTTTACCTCTGATTTTCAGCCATGGAGGAGTTGAAGAAAATCCACCATTCTCCCATGAAGAAGCTTGCAAATAGCCACCAAAGTCACCAATCAACTAAACTTAAGCTATCTCAAGCATTAGCTAAGCTTAAGCTAAGCTTAGCTTAGCTTCCTAGCCCTAATTTTGACGCCATGCGCCGTTAGGCTGCCCCGACCGACGCGTTTTCATCAGAGAGGTCTCCTTCATGTGAAGATGCAACCCTATTGCTCATAGAAAGTGCTAAAGGTGCTCCAAAATGACCCGGTTTGCTCCCACCATAGCTAGGGTTTGCAGGAAAGCTCCTTTAATCAAAAACGTTTTGGATTAGTGATGCTTAAGCAGGACTAGTGATTTCCCCCAATTTTTGGTCCAAAACTTTTAAAAAAATTGGTCCATACCCCCAGATTTGGTCCAGAAAGGGCAAAAAATGGCCAAAATCACTCAAAATCTAAGCAATCTACATGAAATGCTCACCATCCCCATGAGATTAATCAAGATTAGAGAAGATTTGTCAAGAATCACTCAAGGATTACAAGAAAATGAGAAAAAAAATTAAAAGAAACTCAAATTTTCAAGCAAATTTTCCCAACAACCCATGCATGCCCATGATCAAAATCAAGAGCTCTGATACCAATTGGAATGAAGGGATGTAATGCATGAAAATTATGAGTAATCACCATGTAAACATGATGCCTAAGTGTGTTTAGTCTCTCACCAAGAGAATGGAAATAGCCTTCCACAAGCCAAGAGAGAAGCCATGAGCTCCAAGAAACATAAGTTTCCATTTCTAAAAATGATCATCAAAAGTTACAACCATGGTCCAAGTCCCCTCTTTTATACATGGACTTGTCCCATTATTAACCCTATTGAATAAAGTTCCTACTTTATTACATATACAAATAGGTATGCCTATCATATTTCAAATTAGCAAACTACATGTTCCTTTCTTAGTGTTTTAAATCATTGTGTTTGTGAATTGATATTTATTTAAATCTTTGGTTGACTAAGAATATCAAAACATAGGAAAATGAATTTTTAATAAAGACCTATACACTCTTTAGCCTAGATATTGCTAAAATTGAATATATCTCTTCACTATAGTAAAAAAATAATCTTTGATAAATGAAAGATGACCTTGATGCCAATAAACCCTTACATTTGTATTTTTCCAGTTCTCTGTTTTTTTAATTTCCAAAAATAGAAATTGTAATTAGGTAATAGTTCTTGTACTTTAACTTTAGATGACCTTTTGATATCCATAGCTATAATTGACCTTTCCTATAATTAAATAAACAGTCACCCTTAGGTTTTATTTGAGAATACTAAGCACTTTGTGAGTGGGATTTTACCTCAAAATATACCCCTTGAGGTTTAGCATATGTTAAAAATTAGGTCTTCCTTTTGAAACCTTTAAGAAGTACTGATAAAATAATGGGTCAAATTCACATAGACTCTCCAACTCTAGTTGCATTAGTGCATGGTGGGATGTTGCTATAGTAAGCCTTAGTCTAGCTGTATATGAAGGAGCCATCACCTCTATAAAGGGATCCCCTCCCTCATTCTTTCTACACGCCTAGTGGAAGCTCATCATTTGCTTTGAAATATTTCATTTATACCCCTGCAATACTTATATGACACACTTACACCTTGTATAGTAAGCTAGTCAAATAGGATATTTGAGCCAACTTTGGAGAGTGTAGGGCACTGAATTCTATGCTTGAAGTACCTGTGGATTTTTGAAGGATTTGGGAGTGGTTTTCTTCATTCCTTAGTGAAACAACATCAAGCCAAAACTATTATACAAATAGGTATGCCTCTCATATTTTAAATTAGCAAACTACATGCCCCTTTCTTAGTATTTTAAATCATTGTGTTTGTGAATTGATATTTATTTAAATCTTTGGTTGACTAAGAATATCAAAACTTAGGGAAATGAATTTTTTATTAAGACCTATACACTCTTTAGCGTAGATATTGCTAAAATTGAATATATCTCTTCACTATAGTAAAAAAATAATCTTTAATAAATGAAAGATGACCTTGATGCCAATAAACCCTTACATTTGTATTTTTCCAGTTTTTTCTTTTTTTAATTTTCAAAAATAGAAATTGTAATTAGGTAATAGTTCTTGTACTTTAACTTTAGATGACCTTTTGATATCCATAGCTATAATTGACCTTTCCTATAATTAAATAAACAGTAATGACCCCTTAGGTTTTATTTGAGAATATTTAGCACTTTGTGAGTGGGATTTTACCTTAGAATTATCCCTTGAGGTTTAGCATATGTTAGAAATAAGGTCTTCCTTTTTGAAACCTTTAAGAAGCACTGGTAAAATAATGGGTCAAATTCATATAGGCTCTCCAACTCTAGTTGCATTAGTGCATGGTGGGATCTTGCTATAGTAAGCCTTAGTCTAGCCCCTTTTTCCTTGAGTTAACTCATCTAATATGAAGTGCATGGTGACTGGGACTCATACATGCCAAAAAAGGTGAATTTCATGTATATGAAGGAGCCATCACCTATATAAAGGGATCCCCTCCCTCATTTTTTCTACACGCCTAGTGGAAGCTCATCATTTGCTTTGAAATATTTCCTTTATACCCCTGCAATACTCATATGACACACTTACACCTTGTATAGTAAGCTAGTCAAATAGGATATTTAAGCCAACTTTGGAGAGTGTAGGGCACTGAATTCTATGCTTGAAGTACCTGTGGATTTTTTAAGGATTTGGGAGTGGTTTTCTTCATTCGTTAGTGAAAGAACATCAAGCCAAAACTATTATACAAATAGGTATGCCTCTCATATTTCAAATTAGCAAACTACATGCCCCTTTCTTAGTGTTTTAAATCATTGTGTTTGTGAATTGATATTTATTTAAATCTTTGGTTGACTAAGAATATCAAAACAAAGGGAAATGAATTTTTAATTACGACCTATACACTCTTTAGCCTAGATATTGCTAAAATTGAATATATCTCTTCACTATAGTAAAAAAATAATCTTTAATAAATGAAAGATGACCTTGATGCCAATAAACCCTTACATTTGTATTTTTCCAGTTCTCTATTTTTTTAATTTCCAAAAATAAAAATTATATTTAGGTAATAGTTCTTGTACTTTAACTTTAGATGACCTTTTGATATCCATAGCTATAAATTTACCTTTCCTATAATTAAATAAACAGTCACCCTTAGGTTTTATTTGAGAATATTTAGCACTTTGTGAGTGGGATTTTACCTCAGAATATACCCCTTGAAATTTAGCATATGTTAAAAATTAGGTCTTTCTTTTTGAAACCTTGAAGAAGTACTGGTAAAATAATGGGTCAAATTCATATAGGCTCTCCAACTCTAGTTGCATTAGTGCATGGTGGGATCTTGCTATAGTAAGCCTTAGTCTACCCCCTTTTTCCTTGAGTTAACTCATCTAATATGAAGTGCATGGCGACTAGGACTCATACATGCCAAAAAAGGTGAATTTCATGTATATGAAGGAGCCATCACCTATATAAAGGGATCCCCTCCCTCATTTTTTCTACACACCTAGTGAAAGCTCATCATTTACTTTGAAATATTTCCTTTATACCCCTGCAATACTTATATGACACACTTACACCTTGTATAGTAAGCTAGTCAAATAGCATATTTCAGCCAACTTTGGAGAGTGTAGGGCACTGAATTCTATGCTTGAAGTACCTGTGGATTTGTGAAGGATTTGGGAGTGGATTTCTTCATTCCTTAGTGAAACAACATCAAGCCAAAACCATTATACAAATAGGTATGCCTCTCATATTTCAAATTAGCAAACTACATGTTCCTTTCTTAGTGTTTTAAATCATTGTGTTTGTGAATATCAAAACATAGGGAAATGAATTTTTAATTAAGACCGATACACTCTTTAGGCTAGATATTGCTAAAATTGAATATATCTCTTCACTATAGTAAAACAATAATCTTTAATAAATGAAAGATGACCTTGATGCCAATAAACCCTTACATTTGTATTTTTCCAGTTCTCTGTTTTTTAAATTTCCAAAAATAGAAATTGTATTTAGGTAATAGTTTTTGTACTTTAACTTTAGATAACCTTTTGATATCCATAGCTATAATTGATCTTTCCTATAATTAAATAAACAGTAATGACCCCTTAGGTTTTTTTTGAGAATACTTAGCACTTTGTGAGTGGTATTTTACCTCAGAATTACCCCTTGAGGTTTAGCATATGTTAAAAATTAGGTCTTCCTTTTTGAAACCTTTAAGAAGTACTGGTTAAATAATGGGTCAAATTTATATAGGCTCTCCAACTCTACTTGCATTAGTGCATGGTGGGATCTTGCTATAGTAAGCCTTAGTGCAGCCACTTTTTCCTTGAGTTAACTTATCTAATATGAAGTGCATGGTGACTAGGACTCATACATTCCAAAAAAGGTGAATTTCATGTATATGAAGGAGCCATCACCTATATAAAGGGATCCCCTCCCTCATTTTTTCTACACGCCTAGTGGAAGCTCATCATTTGCTTTGAAATATTTCCTTTATAGCCCTGCAATACTCATATGACACACTTACACCTTGTGTAGTAAGCTAGTCAAATAGGATATTTAAGCCAACTTTGGAGAGTGTAGGGCACTGAATTCTATGCTTGAAGTACCTATGGATTTTTGAAGGATTTGGGAGTGGTTTTCTTCATTTGTGAGTGAAACAACATCAAGCCAAAACTATTATACAAATAGGTATGCCTCTCATATTTCAAATTAGCAAACTACATGTTCCTTTCTTAGTGTTTTAAATCATTGTGTTTTTGAATTGATATTTATTTAAATCTTTGGTTCACTAAGAATATCAAAACATAGGGAAATGAATTTTTAATTAAGACCCATACACTCTTTAGCCTAGATATTGCTAAAATTGAATATATCTCTTCACTATAGTAAAAAAATAATCTTTGATAAATGAAAGATGACCTTGATGCCAATAAACCCTTACATTTGTATTTTTCCAGTTCTCTATTTTTTTAATTTCCAAAAATAGAAATTGTATTTAGGTAATAAATCTTGTACTTTAACTTTAGATGACCTTTTGATATCCAAAGCTATAAATTGACCTTTTCTATAATTAAACAAACAGTCACCCTTAGGTTTTATTTGAGAATACTTAGCACTTTGTGAGTGGGATTTTACCTCAGAATATACCCTTTGAAGTTTAGCATATGATAAAAATTAGGTCCTCCTTTTTGAAACCTTTAAGAAGTACTGATAAAATAATGGGTCAAATTCATATAGGCTCTCCAACTCTAGTTGCATTAGTGCATGGTGGGATCTTGCTACAGTAAGCCTTAGTGTAGCCCCGTTTTCCTTGAGTTAACTCATCTAATATGAAGTGCATGGTGACTGGGACTCATACATGCCAAAAAAGGTGAATTTCATGTATATGAAGGAGCCATCACCTATATAAAGGGATCCCCTCCCTCATTTTTTCTACACGCCTAGTGGAAACTCATCATTTGCTTTGAAATATTTCCTTTATACCCCTGCAATACTTATATGACACACTTACACCTTGTATAGTAAGCTAGTCAAATAGGATATTTGAGCCAACTTTGGAGAGTGTAGGGCACTGAATTCTATGCTTGAAGTACCTGTGGATTTTTGAAGGATTTGGGAGTGGTTTTCTTCATTCCTTAGTGAAACTACATCAAGCCAAAACTATTATACAAATAGGTATGCCTCTCATATTTCAAATTAGCAAACTACATGCCGCTTTCTTAGTGTTTTAAATCATTGTGTTTGTGAATTGATATTTATTTAAATCTTTGGTTGACTAAGATTATAAAACATAGGGAAATGAATTTTTAATTAAGACCGATACACTCTTTAGCCTAGATATTGCTAAAATTGAATATATCTCTTCACTATAGTAAAACAATAATCTTCAATAAATGAAAGATGACCTTGATGCTAATAAACCCTTACATTTGTATTTTTCCAGTTCTCTCTTTTTTTAATTTCCAAAAATAGAAATTGTATTTAGGTAATAGTTCTTGTACTTTAACTTTAGATGACCTTTTCATATCCATAGCTATAATTCACCTTTCCTATAATTAAATAAACAGTCATGACCCCTTAGGTTTTATTTGAGAATACTTAGCACTTTGTGAGTGGGATTTTACCTCAGATTTACCCCTTGAGGTTTAGCATATGTTAAAAATTAGGTCTTTCTTTTTGAAACCTTTAAGAAGCACTGGTAAAATAATGGGTCAAATTCATATAGACTCTCCAACTCTAGTTGCATTAGTGCATGGTGGGATCTTGCTATAGTAAGCCTCAATCTAGCCCCTTTTTCCTTGAGTTAACTCATCTAGTATGAAGTGCATGGTGACTGGGACTCATACATGCCAAAAAAGGTGAATTTCATGTATATGAAGGAGCCATCACCTATATAAAGGGATCCCCTCCCTCATTTTTTCTACACGCCTAGTGGAAGCTCATCATTTGCTTTGAAATATTTCCTTTATAGCCCTGCAATACTCATATGACACACTTACACCTTGTATAGTAAGCTAGTCAAATAGGATATTTAAGCCAACTTTGGAGAGTGTAGGGCATTGAATTCTATGCTTGAAGTACTTGTGGATTTTTGAAGGATTTGGGAGTGGTTTTCTTCATTCGTTAGTGAAAGAACATCAAGCCAAAACTATTATACAAATAGGTATGCCTCTGATATTTAAAATTAGCAAACTACATGCCCCTTTCTTAGTGTTTTAAATCATTGTGTTTGTGAATTGATATTTATTTAAATCTTTGGTTGACTAAGAATATCAAAACAAAGGGAAATGAATTTTTAATTACGACCTATACACTCTTTAGCCTAGATATTGCTAAAATTGAATATATCTCTTCACTATAGTAAAAAAATAATGTTTAATAAATGAAAGATGACCTTGATGCCAATAAACCCTAACATTTGTATTTTTCCAGTTCTCTGTTTTTTTAATTTTCAAAAATAGAAATTGTATTTAGGTAATAGTTTTTATACTTTAACTTTAGATGACCTTTTGATATCCATAGCTATAAATTTACCTTTCCTATAATTAAATAAATAGTCACCCTTAGGTTTTATTTGAGAATACTTAGCACTTTGTGAGTGGGATTTTACCTCAGAATATACCCCTTGAAATTTAGCATATGTTAAAAATTAGGTCTTTCTTTTTGAAACCTTGAAGAAGTACTGGTAAGATAATGGGTCAAATTCATATAGGCTCTCCAACTCTAGTTGCATTAGTGCATGGTGGGATCTTGCTATAGTAAGCCTTAGTCTACCCCCTTTTTCCTTGAGTTAACTCATCTAATATGAAGTGCATGGCGACTAGGACTCATACATGCCAAAAACGGTGAATTTCATGTATATGAAGGAGCCATCACCTATATAAAGGGATCCCCTCCCTCATTTTTTCTACACGCCTAGTGAAAGCTCATCATTTGCTTTAAAATATTTCCTTTATACCCCTGCAATACTTATATGACACACTTACACCTTGTATAGTAAGCTAGTCAAATAGCATATTTCAGCCAACTTTGGAGAGTGTAGGGCACTGAATTCTATGCTTGAAGTACCTGTGGATTTTTGAAGGATTTGGGAGTGGATTTCTTCAGTCCTTAGTGAAACAACATCAAGCCAAAACTATTATACAAATAGGTATGCCTCTCATATTTCAAATTAGCACACTACATGTTCCTTTTTTAGTGTTTTAAATCATTGTGTTTGTGAATATCAAAACATAGGGAAATGAATTTTTAATTAAGACCGATACACTCTTTAGCCTAGATATTGCTAAAATTGAATATATCTCTTCACTATAGTAAAACAATAATCTTTAATAAATGCAAGATGACCTTGATGCCAATAAACCCTTACATTTGTATTTTTCCAGTTCTCTGTTTTTTAAATTTCCAAAAATACAAATTATAATTAGGTAATAGTTCTTGTACTTTAACTTTTTGATATCCATAGTTTTAATTGACCTTTCCTATAATTAAATAAACAGTCATGACCCCTTAGGTTTTATTTGAGAATACTTAGCACTTTGTGAGTGGGATTTTACCTCAGATTTACCCCTTGAGGTTTAGCATATGTTAAAAATTAGGTTTTCCTTTTTGAAACCTTTAAGAAGCACTGGTAAAATAATGGGTCAAATTCATATAGGCTCTCCAACTCTAGTTGCATTAGTGCATGGTGGGATCTTGCTATAGTAAGCCTTAGTCTAGCCCCTTTTTCCTTGAGTTAACTCATCTAGTATGAAGTGCATGGTGACTGGGACTCATACATGCCAAAAAAGGTGTATTTCATGTATATGAAGGAGCCATCACCTATATAAAGGGATCCCCTCCCTCATTTTTTCTACAGGCCTAGTGGAAGCTCATCATTTGCCTTGAAATATTTCCTTTATACCCCTACAATACTTATATGACACACTTACACCTTGTATAGTAAGCTAGTCAAATAGGATATTTAAGCCAACTTTGGAGAGTGTAGGGCACTGAATTCTATGCTTGAAGTACCTGTGGATTTTTTAAGGATTTGGGAGTGGTTTTGTTCATTCGTTTTAGTGAAACAACATCAAGCCAAAACTATTATACAAATAGGTATGCCTCTCATATTTCAAATTAGCAAACTACATGCCCCTTTCTTAGTGCTTTAAATCATTGTGTTTGTGAATTGATATTTATTTAAATCTTTGGTTGACTAAGAATATCAAAACATAGGGAAATGAATTTTAAATTACGACCTATAGACTCTTTAGCCTAGATATTACTAAAATTGAATATATCTCTTCACTATAGTAAAAAAATAATCTTTAATAAATGAAAGATGACCTTGATGCCAATAAAACCTTACATTTGTATTTTTCCAGTTCTCTGTTCTTTTAATTTCCAAAAACAGAAATTGTATTTAGGTAATAGTTCTTGTACTTTAACTTTAGAACACCTTTTGATATCCATAGCTATAATTGACCTTTCCTATAATTAAAGAAACAGTCACCCTTAGGTTTTATTTGAGAATACTTAGCACTTTGTGAGTGGGATTTTACCTCAGAATATACCCCTTGAAGTTTAGCATATGTTGAAAATTAGGTCTTCCTTTTTGAAACCTTTAAGAGGTACTGATAAAATAATGGGTCAAATTCATATAGGCTCTCCAACTCTAGTTGCATTAGTGCATGGTGGGATCTTGCTATAGTAAGCCTTAGTGTAGCCCCGTTTTCCTTGAGTTAGCTCATCTAATATGTAGTGCATGGTGACTGGGACTCATAAATGCCAAAGAAGGTGAATTTCATGTATATGAAGGAGCCATCACCTATATAAAGGGATCCCCTCCCTCATTCTTTCTACACGCCTACTGGAAGCTCATCATTTGCTTTGAAATATTTCCTTTATACCCCTGCAATACTTATATGACACACTTACACCTTGTATAGTAAGCTAGTCAAATAGGATATTTGAGCCAACTTTGGAGAGTGTAGGGCACTGAATTCTATGCTTGAAGTACCTGTGGATTTTTGAAGGATTTGGGAGTGGTTTTCTTCATTCCTTAGTGAAACTACATCAAGCCAAAACTATTATACAAATAGGTATGCCTCTCATATTTCAAATTAGCAAACTACATGCCGCTTTCTTAGTGTTTTAAATCATTGTGTTTGTGAATTGATATTTATTTAAATCTTTGGTTGACTAAGAATATAAAACATAGGGAAATGAATTTTTAATTAAGACCGATACACTCTTTAGCCTAGATATTGCTAAAATTGAATATATCTCTTCACTATAGTGAAAGAATAATCTTCAATAAATGAAAGATGACCTTGATGCCAATAAACCCTTACATTTGTATTTTTCCAGTTCTCTCTTTTTTTAATTTCCAAAAATAGAAATTGTATTTAGGTAATAGTTCTTGTACTTTCACTTTAGATGACCTTTTGATATCAGTAGCTATAATTAACCTTTCCTATAATTAAATAAATAGTCATGATCCCTTAGGTTTTTTTTGAGAATACTTAGCACTTTGTGAGTGGGATTTTACCTCAGATTTACCCCTTGAGGTTTAGCATATGTTAAAAATTAGGTCTTCCTTTTTGAAACCTTTAAGAAGCACTGGTAAAATAATGGGACAAATTCATATAGACTCTCCAACTCTAGTTGCATTAGTGCATGGTGGGATCTTGCTATAGTAAGCCTCAATCTAGCCCCTTTTTCCTTGAGTTAACTCATCTAGTATGAAGTGCATGGTGACTGGGACTCATACATGCCAAAAAAGGTGAATTTCATGTATATGAAGGAGCCATCACCTATATAAAGGGATCCCCTCCCTCATTTTTTCTGCACGCCTAGTGGAAACTCATCATTTGCTTTGAAATATTTCCTTTATACCCCTACAATACTTATATGACACACTTACACCTTGTATAGTAAGCTAGTCAAATAGGATATTTGAGCCAACTTTGGAGAGTGTAGGGCCATGAATTCTATGCTTGAAGTACCTGTGGATTTTTAAAGGATTTGGGAGTGGTTTTCTTCATTCGTTAGTGAAACAACATCTAGCCAAAACTATTATACAAATAGGTATGCCTCTCATATTTCAAATTAGCAAACTACATGCCCCTTTCTTAGTGTTTTAAATCATTGTGTTTGTGAATTGATATTTATTTAAATCTTTGGTTTACTAAGAATATCAAAACATAGGGTAATGAATTTTTAATTAAGACCTATACACTCTTTAGCCTAGATATTACTAAAATTGAATATATCTCTTCACTATAGTAAAAAAATAATCTTGAATAAATAAAAGATGACCTTGATGCCAATAAACCCTTACATTTGTATTTTTCTAGTTCTCTATTTGTTTAATTTCCAAAAATAGAAATTGTATTTAGGTAATAGTTCTTGTACTTTAACTTTAGATCACCTTTTGATATCCATAGCTATAATTGACCTTTCCTATAATTAAAGAAACAGTCACCCTTAGGTTTTATTTGAGAATACTTAGCACTTTGTGAGTGGGATTTTACCTCAGAATATACCCCTTGAAGTTTAGCATATGTCAAAAATTACGTCATCCTTTTTGAAACCTTTAAGAAGTACTGATAAAATAATGGGTCAAATTCATATAGGCTCTCCAACTCTAGTTGCATTAGTGCATGGTGGGATCTTGCTACAGTAAGCCTTAGTGTAGCCCCGTTTTCCTTGAGTTAACTCATCTAATATGAAGTGCATGGTGACTGGGACTCATACATGCCAAAAAAGGTGAATTTCATGTATATGAAGGAGCCATCACCTATATAAAGGGATCCCCTCCCTCATTTTTTCTACACGCCTAGTGGAAGCTCATCATTTGCTTTGAAATATTTCCTTTATACTTCTATAATACTCATATGACACACTTACACCTTGTATAGTAAGCTAGTCAAATAGGATATTTAAGCCAACTTTGGAGAGTGTAGGGCACTGAATTCTATGCTTGAAGTACCTGTGGATTTTTGAAGGATTTGGGAGTGGTTTTCTTCATTCGTTAGTGAAACAACATCAAGCCAAAACTATTAAACAAATAGGTATGCCTCTCATATTTCAAATTAGCAAACTACATGCCCCTTTCTTAGTGTTTTAAATCATTGTGTTTGTGAATTGATATTTATTTAAATCTTTGGTTGACTAAGAATATCAAAACAAAGAAGGGAAATGAATTTTTAATTAAGACCTATACACTCTTTAGCCTAGATATTGCTAAAATTGAATATATCTCTTCACCAAAAGTAAAAAAATAATCTTTAATAAATGAAAGATGACCTTGATGCCAATAAACCCTTACATTTGTATTTTTCCAGTTCTCTATTTTTTTAATTTCCAAAAATAGAAATTGTATTTAGGTAATAGTTCTTGTACTTTAACTTTAGATGACCTTTTGATATCCATAGCTATAAATTTACCTTTCCTATAATTAAATAAACAGTCACCCTTAGGTTTTATTTGAGAATATTTAGCACTTTGTGAGTGGCATTTTACCTCAGAATATACCCCTTGAGGTTTAGCATATGTTAAAAATTAGGTCTTTCTTTTTGAAACCTTGAAGAAGTACTGGTAAAATAATGGGTCAAATTCATATAGGCTCTCCAACTCTAGTTGCATTAGTGCATGGTGGGATCTTGCTATAGTAAGCCTTAGTCTACCCCCTTTTTCCTTGAGTTAACTCATCTAATATGAAGTGCATGGCGACTGGGACTCATACATGCCACAAAAGGTGAATTTCATGTATATGAAGGAGCCATCACCTATATAAAGGGATCCCCTCCCTCATTTTTTCTACACGCCTAGTGAAAGCTCATCAGTTGCTTTGAAATATTTCCTTTATACCCCTGCAGTACTTATTTGACACACTTACACCTTGTATAGTAAGCTAATCAAATAGCATATTTCAGCCAACTTTGGAGAGTGTAGGGCACTGAATTCTATGCTTGAAGTACCTGTGGATTTTTGAAGGATTTGGGAGTGGATTTCTTCATTCCTTAGTGAAACAACATCAAGCCAAAACTATTATACAAATAGGTATGCCTCTCATATTTCAAATTAGCAAACTACATGTTCCTTTCTTAGTGTTTTAAATCATTGTGTTTGTGAATTGATATTTATTTAAATCTTTGGTTGACTAAGAATATCAAAACATAGGGAAATGAATTTTTAATTAAGACCGATACACTCTTTAGCCTAGATATTGCTAAAATTGAATATATCTCTTCACTATAGTAAAACAATAATCTTTAATAAATGAAAGATGACCTTGATGCCAATAAACCCTTACATTTGTATTTTTCCAGTCCTCTGTTTTTTAAATTTCCAAAAATAGAAATTATAATTAGGTAATAGTTCTTGTACTTTGACTTTAGATGACCTTTTGATATCCATAGTTTTAATTGACCTTTCCTAGAATTAAATAAACAGTCATGACTCCTTAGGTTTTATTTGAGAATACTTAGCACTTTGTGAGTGGGATTTTACCCCTTGAGGTTTAGCATATGTTAAAAATTAGGTCTTCCTTTTTGAAACCTTTAAGAAGCACTGGTAAAATAATGGGTCAAATTCATATAGACTCTCCAACTCTAGTCGCATTAGTGCATGGTGGGATCTTGCTATAGTAAGCCTTAGTCTAGCCCCTTTTTCCTTGAGTTAACTCATCTAGTATGAAGTGCATGGTGACTGGGACTCATACATGCCGAAAAAGTTGAATTTTATGTATATGAAGGAACCATCACCTATATAAAGGGATCCCCTCCCTCATTTTTTCTACAGGCCTAGTGGAAGCTCATCATTTGCCTTGAAATATTTCCTTTATACCCCTGCAATACTTATATGACACACTTACACCTTGTATAGTAAGCTAGTCAAATAGGATATTTAAGCCAACTTTGGAGAGTGTAGGGCACTGAATTCTATGCTTGAAGTACCTGTGGATTTTTGAAGGATTTGGGAGTGGTTTTCTTCATTCGTTTTAGTGAAACAACATCAAGCCAAAACTAATATACAAATAGGTATGCCTCTCATATTTCAAATTAGCAAACTACATGCCCCTTTCTTAGTGTTTTAAATCATTGTGTTTGTGAATTTATATTTATTTAAATCTTTGGTTGACTAAGAATATCAAAACATAGGGAAATGAATTTTAAATTACGACCTATAGACTCTTTAGCCTAGATATTACTAAAATTGAATATATCTCTTCACTATAGTAAAAAAATAATCTTTAATAAATGAAAGATGACCTTGATGCCAAAAAAACCTTACATTTGTATTTTTCCAGTTCTCTATTTTTTTAATTTCCAAAAACAGAAGTTGTATTTAGGTAATAGTTCTTGTACTTTAACTTTAGATCACCTTTTGATATCCATAGCTATAATTGACCTTTCCTATAATTAAAGAAACAGTCACCCTTAGGTTTTATTTAAGAATACTTAGCACTTTGTGAGTGGGATTTTACCTCAGAATATACCCCTTGAAGTTTAGCATATGTTAAAAATTAGGTCTTCCTTTTTCAAACCTTTAAGAAGTATTGATAAAATAATGGGTCAAATTCATATAGGCTCTCCAACTCTAGTTGCATTAGTGCATGGTGGGATCTTGCTATAGTAAGCCTTAGTGTAGGCCCGTTTTCCTTGAGTTAACTTATCTAATATGAAGTGCATGGTGACTGGGACTCATACATGCCAAAAAAGGTGAATTTCATGTATATGAAGGAGCCATCACCTATATAAAGGGATCCCCTCCCTCATTTTTTCTACACGCCTAGTGGAAACTCATCATTTGCTTTGAAATATTTCCTTTATACCCCTGCAATACTTATATGATACACTTACACCTTGTATAGTAAGTTAGTCAAATAGGATATTTGAGCCAACTTTGGAGAGTGTAGGGCACTGAATTCTATGCTTGAAGTACCTCTGGATTTTTGAAGGATTTGGGAGTGGTATTCTTCATTCCTTAGTGAAACTACATCAAGCGAAAATTATTATACAAATAGTTAAGACCTATACACTCTTTAGCCTAGATATTACTAAAATTGAATATATCTCTTCACTATAGTAAAAGAATAATCTTTAATAAATAAAAGATGACCTTGATGCCAATAAACCCTTACATTTGTATTTTTCTAGTTCTCTATTTTTTTTAATTTCCAAAAACAGAAATTGTATTTAGGTAATAGTTTTTGTACTTTAACTTTAGATCACCTTTTGATATCCATAGCTATAATTGACCTTTCCAATAATTAAAGAAACAGTCACCCTTAGGTTTTATTTGAGAATACTTAGCACTTTGTGAGTGGGATTTTACCTCAGAATATACCCCTTGAAGTTTAGCATATGTTGAAAATTAGGTCATCCTTTTTGAAACCTTTAAGAAGTACTGATAAAATAATGCGTCAAATTCATATAGGCTCTCCAACTCTAGTTGCATTAGTGCATGGTGGGATCTTGCTATAGTAAGCCTTAGTGTAGCCCCGTTTTCCTTCAGTTAGCTCATCTAATATGAAGTGCATCGTGACTGGGACTCATACATGCCAAAAAAGGTGAATTTCATGTATATGAAGGAGCCATCACCTATATAAAGGGATCCCCTCCCTCATTTTTTCTACACGCCTAGTGGAATTACATCATTTGCTTTGAAATATTTCCTTTATACCCCTGCAATACTTATATGACACACTTACACCTTGTATAGTAAGCTAGTCAAATAGGATATTTAAGCCAACTTTGGAGAGTGTAGGGTACTGAATTCTATGCTTGAAGTACCTCTGGATTTTTGAAGGATTTGGGAGTGATTTTCTTCATTCCTTAGTGAAACTACATCAAGCCAAAACTATTATATAAATAGTTAAGACCTATACACTCTTTAGCCTAGATATTACTAAAATTGAGCATATCTCTTCACTATAGTAAAAAATAATCTTTAATAAATGAAAGATGACCTTGATGCCAATAAACCCTTACATTTGTATTTTTCCAGTTCTCTGTTTTTTAAATTTCCAAAAATACAAATTATAATTAGGTAATAGTTCTTGTACTTTAACTTTAGATCACCTTTTGATATCCATAGCTATAATTGACCTTTCCTATAATTAAAGAAACAGTCACCCTTAGGTTTTATTTGAGAATACTTAGCACTTTGTGAGTGGGATTTTACCTCAGAATATACCCCTTGAAGTTTAGCATATGTTGAAAATTAGGTCTTCCTTTTTGAAACCTTTAAGAAGTACTGATAAAATAATGGGTCAAATTCATATAGGCTCTCCAACTCTAGTTGCATTAGTGCATTGTGGGATCTTGCTACAGTAAGCCTTAGTGTAGCCCCATTTTCCTTGAGTTAACTCATGTAATATGAAGTGCATGGTGACTGGGACTCATACATGCCAAAAAAAGTGAATTTCATGTATATGACGGAGCTATCACCTATATAAAGGGATCCCCTCCCTCATTTTTTCTACACGCCTAGTGGAAACTCATCATTTGCTTTGAAATATTTCCTTTATACCCCTGCAATACTTATATGACACACTTATACCTTGTATAGTAAGCTAGTCAAATAGGATATTTGAGCCAACTTTGGAGAGTGTAGGGCACTGAATTCTATGCTTGAAGTACCTACGGATTTTTGAAGGATTTGGGAGTGGTTTTCTTCATTCCTTGGTGAAACTACATCAAGCCAAAACTATTATACAAATAGGTATGCCTCTCATATTTCAAATTAGCAAACTACATGCCGCTTTCTTAGTGTTTTAAATCATTGTGTTTGTGAATTGATATTTAATTAAATCTTTGGTTGACTAAGAATATAAAACATAGGGAAATGAATTTTTAATTAAGACCGATACACTCTTTAGCCTAGATATTGTTAAAATTGAATATATCTCTTTACTATAGTGAAACAATAATCTTCAATAAATGAAAGATGACCTTGATGCCAATAAACCCTTACATTTGTATTTTTCAAGTTCTCTCTTGTTTAAATTTCCAAAAATAGAAATTGTATTTAGGTAATAGTTCTTGTACTTTAACTTTAGATGACCTTTTGATATCCGTAGCTATAATTAACCTTTCCTATAATTAAATAAACAGTCATGACCCCTTAGGTTTTATTTGAGAATACTTAGCACTTTGTGAGTAGGATTTTAACTCAGATTTATCCCTTGAGGTTTAGCATATGTTAAAAATTAGGTATTCCTTTTTGAAACCTTTAAGAAGCACTCGTAAAATAATGGATCAAATTCATATAGGCTCTCCAACTCTAGTTGCATTAGTGCATGGTGGGATCTTGCTACAGTAAGCCTTAGTGTAGCCCCGTTTTCCTTGAGTTAACTCATCTAGTATGAAGTGCATGGTGACTAGGACTCATACATGCCAAAAAAGGTGAATTTCATGTATATGAAGGAGCCATCATCTATATAAAGGGATCCCCTCCCTCATTTTTTCTGCACGCCTAGTGGAAACTGATCATTTGCTTTGAAATATTTCCTTTATACCCCTGCAATACTTATATGACACACTTACACCTTGTATAGTAAGCTAGTCAAATAGGATATTTGAGCCAACTTTGGAGAGTGTAGGGCACTGAATTCTATGCTTGAAGTACCTCTGAATTTTTGAACGATTTGGGAGTGGTTTTCTTCATTCCTTAATGAAACTACATCAAGCCAAAACTAAATAGGTATGTCTCTCATATTTCAAATTAGCAAATTACATGCCCCTTTCTTAGTGTTTTAAATCATTGTGTTTGTGAATTGATATTTATTTAAATCTTTGGTTGACTAAGAATATGAAAACATAGGGAAATGAATTTTTAATTAAGACCTATACACTCTTTAGCCTAGATATTACTAAAATTGAATATATCTCTTTACTATAGTAAAAAAATAATCTTTAATAAATGAAAGATGACCTTGATGACAATAAACCCTTACATTTGTATTTTTCCAGTTCTCTGTTTTTTTAATTTCCAAAAACAGAAATTGTATTTAGGTAATAGTTCTTGTACTTTAACTTTAGATCACCTTTTGATATCCATAGCTATAATTGACCTTTCCTATAATTAAAGAAACAGTCACCCTTAGGATTTATTTGAGAATACTTAGCAGCACTTTGTGAGTGGGATTTTACCTCAGAATATACCCCTTGAAGTTTAGCATATGTTAAAAATTAGGTCTTCCTTTTTGAAACCTTTAAGAAGTACTGATAAAATAATGGGTCAAATTCGTATAGGCTCTCCAACTCTAGTTGCATTAGTGCATGGTGGGATCCTACTACAGTAAGCCTTAGTGTAGCCCCGTTTTCCTTGAGTTAACTCATCTAATATGAGGTGCATGGTGACTGGGACTCATACATGCCAAAAAAGGTGAATTTCATGTATATGAAGGAGCCATCACCTATATAAAGGGATCCCCTCCCTCATTTTTTCTACACGCCTAGTGGAAACTCATCATTTGCTTTGAAATATTTCCTTTATACCCCTGCAATACTTATATGACACACTTACACCTTGTATAGTAAGCTAGTCAAATAGGATATTTGAGCCAACTTTGGAGAGTGTAGGGCACTGAATTCTATGCTTGAAGTACCTGTGGATTTTTGAAGGATTTGGGAGTGGTTTTCTTCATTCCTTGGTGAAACTACATCAAGCCAAAACTATTATACAAATAGGTATGCCTCTCATATTTCAAATTAGCAAACTACATGCTGCTTTCTTAGTGTTTTAAATCATTGTGTTTGTGAATTGATATTTATTTAAATCTTTGGTTGACTAAGAATAAAAAACATAGGGAAATGAATTTTTAATTAAGACCGATACACTCTTTAGCCTAGATATTGCTAAAATTGAATATATCTCTTCACTATAGTAAAACAATAATCTTCAATAAATGAAAGATGACCTTGATGACAATAAACCCTTACATTTGTATTTTTCCAGTTCTCTCTTTTTTTAATTTCCAAAAATAGAAATTGTATTTAGGTTATAGTTCTTGTACTTTAACTTTAGATGACCTTTTGATATCCATAGCTATAATTAACCTTTCCTATAATTAAATAAACAGTCATGACCCCTTAGGTTTTATTTGAGAATACTTAGCACTTTGTGAGTAGGATTTTAACTCAGATTTATTCCTTGAGGTTTAGCATATGTTAAAAATTAGGTCTTCCTTTTTGAAACCTTTAAGAAGCACTGGTAAAATAATGGATCAAATTCATATAGGCTCTCCAACTCTAGTTGCATTAGTGCATGGTGGGATCTTGCTACAGTAAGCCTTAGTGTAGCCCCGTTTTCCTTGAGTTAACTCATCTAGTATGAAGTGCATGGTGACTGGGACTCATACATGCCAAAAAAGGTGAATTTCATGTATATGAAGGAGCCATCACCTATATAAAGGGATCCCCTCCCTCATTTTTTCTGCACGCCTAGTGGAAACTCATCATTTGCTTTGAAATATTTCCTTTATACCCCTGCAATACTTATATGACACACTTACACCTTGTATAGTAAGCTAGTCAAATAGGATATTTGAGCCAACTTTGGAGAGTGTAGGGCACTGAATTCTATGCTTGAAGTACCTCTGAATTTTTGAAGGATTTGGGAGTGGTTTTCTTCATTCCTTAGTGAAACTACATCAAGCCAAAACTAAATAGGTATGTCTCTCATATTTCAAATTAGCAAATTACACGCCCCTTTCTTAGTGTTTTAAATCATTGTGTTTGTGAATTGATATTTATTTAAATCTTTGGTTGACTAAGAATATGAAAACATAGGGAAATGAATTTTTAATTAAGACCTATACACTCTTTAGCCTAGATATTACTAAAATTGAATATATCTCTTCACTATAGTAAAAAAATAATCTTTAATAAATGAAAGATGACCTTGATGACAATAAACCCTTACATTTGTATTTTTCCAGTTCTCTGTTTTTTTAATTTCCAAAAACAGAAATTGTATTTAGGTAATAGTTCTTGTACTTTAACTTTAGATCACCTTTTGATATCCATAGCTATAATTGACCTTTGCTTAGGATTTATTTGAGAATACTTAGCAGCACTTTGTGAGTGGGATTTTACCTCAGAATATACCCCTTGAAGTTTAGCATATGTTAAAAATTAGGTCTTCCTTTTTGAAACCTTTAAGAAGTAGTGATAAAATAATGGGTCAAATTCATATAGGCTCTCCAACTCTAGTTGCATTAGTGCATGGTGGGATCCTGCTACAGTAAGCCTTAGTGTAGCCCCGTTTTCATTGAGTTAACTCATCTAATATGAAGTGCATGGTGACTGGGACTCATACATGCCAAAAAAGGTGAATTTCATGTATATGAAGGAGCCATCACCTATATAAAGGGATCCCCTCCCTCATTTTTTCTACACGCCTAGTGGAAACTCATCATTTGCTTTGAAATATTTCCTTTATACCCCTGCAATACTTATATGACACACTTACACCTTGTATAGTAAGCTAGTCAAATAGGATATTTGAGCCAACTTTGGAGAGTGTAGAGCACTGAATTCTATGCTTGAAGTACCTGTGGATTTTTGAAGGATTTGGGAGTGGTTTTCTTCATTCCTTAGTGAAACTACATCAAGCCAAAACTATTATACAAATAGGTATGCCTCTCATATTTCAAATTAGCAAACTACATGCCGCTTTCTTAGTGTTTTAAATCATTGTGTTTGTGAATTGATATTTATTTAAATCTTTGGTTGACTAAGAATATAAAACATAGGGAAATGAATTTTTAATTAAGACCGATACACTCTTTAGCCTAGATATTGCTAAAATTGAATATATCTCTTCACTATAGTAAAACAATAATCTTCAATAAATGAAAGATGACCTTGATGCCAATAAACCCTTACATTTGTATTTTTCCAGTTCTCTCTTTTTTTAATTTCCAAAAATAGAAATTGTATTTAGGTAATAGTTCTTGTACTTTAACTTTAGATGACCTTTTTGATATCCATAGCTATAATTAACCTTTCCTATAATTAAATAAACAGTCATGACCCCTTAGGTTTTATTTGAGAATACTTAGCACTTTGTGAGTGGGATTTTACCTCAGATTTACCCCTTGAGGTTTAGCATATGTTAAAAATTAGGTCTTCCTTTTTGAAACCTTTAAGAAGCACTGGTAAAATAATGGGTCAAATTCATATAGACTCTCGAACTCTAGTTGCATTAGTGCATGGTGGGATCCTGCTACAGTAAGCCTTAGTGTAGCCCCGTTTTCCTTGAGTTAACTCATCTAATATGAAGTGCATGGTGACTGGGACTCATACATGCCAAAAAAGGTGAATTTCATGTATATGAAGGAGCCATCACCTATATAAAGGGATCCCCTCCCTCATTTTTTCTACACGCCTAGTGGAAACTCATCATTTGCTTTGAAATATTTCCTTTATACCCCTGCAATACTTATATGACACACTTACACCTTGTATAGTAAGCTAGTCAAATAGGATATTTGAGCCAACTTTGGAGAGTGTAGGGCACTGAATTCTATGCTTGAAGTACCTCTGAATTTTTGAAGGATTTGGGAGTGGTTTTCTTCATTCCTTAGTGAAACTACATCAAGCCAAAACTAAATAGGTATGTCTCTCATATTTCAAATTAGCAAATTACACGCCCCTTTCTTAGTGTTTTAAATCATTGTGTTTGTGAATTGATATTTATTTAAATCTTTGGTTGACTAAGAATATCAAAACAAAGGGAAATGAATTTTTAATTAAGACCGATACACTCTTTAGCCTAGATATTGCTAAAATTAAATATATCTCTTCACTATAGTAAAACAATAATCTTTAATAAATGAAAGATGACCTTGAGGCCAATAAACCCTTACATTTGTATTTTTCCAGTTCTCTATTTTTTTAATTTCCAAAAATACAAATTGTATTTAGGTAATAGTTCTTGTACTTTAGCTTTAGATGACCTTTTGATATCCATAGCTATAAATTTACCTTTCCTATAATTAAATAAACAATCACCCTTAGGTTTTATTTGAGAATACCTAGCACTTTGTGAGTGGGATTTTACCTCAAAATATACCCCTTGAGGTTTAGCATATGTTAAAAATTAGGTCTTTCTTTTTGAAACCTTTAAGAAGTACTGGTAAAATAATGGGTCAAATTCATATAGGCTCTCCAACTCTAGTTGCATTAGTGCATGGTAAGATCTTGCTATAGTAAGCCTTAGTCTACATCCTTTTTCCTTGAGTTAACTCATCTAATATGAAGTGCATGGCGACTGGGACTCATACATGCCAAAAAAGGTGACTTTCACGTATATGAAGGAGCCATCACCTATATAATGAGGGATCCCCTCCCTCATTTTTTCTACACGCCTAGTGAAATTTGCTTTGAAATATTTCCTTTATACCCCTGCAATACTTATTTGACACACTTACACCTTGTATAGTAAGCTAGTCAAATAGCATATTTCAGCCAACTTTGGAGAGTGTAGGGCACTGAATTCTATGCTTGAAGTACCTGTGGATTTTTGAAGGATTTGGGAGTGGATTTCTTCATTCCTTAGTGAAACAACATCAAGCCAAAACTATTATACAAATAGGTATGCCTCTCATATTTCAAATTAGCAAACTACATGTTCCTTTCTTAGTGTTTTAAATCATTGTGTTTGTGAATTGATATTTATTTAAATCTTTGCTTAACAAAGAATATCAAAACATAGGGAAATTAATTTTTAATTAAGACCGATACACTCTTTAGCCTAGATATTGCTAAAATTGAATATATCATGTATATGAAGGAGCCATCACCTATATAAAGGGATCCCCTCCCTCATTTTTTCTACACGCCTAGTGGAAGCTCATCATTTGCTTTGAAATATTTCCTTTATACCCCTGCAATACTTATATGACACACTTACACCTTGTATAGTAAGCTAGTCAAATAGGATATTTGAGCCAACTTTGGAGAGTGTAGGGCACTGAATTCTATGCTTGAAGTACTTGTGGATTTTTAAAGGATTTGGGAGTGGTTTTCTTCATTCCTTAGTGAAACTACATCAAGCCAAAACTATTATACAAATAGGTATGCCTCTCATATTTCAAATTAGCAAACTACATGCCGCTTTCTTAGTGTTTTAAATCATTGTGTTTGTGAATTGATATTTATTTAAATCTTTGGTTGACTAAGAATATAAAACATAGGGAAATGAATTTTTAATTAAGACCGATACACTCTTTAGCCTAGATATTGCTAAAATTGAATATATCTCTTCATTATAGTAAAACAATAATCTTCAATAAATGAAAGATGACCTTGATGCCAATAAACCCTTACATTTGTATTTTTCCAGTTCTATCCTTTTTTAATTTCCAAAAATAGAAATTGTATTTAGGTAATAGTTCTTGTACTTTAACTTTAGATGACCTTTTGATATCCATAGCTATAATTAACCTTTCCTATAATTAAATAAACAGTCATGACCCCTTAGGTTTTATTTGAGAATACTTAGTACTTTGTGAGTGGGATTTTACCTCAGATTTATCCCTTGAGGTTTAGCATATGTTAAAAATTAGGTCTTCCTTTTTGAAACCTTTAAGAAGCACTGGTAAAATAATGGGTCAAATTCATATAGACTCTCCAACTCTAGTTGCATTAGTGCATGGTGGGATCTTGCTATAGTAAGCCTTAATCTAGCCCCTTTTTCCTTGAGTTAACTCATCTAGTATGAAGTGCATGGTGACTGGGACTCATACTTGCCAAAAAAGGTGAATTTCATGTATATGAAGGAGCCATCACCTATATAAAGGGATCCCCTCCCTCATTTTTTCTGCACGCCTATTGGAAACTCATCATTTGCTTTGAAATATTTCCTTTATACCCCTGCAATACTTATATGACACACTTACACCTTGTATAGTAAGCTAGTCAAATAGGATATTTGAGCCAACTTTGGAGAGTGTAGGGCACTGAATTCTATGCTTGAAGTACCTCTGAATTTTTGAAGGATTTGGGAGTGGTTTTCTTCATTCCTTAGTGAAACTACATCAAGCCAAATTAAATAGGTATGTCTCTCATATTTCAAATTAACAAATTACATGCCCCTTTCTTAGTGTTTTAAATCATTGTGTTTGTGAATTGATATTTATTTAAATCTTTGGTTGACTAAGAATATGAAAACATAGGGAAATGAATTTTTAATTAAGACCTATACACTCTTTAGCCTAGATATTACTAAAATTGAATATATCTCTTCACTATAGTAAAAAAATAATCTTTAATAAATGAAAGATGACCTTGATGACAATAAACCCTTACATTTGTATTTTTCCAGTTCTCTGTTTTTTTAATTTCCAAAAACAGAAATTGTATTTAGGTAATAGTTCTTGTACTTTAACTTTAGATCACCTTTTGATATCCATAGCTATAATTGACCTTTCCTATAATTAAACAAATAGTCACCCTTAGGATTTATTTGAGAATACTTAGCAGCACTTTGTGAGTGGGATTTTACCTCAGAATATACCCCTTGAAGTTTAGCATATGTTAAAAATTAGGTCTTCCTTTTTGAAACCTTTAAGAAGTACTGATAAAATAATGGGTCAAATTCATATAGGCTCTCTAACTCTAGTTGCATTAGTGCATGGTGGGATCTTGCTACAGTAAGCCTTAGTGTAGCCCCGTTTTCCTTGAGTTAACTCATCTAATATGAAGTGCATGGTGACTGGGACTCATACATGCCAAAAAAGGTGAATTTCATGTATTTGAAGGAGCCATCACCTCTATAAAGGGATCCCCTCCCTCATTTTTTCTACACGCCTAGTGGAAACTCATCATTTGCTTTGAAATATTTCCTTTATACCCCTGCAATACTTATAGGACACACTTACACCTTGTATAGTAAGCTAGTCAAATAGGATATTTGAGCCAACTTTGGAGAGTGTAGGGCACTGAATTCTATGCTTGAAGTACCTCTGGATTTTTGAAGGATTTAAGAGTGGTTTTCTTCATTCCTTAGTGAAACTACATAAAGCCAAAACTATTATACAAATAGGTATGCCTCTGATATTTCAAATTAGCAAACTACATGCCCCTTTCTTAGTGTTTTAAATCATTGTGTTTGTGAATTGATATTTATTTAAATCTTTGGTTGAGTAAGAATATCAAAACATAGGGAAATGAATTTTTAATTAAGACCGATACACTCTTTAGCCTAGATATTGCTAAAATTGAATATATCTCTTCACTATAGTAAAAAAATAATCTTTGATAAATGAAAGATGACCTTGATGCCAATAAACCCTTACATTTGTATTTTTCCAGTTCTCTGTTTTTTTAATTTCCAAAAATAGAAATTGTATTTAGGTAATAGTTCTTGTACTTTAACTTTAGATGACCTTTTGATATCCATAGCTATAATTGACCTTTCCTATAATTAAATAAACAGTCATGACCCCTTACGTTTTATTTGAGAATACTTAGCACTTTGTGAGTGGGATTTTACCTCAGAATTGCCCCTTGAGATTTAGCATATGTTAAAAATTAGGTCTTCCTTTTTGATAGTAAGCCTTAGTCTAGCCCCTTTTTCCTTGAGTTGACTCATCTAATATGAAGTGCATGGTGACTGGGACTCATACATGCCAAAAAAGGTGTATTTCATGTATATGAAGGAGCCATCACCTATATAAAGGGATCCCCTCCCTCATTGTTTCTACACGCCTAGTGGAAGCTCATCATTTGCTTTGAAATATTTCCTTTATACCCCAGCAATACTTATATGACACACTTACACCTTGTATAGTAAGCTAGTCAAATAGGATATTTAAGCCAACTTTGGAGAGTGTAGGGCACTAAATTCTATGTTTGAAGTACCTGTGGATTTTTTGAAGGATTTGGGAGTGGTTTTCTTCATCCATTAGTGAAACAACATGAAGCCAAAACTATTATATATGCCTCTCATATTTCAAATTAGCAAACTATATGCCCCTTTCTTAGTGTTTTAAATCATTGTGTTTGTGAATTGATATTTATTTAAATCTTTGGTTGACTAAGAATATCAAAACAAAGGGAAATGAATTTTTCATTAAGACCTATACACTCTTTAGCCTTGATATTGCTAAAATTAAATATAAATATTCACTATAGTAAAAAAATAATCTTTAATAAATGAAAGATGACCTTGATGCCAATAAACCCTTACATTTGTATTTTTCCAGTTCTGTGTTTTTTTAATTTCCAAAAATAGAAATTGTATTTAGGTAACAGTTCTTGTACTTTAACTTTAGATGACCTTTTGATATCCAAAGCTATAATTGACCTTTCCTATAATTAAAGAAACAGTCACCCTTAGGTTTTATTTGAGAGTACTTAGCACTTTGTGAGTGGGATTTTACCTCAAAATTACCCCTTGAGATTTAGCATATGTTAAAAATTAGGTCTTCCTTTTTGAAACCTTTAAGAAGTACTGGTAAAATAAAGGGTCAAATTCATATAGACTCTCCAACTCTAGTTGCATTAGTGCATGGTGGGATCTTGCTATAGTAAGCCTTAGTCTAGCCCCTTTTTCCTTGAGTTAACTCATCTAATATGAAGTGCATGGTGACTGGGACTCATACATGCCAAAAAAGGTGAATTTCATGTATTTGAAGGAGCCATCACCTCTATAAAGGGATCCCCTCCCTCATTTTTTCTACACGCCTAGTGGAAGCTCATCATTTGCTTTGAAATATTTCCTTTATACCCCTGCAATACTTATATGACACACTTACACCTTGTATAGTAAGCTAGGCAAATAGGATATTTGAGCCAACTTTGGAGAGTGTAGGGCACTGAATTCTATGCTTGAAGTACCTCTGGATTTTTGAGAGATTTGGGAGTGGTTTTCTTCATTCCTTAGTGAAACAACATCAAGCCAAAACTATTATACAAATAGGTATGCCTCTCATATTTCAAATTAGCAAACTACATGCCCCTTTCTTAGTGTTTTAAATCATTGTGTTTGTGAATTGATATTTATTTAAATCTTTGGTTGACTAAGAATATCAAAACATAGGGAAATGAATTTTTAATTAAGACCTATACAGTCTTTAGCCTAGATATTGCTAAAATTGAATATATCTCTTCACTATAGTAAAAAAATAATCTTCGATAAATGAAAGATGACCTTGATGCCAATAAACCCTTACATTTGTATTTTTCCAGTTCTCTGTTTTTCTAATTTTCAAAAATAGAAATTGTATTTAGGTAATAGTTTTTGTACTTTAACTTTAGATAACCTTTTGATATCCATAGCTTTAATTGACCTTTCCTATAATTAAATAAACAGTCATGACCCCTTAGGTTTTGTTTGAGAATACTTAGCACTTTGTGAGTGGGATTTTACCTCGGAATTACCCCTTGAGGTTTAGCATATGTTAAAAATTAGGTCTTCCTTTTTGAAACCTTTAAGAACTACTGGTAAAATAATGGGTCAAATTCATATAGACTCTCCAACTCTAGTTGCATTAGTGCATGGTGGGATCTTGCTATAGTAAGCCTTAGTCTAGCCACTTTTTCCTTGAGTTAACTCATCTAATATGAAGTGCATGGAAACTGGGACTCCTACATGCCAAAAAAGGTGAATTTCATGTATTTGAAGTGGCCATCATGTATATAAAGGGATCCCCTCCCTCATTTTTTCTACACGCCTAGTGGAAGCTCATCATTTGCTTTGAAATATTTCCTTTATACCCCAGCAATACTTATATGACACACTTACACCTTGTATAGTAAGCTAGTCAAATAGGATATTTAAGCCAACTTTGGAGAGTGTAGGGCACTGAATTCTATGCTTGAAGTACCTGTGGATTTTTGAAGGATTTGGGAGTGGTTTTCTTCATTTGTGAGTGAAACAACATCAAGCCAAAACTATTATACAAATAGGTATGCCTCTCATATTTCAAATTAGCAAACTACATGCCCCTTTCTTAGTGTTTTAAATCATTGTGTTTGTGAATTGATATTTATTTAAATCTTTGGTTGACTAAGAATATCAAAACATAGGGAAATGAATTTTTAATTAAGACCGATACACTCTTTAGCCTAGATATTGCTAAAATTGAATATATCTCTTCACTATAGTAAAAAAATAATCTTTGATAAATGAAAGATGACCTTGATGCCAATAAACCCTTACATTTGTATTTTTCCAGTTCTCTCTTTTTTTAATTTCCAAAAATAGAAATTGTATTTAGGTAATAGTTCTTGTACTTTAACTTTAGATGAGCTTTTGATATCCATAGCTATAAATTGACCTTTTCTATACTTAAACAAACAGTCACCGTTAGGTTTTATTTGAGAATACTTAGCACTTTGTGAGTGGGATTTTACCTATTACCCCTTGAGGTTTAGCATATGTTAAAAATTAGGTCTTCCTTTTTGAAACCTTTAAGAACTACTGGTAAAATAATGGGTCAAATTCATATAGACTCTCCAACTCTAGTTGCATTAGTGCATGGTGGGATCTTGCTATAGTAAGCCTTAGTCTAGCCACTTTTTCCTTGAGTTAACTCATCTAATATGAAGTGCATGGTGACTGGGACTCATACATGCCAAAAAAGGTCAATTTCATGTATATGAAGTAGCCATCACGTATATAAAGGGATCCCCTCCCTTATTTTTTCTACACGCCTAGTGGAAGCTCATCATTTGCTTTGAAATATTTCCTTTATACCCCAGCAATACTTATATGACACACTTACACCTTGTATAGTAAGCTAGTCAAATAGGATATTTAAGCCAACTTTGGAGAGTGTAGGGCACTGAATTCTATGCTTGAAGTACCTGTGGATTTTTGAAGGATTTGGAAGTGGTTTTCTTAATTTGTGAGTGAAACAACATCAAGCCAAAACTATTTTACAAATAGGTATGCCTCTCATATTTCAAATTAGCAAACTACATGCCCCTTTCTTAGTGTTTTAAATCATTGTGTTTGTGAATTGATATTTATTTAAATCTTTTATTGACTAAGAATATCAAAATATAGGGAAATGAATTTTTAATTAAGACCTATACACTTTTTAGCCTACATATTGCTAAAATTGAATATATCTCTTCACACTATAGTAAAAAAATAATATTTGATAAATGAAAGATGACCTTGATGCCGATAAACCCTTACATTTGTATATTTCGAGTTCTCTATTTTTTTAATTCCAAAAAAAGAAGTTGTATTTAGGTAATAGTTCTTGTACTTTAACTTTAGATGACCTTTTGATATCCATAGCTATAAATTGACCTTTCCTATAATTAAAAAAACAGTCACCGTTAGGTTTTATTTGAGAATACTTAGCACTTTGTGAGTGGGATTTTACCTCAGCATATACCCCTTGAAGTTTAGCATATTTTAAAAATTAGGTCTTCCTTTTTGAAACCTTTAAGAAGTACTGGTAAAATAATGGGTCAAATTCATATAGGCTTTTCAACCCTAGTTGCATTAGTGCATGGTGGGATCTTGCTATAGTAAGCCTTAGTCTAGCCCCTTTTTCCCTTAGTTAACTCATCTAATATGAAGTGCATGGTGACTGGGAGTCATACATGCCAAAAAAGGTGAATTTCATGTATTTGAAGGAGCCATCACCTCTATAAAGGGATCCCCTCCCTCATTCTTTCTACACGCCTAGTGGAAGCTCATCATTTGCTTTGAAATATTTCATTTATACCCCTGCAATACTTATATGACACACTTACACCTTGTATAGTAAGCTAGTCAAATAGGATATTTAAGCCAACTTTGGAGAGTGTAGGGCACTGAATTCTATGCTTGAAGTACCTCTGGATTCTTGAAGGATTTGGGAGTGGTTTTCTTCATTCGTTAGTGAGACAACATCAAGCCAAAACTATTATACAAATAGGTATGTCTCTCATATTTTAAATTAGCAAACTACATGCCCCTTTCTTAGTGTTTTAAATCATTGTGTTTGTGAATTGATATTTATTTAAATCTTTGGTTGACTAAGAATATCAAAACATAGGGGAAAAAAATTTAATTAAGATCTATACATTTTTTAGCCTACATATTGCTAAACTTGAATATATCTCTTCACTATAGTAAAAAAATAATCTTTAATAAATGAAAGCTGACCTTGATGCCAATAAACCCTTACATTTGTATTTTTCCAGTTCTCTGTTTTTTTAATTTTAGAAAATAAAAATTGTAATTAGGTAATAGTTCTTTTAACTTTAGATGACCTTTTATTATCCATAGCTGTAATTGACCTTTCCTATAATTAAAGAAACAGTCACCCTTAGGTTTTATTTGAGAATACTTAGCACTTTGTGAGTGGGATTTTACCTCAGAATATACCCCTTGAAGTTTAGCATATGTTAAAAATTAGGTCTTCCTTTTTGAAACCTTTAAGAAGTACTGATAGAATAATGGGTCAAATTCATATTGGCTCTCCAACTCTAGTTGCATTAGTGCATGGTGGGATCTTGCTATAGTAAGCCTTAGTCTAGCCCCTTTTTCCTTGAGTTAACTCATCTAATATGAAGTGCATGGTGAATGGGACTCATACATGCCAAAAAAGGTGAATTTCATGTATTTGAAGGAGCCATCACCTCTATAAAGGGATCCCCTCCCTCATTTTTTCTACACGCCTAGTGGAAGCTCATCATTTGCTTTGAAATATTTCCTTTATACCCCTGCAATACTTATATGACACACTTACACCTTGTATAGTAAGCTAGGCAAATAGGATATTTGAGCCAACTTTGGAGAGTGTAGGGCACTGAATTCTATGCTTGAAGTACCTCTGGATTTTTGAAAGATTTGGGAGTGGTTTTCTTCATTCCTTAGTGAAACAACATCAAGCCAAAACTATTATACAAATAGGTATGCCTCTCATATTTCAAATTAGCAAACTACATGCCCCTTTCTTAGTGTTTTAAATCATTGTGTTTGTGAAATGATATTTATTTAAATCTTTGGTTGACTATGAATATCAAAACATAGGGAAATGAATTTTTAATTAAGACCTATACACTCTTTAGCCTAGATATTACTAAAATTGAATATATCTCTTCACTATAGTAAAAAAATAATATTTAATAAATAAAAGATGACCTTGATGCCAATAAACCCTTACATTTGTATTTTTCCAGTTCTCTGTTTTTTTAATTTCCAAAAATAGAAATTGTATTTAGGTAACAGTTCTTGTACTTTAACTTTAGATGACCTTTTGGTATCCAAAGCTATAATTGACCTTTCCTATAATTAAAGAAACAGTCACCCTTAGGTTTTATTTGAGAATACTTAGCACTTTGTGAGTGGGATTTTACCTCAGAATATACCCCTTGAAGTTTAGCATATGTTAAAAATTAGGTCTTCCTTTTTGAAACCTTTAAGAAGTACTGATAAAATAATGGGTCAAATTGATATAGGCTCTCCAACTCTAGTTGCATTAGTGCATGGTGGGATCTTACTATAGTAAGCCTTAGTGTAGCCCCTTTTTCCTTGAGTTAACTCATCTAATTTGAAGTGCATGGTCACTGGGACTCATACATGCCAAAAACGGTGAATTTCATGTATATGAAGGAGCCATCACCTATATAAAGGGATCCCCTCCCTCATTTTTTCTACACGCCTAGTGGAAGCTCATCATTTGCTTTGAAATATTTCCTTTATACCTCTGCAATACTTATATGACACACTTACACCTTGTATAGTAAGCTAGTCAAATAGGATATTTGAGCCAACTTTGGAGAGTGTAGGGTACTGAATTCTATGCTTGAAGTACTTGTGGATTTTTGAAGGATTTGGGAGTGGTTTTCTTCATTCGTTAGTGAAACAACATCAAGCCAAAACTATTATACAAATAGGTATGCCTCTCATATTTCAAATTAGCAAACTACATGCCCCTTTCTTAGTGTTTTAAATCATTGTGTTTGTGAATTGATATTTATTTAAATCTTTGGTTGACTAAGAATATCAAATAAAAGGGAAATGAATTTTTAATTAAGACCTATACACTCTTTAGCCTAGATATTGCTAAAATTGAATATATCTCTTCACTATAGTAAAAAAATAATCTTCGATAAATGAAAGATGACCTTGATGCCAATAAACCCTTACATTTGTATTTTTCCAGTTCTCTCTTTTTTTAATTTCCAAAAGTAGAAATTGTATTTAGGTAATAGTTTTTGTACTTTAACTTTAGATAACCTTTTGATATCCATAGCTATAATTGACCTTTCCTATAATTAAATAAACAGTCATGACCCCTTAGGTTTTATTTGAGAATACTTAGCACTTTGTGAGTGGGATTTTACCTCGGAATTACCCCTTGAGGTTTAGCATATGTTAAAAATTAGGTCTTCCTTTTTGAAACCTTTAAGAACTACTGGTAAAATAATGGGTCAATTAGTAAGCCTTAGTCTAGCCCCTTTTTCCCTTAGTTAACTCATCTAATATGAAGTGCATGGTGACTGGGACTCATACATGCCAAAAAAGGTGAATTTCATGTATTTGAAGGAGCCATCACCTCTATAAAGGGATCCCCTCCCTCTATTTTTCTACACGCCTAGTGGAAGCTCATCATTTGCTTTGAAATATTTCCTTTATACCCCTGCAATACTTATATGACACACTTACACCTTGTATAGTAAGCTAGGCAAATAGGATATTTGAGCCAACTTTGGAGAGTGTAGGGCACTGAATTCTATGCTTGAAGTACCTCTGGATTTTTGAAAGATTTGGGAGTGGTTTTCTTCATTCCTTAGTGAAACAACATCAAGCCAAACCTATTATACAAATAGGTATGCCTCTCATATTTCAAATTAGCAAACTACATGCCCCTTTCTTAGTGTTTTAAATCATTGTGTTTGTGAATTGATATTTATTTAAATCTTTGGTTGACTAAGAATATCAAAACATAGGAAAAAAAAAATTAATTAAGATCTATACATTCTTTAGCCTAGATATTGCTAAAATTGAATATATCTCTTCACTATAGTAAAAAAATAATCTTTAATAAATGAAAGATGACCTTGATGCCAATAAACCCTTACATTTGTATTTTTCCAGTTCTCTGTTTTTTTAATTTTAGAAAATAGAAATTGTAATTAGGTAATAGTTCTTTTAACTTTAGATGACCTTTTATTATCCATAGCTGTAATTGACCTTTCCTATAATTAAAGAAACAGTCACCCTTAGGTTTTATTTGAGAATACTTAGCACTTTGTGAGTGGGATTTTACCTCAGAATATACCCCTTGAAGTTTAGCATATGTTAAAAATTAGGTCTTCCTTTTTGAAACCTTTAAGAAGTACTGATAGAATAATGGGTCAAATTCATATTGGCTCTCCAACTCTAGTTGCATTAGTGCATGGTGGGATCTTGCTATAGTAAGCCTTAGTCTAGCCCCTTTTTCCTTGAGTTAACTCATCTAATATGAAGTGCATGGTGAATGGGACTCATACATGCCAAAAAAGGTGAATTTCATGTATTTGAAGGAGCCATCACCTCTATAAAGGGATCCCCTCCCTCATTTTTTCTACACACCTAGTGGAAGCTCATCATTTGCTTTGAAATATTTCCTTTATACCCCTGCAATACTTATATGACACACTTACACCTTGTATAGTAAGCTAGGCAAATAGGATATTTGAGCCAACTTTGGAGAGTGTAGGGCACTGAAGTCTATGCTTGAAGTACCTCTGGATTTTTGAAAGATTTGGGAGTGGTTTTCTTCATTCCTTAGTGAAACAACATCAAGCCAAACCTATTATACAAATAGGTATGCCTCTCATATTTCAAATTAGCAAACTACATGCCCCTTTCTTAGTGTTTTAAATCATTGTGTTTGTGAATTGATATTTATTTAAATCTTTGGTTGACTAAGAATATCAAAACATAGGAAAAAAAAAATTAATTAAGATCTATACATTCTTTAGCCTAGATATTGCTAAAATTGAATATATCTCTTCACTATAGTAAAAAAATAATCTTTAATAAATGAAAGATGACCTTGATGCCAATAAACCCTTACATTTGTATTTTTCCAGTTCTCTGTTTTTTTAATTTTAGAAAATAGAAATTGTAATTAGGTAATAGTTCTTTTAACTTTAGATGACCTTTTATTATCCATAGCTGTAATTGACCTTTCCTATAATTAAAGAAACAGTCACCCTTAGGTTTTATTTGAGAATACTTAGCACTTTGTGAGTGGGATTTTACCTCAGAATATACCCCTTAAAGTTTAGCATATGTTAAAAATTAGGTCTTCCTTTTTGAAACCTTTAAGAAGTACTGGAGAAATAATGGGTCAAATTCATATTGGCTCTCCAACTCTAGTTGCATTAGTGCATGGTGGGATCTTGCTATAGTAAGCCTTAGTCTAGCCCCTTTTTCCTTGAGTTAACTCATCTAATATGAAGTGCATGGTGAATGGGACTCATACATGCCAAAAAAGGTGAATTTCATGTATTTGAAGGAGCCATCACCTCTATAAAGGGATCCCCTCCCTCATTTTTTCTACACGCCTAGTGGAAGCTCATCATTTGCTTTGAAATATTTCCTTTATACCCCTGCAAAACTTATATGACACACTTACACCTTGTATAGTAAGCTAGGCAAATAGGATATTTGAGCCAACTTTGGAGAGTGTAGGGCACTGAATTCTATGCTTGAAGTACCTCTGGATTTTTGAAAGATTTGGGAGTGGTTTTCTTCATTCCTTAGTGAAACAACATCAAGCCAAACCTATTATACAAATAGGTATGCCTCTCATATTTCAAATTAGCAAACTACATGCCCCTTTCTTAGTGTTTTAAATCATTGTGTTTGTGAATTGATATTTATTTAAATCTTTGGTTGACTAAGAATATCAAAACATAGGAAAAAAAAATTAATTAAGATCTATACATTCTTTAGCCTAGATATTGCTAAAATTGAATATATCTCTTCACTATAGTAAAAAAATAATCTTTAATAAATGAAAGATGACCTTGATGCCAATAAACCCTTACATTTGTATTTTTCCAGTTCTCTGTTTTTTTAATTTTAGAAAATAAAAATTGTAATTAGGTAATAGTTCTTTTAACTTTAGATGACCTTTTATTATCCATAGCTGTAATTGACCTTTCCTATAATTAAAGAAACAGTCACCCTTAGGTTTTATTTGAGAATACTTAGCACTTTGTGAGTGGGATTTTACCTCAGAATATACCCCTTGAAGTTTAGCATATGTTAAAAATTAGGTCTTCCTTTTTGAAACCTTTAAGAAGTACTGATAGAATAATGGGTCAAATTCATATTGGCTCTCCAACTCTAGTTGCATTAGTGCATGGTGGGATCTTGCTATAGTAAGCCTTAGTCTAGCCTCTTTTTCCTTGAGTTAACTCATCTAATATGAAGTGCATGGTGAATGGGACTCATACATGCCAAAAAAGGTGAATTTCATGTATTTGAAGGAGCCATCACCTCTATAAAGGGATCCCCTCCCTCATTTTTTCTACACGCCTAGTGGAAGCTCATCATTTGCTTTGAAATATTTCCTTTATACCCCTGCAATACTTATATGACACACTTACACCTTGTATAGTAAGCTAGGCAAATAGGATATTTGAGCCAACTTTGGAGAGTGTAGGGCACTGAATTCTATGCTTGAAGTACCTCTGGATTTTTGAAAGATTTGGGAGTGGTTTTCTTCATTCCTTAGTGAAACAACATCAAGGCAAAACTATTATACAAATAGGTATGCCTCTCATATTTCAAATTAGCAAACTACATGCCCCTTTCTTAGTGTTTTAAATCATTGTGTTTGTGAATTGATATTTATTTAAATCTTTGGTTGACTAAGAATATCAAAACATAGGGAAATGAATTTTTAATTAAGACCTATACACTCTTTAGCCTAGATATTACTAAAGTTGAATATATCTCTTCACTATAGTAAAAAAATAATCTTTAATAAATAAAAGATGACCTTGATGCCAATAAACCCTTACATTTGTATTTTTCTAGTTCTCTGTTTTTTTAATTTCCAAAAATAGAAATTGTATTTAGGTAACAGTTCTTGTACTTTAACTTTAGATGACCTTTTGATATCCATAGCTATAATTGACCTTTCCTATAATTAAAGAAACAGTCACCCTTAGGTTTTATTTGAGAATACTTAGCACTTTGTGAGTGGGATTTTACCTCAGAATATACCCCTTGAAGTTTAGCATATGTTACAAATTAGGTCTTCCTTTTTGAAACCTTTAAGAAGTACTGATAAAATAATGGGTCAAATTGATATAGACTCTCCAACTCTAGTTGCATTAGTGCATGGTGGGATCTTGCTATAGTAAGCCTTAGTGTAGCCACTTTTTCCTTGAGTTAACTCATCTAATTTGAAGTGCATGGTGACTAGGACTCATACATGCCAAAAAAGGTGAATTTCATGTATTTGAAGGAGCCATCACCTATATAAAGGGATCCCCTCCCTCATTTTTTCTACACGCCTAGTGGAAGCTCATCATTTGCTTTGAAATATTTCCTTTATACCTCTGCAATACTTATATGACACACTTACACCTTGTATAGTAAGCTAGTCAAATAGGATATTTGAGCCAACTTTGGAGAGTGTAGGGTACTGAATTCTATGCTTGAAGTACCTGTGGATTTTTGAAGGATTTGGGAGTGGTTTTCTTCATTCGTTAGTGAAACAACATCAAGCCAAAACTATTATACAAATAGGTATGCCTCTCATATTTCAAATTAGCAAACTACATGCCCCTTTCTTAGTGTTTTAAATTATTGTGTTTGTGAATTGATATTTATTTAAATCTTTGGTTGACTAAGAATATCAAATAAAAGGGAAATGAATTTTTAATTAAGACCTATACACTCTTTAGCCTAGATATTGCTAAAATTGAATATATCTCTTCACTATAGTAAAAAAATAATCTTCGATAAATGAAAGATGACCTTGATGCCAATAAACCCTTACATTTGTATTTTTCCAGTTCTCTGTTTTTCCAATTTTCAAAAATAGAAATTGTATTTAGGTAATAGTTTTTGTACTTTAACTTTAGATAACCTTTTGATATCCAAAGCTATAATTGACCTTTCCTATAATTAAATAAACAGTCATGACCCCTTAGGTTTTATTTGAGAATACTTAGCACTTTGTGAGTGGGATTTTACCTCGGAATTACCCCTTGGAGGTTTAGCATATGTTAAAAATTAGGTCTTCCTTTTTGAAACCTTTAAGAACTACTGGTAAAATAATGGGTCAAATTGATATAGGCTCTCCAACTCTAGTTGCATTAGTGCATGGTGGGATCTTGCTATAGTAAGCCTTAGTCTAGCCACTTTTTCCTTGAGTTAACTCATCTAATATGAAGTGCATGGTGACTGGGACTCATACATGCCAAAAAAGGTGAATTTCATGTATATGAAGTAGCCATCACGTATATAAAGGGATCCCCTCCCTCATTTTTTCTACACGCCTAGTGGAAGCTCATCATTTGCTTTGAAATATTTCCTTTGTACCCCTGCAATACTTATATGACACACTTACACCTTGTATAGTAAGCTAGTCAAATAGGATATTTAAGCCAACTTTGGAGAGTGTAGGGCACTGAATTCTATGCTTGAAGTACCTGTGGATTTTTGAAGGATTTGGGAGTGGTTTTCTTCATTTGTGAGTGAAACAACATCAAGCCAAAACTATTATACAAATAGGTATGCCTCTCATATTTCAAATTAGCTAACTACATGCCCCTTTCTTAGTGTTTTAAATCATTGTGTTTGTGAATTGATATTTATTTAAATCTTTGGTTGACTAAGAATATCAAAACATAGGGAAATGAATTTTTAATTAAGACCTGTACACTCTTTAGCCTAGATATTACTAAAGTTGAATATATCTCTTCACTATAGTAGAAAAATAATCTTTAATAAATAAAAGATGACCTTGATGCCAATAAACCCTTACATTTGTATTTTTCCAGTTCTCTATTTTTTTAATTTCCAAAAATAGAAATTGTATTTAGGTAACAGTTCTTGTACTTTAACTTTAGATGACCTTTTGATATCCAAAGCTATAATTGACCTTTCCTATAATTAAAGAAACAGTCACCCTTAGGTTTTATTTGAGAATACTTAGCACTTTGTGAGTGGGATTTTACCTCAGAATATACCCCTTGAAGTTTAGCATATGTTACAAATTAGGTCTTCCTTTTTGAAACCTTTAAGAAGTACTGATAAAATAATGGGTCAAATTGATATAGGCTCTCCAACTCTAGTTGCATTAGTGCATGGTGGGATCTTGCTATAGTAAGCCTTAGTGTAGCCCCTTTTTCCTTGAGTTAACTCATCTAATTTGAAGTGCATGGTGACTAGGACTCATACATGCCAGAAAAGGTGAATTTCATGTATATGAAGGAGCCATCACCTATATAAAGGGATCCCCTCCCTCATTTTTTCTACACGCCTAGTGGAAGCTCATCATTTGCTTTGAAATATTTCCTTTATACCTCTGCAATACTTATATGACACACTTACACCTTGTATAGTAAGCTAGTCAAATAGGATATTTGAGCCAACTTTGGAGAGTGTAGGGTACTGAATTCTATGCTTGAAGTACTTGTGGATTTTTGAAGGATTTGGGAGTGGTTTTCTTCATTCGTTAGTGAAACAACATCAAGCCAAAACTATTATACAAATAGGTATGCCTCTCATATTTCAAATTAGCAAACTACATGCCCCTTTCTTAGTGTTTTAAATCATTGTGTTTGTGAATTGATATTTATTTAAATCTTTGGTTGACTAAGAATATCAAAACATAGGGAAATGAATTTTTAATTAAGACCTATACACTCTTTAGCCTAGATATTGCTAAAATTGAATATATCTCTTCACTATAGTAAAAAAATAATCTTCGATAAATGAAAGATGACCTTGATGCCAATAAACCCTTACATTTGTATTTTTCCAGTTCTCTCTTTTTTTAATTTCCAAAAGTAGAAATTGTATTTAGGTAATAGTTTTTGTACTTTAACTTTAGATAACCTTTTGATATCCATAGCTATAATTGACCTTTCCTATAATTAAATAAACAGTCATGACCCCTTAGGTTTTATTTGAGAATACTTAGCACTTTGTGAGTGGGATTTTACCTCGGAATTACCCCTTGAGGTTTAGCATATGTTAAAAATTAGGTCTTCCTTTTTGAAACCTTTAAGAACTACTGGTAAAATAATGGGTCAAATTGATATAGGCTCTCCAACTCTAGTTGCATTAGTGCATGGTGGGATCTTGCTATAGTAAGCCTTAGTCTAGCCACTTTTTCCTTGAGTTAACTCATCTAATATGAAGTGCATGGTGACTGGGACTCATACATGCCAAAAAAGGTGAATTTCATGTATATGAAGTAGCCATCACATATATAAAGGGATCCCCTCCCTCATTTTTTCTACACGCCTAGTGGAAGCTCATCATTTGCTTTGAAATATTTCCTTTATACCCCTGCAATACTTATATGACACACTTACACCTTGTATAGTAAGCTAGTCAAATAGGATATTTAAGCCAACTTTGGAGAGTGTAGGGCACTGAATTCTATGCTTGAAGTACCTGTGGATTTTTGAAGGATTTGGGAGTGGTTTTCTTCATTTGTGAGTGAAACAACATCAAGCCAAAACTATTATACAAATAGGTATGCCTCTCATATTTCAAATTAGCAAACTACATGCCCCTTTCTTAGTGTTTTAAATCATTGTGTTTGTGAATTGATATTTATTTAAATCTTTGGTTGACTAAGAATATCAAAACATAGGGAAATAAATTTTTAATTAAGACCTATACACTCTTCAGCCTAGATATTGCTAAAATTGAATATATCTCTTCACTATAGTAAAAAAATAATCTTCGATAAATGAAAGATGACATTGATGCCGATAAACCCTTACATTTGTATTTTTCTAGTTCTCTGTTTTTCTAATTTTCAAAAATAGAAATTGTATTTAGGTAATAGTTTTTGTACTTTAACTTTAGATAACCTTTTGATATCCATAGCTATAATTGACCTTTTCTATAATTAAATAAACAGTCATGACCCCTTAGGTTTTATTTGGAAATACTTAGCACTTTGTGAGTGGGATTTTACCTCGAAATTACCCCTTGAGGTTTAACATATGTTAAAAATTAGGTCTTCCTTTTTGAAACCTTTAAGAACTACTGGTAAAATAATGGGTCAAATTCATATAGACTCTTCAACTCTAGTTGCATTAGTGCATGGTGGGATCTTGCTATAGTAAGCCTTAGTCTAGCCACTTTTTCCTTGAGTTAACTCATCTAATATGAAGTGCATGGTGACTGGGACTCATACATGCCAAAAAAGGTGAATTTCATGTATATGAAGTAGCCATCACGTATATAAAGGGATCCCCTCCCTCATTTTTTCTACATGCCTAGTGGAAGCTCATCATTTGCTTTGAAACATTTCCTTTATACCCCTGCAATACTTATATGACACACTTACACCTTGTATAGTAAGCTAGTCCAATAGGATATTTAAGCCAACTTTGGAGAGTGTAGGGCACTGAATTCTATGCTTGAAGTACCTGTGGATTTTTGAAGGATTTGGGAGTGGTTTTCTTCATTTGTGAGTGAAACAACATCAAGCCAAAACTATTATACAAATAGGTATGCCTCTCATATTTCAAATTAGCAAACTACATGCCCCTTTCTTAGTGTTTTAAATCATTGTGTTTGTGAATTGATATTTATTTAAATCTTTGGTTGACTAAGAATATCAAAACATAGGGAAATAAATTTTTAATTAAGACCTATACACTCTTCAGCCTAGATATTGCTAAAATTGAATATATCTCTTCACTATAGTAAAAAAATAATCTTCGATAAATGAAAGATGACATTGATGCCGATAAACCCTTACATTTGTATTTTTCTAGTTCTCTGTTTTTCTAATTTTCAAAAATAGAAATTGTATTTAGGTAATAGTTTTTGTACTTTAACTTTAGATAACCTTTTGATATCCATAGCTATAATTGACCTTTTCTATGATTAAATAAACAGTCATGACCCCTTAGGTTTTATTTGAGAATACTTAGCACTTTGTGAGTGGGATTTTACCTCGGCATTACCCCTTGAGGTTTAGCATATGTTAAAAATTAGGCCTTCCTTTTTGAAACCTTTAAGAACTACTGGTAAAATAATGGGTCAAATTCATATAGACTCTCCAACTCTAGTTGCATTAGTGCATGGTGGGATCTTGCTATAGTAAGCCTTAGTCTAGCCACTTTTTCCTTGAGTTAACTCATCTAATATGAAGTGCATGGTGACTAGGACTCATACATGCCAAAAAAGGTGAATTTCATGTATATGAAGTAGCCATCACGTATATAAAGGGATCCCCTCCCTCATTTTTTCTACATGCCTAGTGGAAGCTCATCATTTGCTTTGAAACATTTCCTTTATACCCCTGCAATACTTATATGACACACTTACACCTTGTATAGTAAGCTAGTCAAATAGGATATTTAAGCCAACTTTGGAGAGCGTAGGGCACTGAATTCTATGCTTGAAGTACCTGTGGATTTTTGAAGGATTTGGGAGTGGTTTTCTTTATTTGTGAGTGAAACAACATCAAGCCAAAACTATTATACAAATAGGTATACCTCTCATATTTCAAATTAGCAAACTACATGCCCCTTTCTTAGTGTTTTAAATCATTGTGTTTGTGAATTGATATTTATTTAAATCTTTGGTTGACTAAGAATATCAAAACATAGGGAAATAAATTTTTAATTAAGACCTATACACTCTTTAGCCTAGATATTGCTAAAATTGAATATATCTCTTCACTATAGTAAAAAAATAATCTTCGATAAATGAAAGATGACATTGATGCCGATAAACCCTTACATTTGTATTTTTCCAGTTCTCTGTTTTTTTAATTTCCAAAAATAGAAATTGTATTTAGGTAATAGTTTTTGTACTTTAACTTTAGATAACCTTTTGATATCCATAGCTATAATTGACCTTTTCTATAATTAAATAAACAGTCATGACCCCTTAGGTTTTATTTGAAAATACTTAGCACTTTGTGAGTGGGATTTTACCTCGGAATTACCCCTTGAGGTTTAGCATATGTTAAAAATTAGGTCTTCCTTTTTGACACCTTTAAGAACTACTGGTAAAATAATGGGTCAAATTGATATAGGCTCTCCAACTCTAGTTGCATTAGTGCATGGTGGGATCTTGCTATAGTAAGCCTTAGTCTAGCCACTTTTTCCTTGAGTTAACTCATCTAATATGAAGTGCATGGTGACTGGGACTCATACATGCCAAAAAAGGTGAATTTCATGTATATGAAGTAGCCATCACGTATATAAAGGGATCCCCTCCCTCATTTTTTCTACACGCCTAGTGGAAGCTCATCATTTGCTTTGAAATATTTCCTTTATACCCCTGCAATACTTATATGACACACTTACACCTTGTATAGTAAGCTAGTCAAATAGGATATTTAAGCCAACTTTGGAGAGTGTAGGGCACTGAATTCTATGCTTGAAGTACCTGTGGATTTTTGAAGGATTTGGGAGTGGTTTTCTTCATTTGTGAGTGAAACAACATCAAGCCAAAACTATTATACAAATAGGTATGCCTCTCATATTTCAAATTAGCAAACTACATGCCCCTTTCTTAGTGTTTTAAATCATTGTGTTTGTGAATTGATATTTATTTAAATCTTTGGTTGACTAAGAATATCAAAACATAGGGAAATGAATTTTTAATTAAGACCTATACACTCTTTAGCCTAGATATTACTAAAGTTGAATATATCTCTTCACTATAGTAAAAAAATAATCTTTAATAAATAAAAGATGACCTTGATGCCAATAAACCCTTACATTTGTATTTTTCCAGTTCTCTATTTTTTTAATTTCCAAAAATAGAAATTGTATTTAGGTAACAGTTCTTGTACTTTAACTTTAGATGACCTTTTGATATCCAAAGCTATAATTGACCTTTCCTATAATTAAAGAAACAGTCACCCTTAGGTTTTATTTGAGAATACTTAGCACTTTGTGAGTGGGATTTTACCTCAGAATATACCCCTTGAAGTTTAGCATATGTTACAAATTAGGTCTTCCTTTTTGAAACCTTTAAGAAGTACTGATAAAATAATGGGTCAAATTGATATAGGCTCTCCAACTCTAGTTGCATTAGTGCATGGTGGGATCTTGCTATAGTAAGCCTTAGTGTAGCCCCTTTTTCCTTGAGTTAACTCATCTAATTTGAAGTGCATGGTGACTAGGACTCATACATGCCAGAAAAGGTGAATTTCATGTATATGAAGGAGCCATCACCTATATAAAGGGATCCCCTCCCTCATTTTTTCTACACGCCTAGTGGAAGCTCATCATTTGCTTTGAAATATTTCCTTTATACCTCTGCAATACTTATATGACACACTTACACCTTGTATAGTAAGCTAGTCAAATAGGATATTTGAGCCAACTTTGGAGAGTGTAGGGTACTGAATTCTATGCTTGAAGTACTTGTGGATTTTTGAAGGATTTGGGAGTGGTTTTCTTCATTCGTTAGTGAAACAACATCAAGCCAAAACTATTATACAAATAGGTATGCCTCTCATATTTCAAATTAGCAAACTACATGCCCCTTTCTTAGTGTTTTAAATCATTGTGTTTGTGAATTGATATTTATTTAAATCTTTGGTTGACTAAGAATATCAAATAAAAGGGAAATGAATTTTTAATTAAGACCTATACACTCTTTAGCCTAGATATTGCTAAAATTGAATATATCTCTTCACTATAGTAAAAAAATAATCTTCGATAAATGAAAGATGACCTTGATGCCAATAAACCCTTACATTTGTATTTTTCCAGTTCTCTCTTTTTTTAATTTCCAAAAGTAGAAATTGTATTTAGGTAATAGTTCTTGTACTTTAACTTTAGATGACCTTTTGATATCCATACCTATAATTGACCTTTCCTATAATTAAATAAAGAGTCATGACCCCTTAGGTTTTATTTGAGAATACTTAGCACTTTGTGAGTGGGATTTTACCTCAGATTTACCCCTTGAGCTTTAGCATATGTTAAGAATTAGGTCTTCCTTTTTGAAACCTTTAAGAAGCACTGGTAAAATAATGGGTCAAATTCATATAGACTCTCCAACTCTAGTTGTATTAGTGCATGGTGGGATCTTGCTATAGTAAGCCTTAGTCTTGCCCCTTTTTCCTTGAGTTAACTCATCTAATATGAAGTGCATGGTGACTGGGACTCATACATGCCAAAAAGGTGAATTTCATGTATATGAAGGAGCCATCACCTATATAAAGGGATCCCCTTCCTCTATTTCTCTACACGCCTAGTGGAAGCTCATCATTTCCTTTGAAAATTTTCCTTTATACCCCTGCAATACTTATATGACACACTTACACCTTGTATAGTAAGCTAGTTAAATAGGATATTTGAGCCAACTTTGGAGAGTGTAGGGCACTGAATTCTATGCTTGAAGTACCTCTGGATTTTTTAAGGATTTAGGAGTGGTTTTCTTTATTCGTCAGTGAAACAACATCAAGCCAAAACTATTATACAAATAGGTATGCCTCTCATATTTCAAATTAGCAAACTACATGCCCCTTTCTTAGTGTTTTAAATCATTGTGTTTGTGAATTGATATTTATTTAAATCTTTGGTTGACTAAGAATATCAAAACATAGGGAAATGAATTTTTAATTAAGACCGATACACTCTTTAGCCTAGATATTGCTAAAATTGAATATATCTCTTCACTATAGTAAAACAATAATCTTTAATAAATGAAAGATGACCTTGATGCCAATAAACCCTTACATTTGTATTTTTCTAGTTCTCTGTTTTTTGAATTTCCAAAAATAGAAATTGTATTTAGGTAATAGTTCTTGTACTTTAACTTTAGATGACCTTTTGATATCCATAGCTAAAAATTGATCTTTCCTATAATTAAACAAATAGTCACCCTTAGGTTTTATTTGAGAATACCTAGCACTTTGTGAGTGGGATTTTACCTCAAAATATACCCCTTGAAGTTTAGCATATGTTAAAAATTAGGTCTTCCTTTTTGAAACCTTTAAGAAGTATTGGTAAAATAATGGGTCAAATTCATATAGGCTCTCCACCTCTAGTTGCATTAGTGCATGGTGGGATCTTGCTATAGTAAGCCTTAGTCTAGCTCCTTTTTCCTTGAGTTAACTCATCTAATACGAAGTGCATGGTGAATGGGACTCATACATGCCAAAAAAAGTGAATTTCATGTATATGAAGGAGCCATCACCTATATAAAGGGATCCCCTCCCTCATTTTTTCTTCACGCCTAGTGGAAGCTCATTATTTGCTTTGAAATATTTCCTTTATACCCCTGCAATACTTATATGACACACTTACACCTTGTATAGTAAGCTAGTCAAATAGGATATTTGAGCCAACGTTGGAGAGTGTAGGGCATTGAATTCTATGCTTGAAGTACCTCTGGATTTTTGAAGGATTTGGGAGTGGTTTTCTTCATTCCTTAGTGAAACAACATCAAGCCAAAACTATTATACAAATAGGTATGCCTCTCATATTTCAAATTAGCAAACTACATGCCCCTTTCTTAGTGTTTTAAATCATTGTGTTTGTGAATTGATATTTATTTAAATCTTTGGTTCACTAAGAATATCAAAACATAGGGAAATGAATTTTTAATTAAGACCTGCACACTCTTTAGCCTAGATATTGCTAAAATTGAATATATCTCTTCACTATAGTAAAAAAATAATCTCTGATAAATGGAAGATGACCTTGATGCCAGTAAACCCTTACATTTGTATTTTTCCAGTTCTCTGTTTTCTTAATTTCCAAAAATAGAAATTGTATTTAGGTAATAGTTCTTATACTTTAACTTTAGATGACCTTTTGATATCCATAGCTATAAATTGACCTTTCCTATCTTAGGTTTTTTTTGAGAATACTTAACACTTTGTGAGTGGGATTTTACCTCAGAATATACCCCTTGAAGTTTAGCATATGTTAAAAATTAGGTCTTCCTTTTTGAAACCTTTAAGAAGTACTGATAAGATAATGGGTATTTGACCTTGATGCCAATAAACCCTTACATTTGTATTTTTCCAGTTCTCTATTTTTTTAATTTCCAAAAATACGAATTGTATTTAGGTAACAAATCTTGTACTTTAACTTTAGATGACCTTTTGATATCCATAGGTATAATTGACCTTTCCTATAATTAAATAAATAGTCATGACCCCTTATGTTTTATTTGACAATACTTAGCACTTTGTGAGTGGGATTTTACCTCAGATTTACCCCTTCAGGTTTAGCATGTGTTAAAAATTAGGTCTTCCTTTTTGAAACCTTTAAGAAGCACTGGTAAAATAATGGGTCAAATTCATATAGACTCTCCAACTCTAGTTGCATTAGTGCATGGTGGGATCTTGCTATAGTAAGCCTTAGTCTAGCCCCTTTTTCCTTGAGTTAACTCATCTAGTATGAAGTGCATGGTGACTGGGACTCATACCTGCCAAAAAAGGTGAATTTCATGTATATGAAGGAGCCATCACCTATATAAAGTGATCCCCTCCCTCTATTTTTCTACACGCCTAGTGGAAGCTCATCATTTGCTTTGAAATATTTCCTTTATACCCCAGCAATACTTATATCACACACTTACACCTTGTATAGTAAGCTAGTCAAATAGGATATTTAAGCCAACATTGGAGAGTGTAGGGCACTGAATTCTATGCTTGAAGTACCTGTAGATTTTTTAAGGATTTGGGAGTGGTTTTCTTCATTCCTTAGTGAAACAACATCAAGCCAAAACTATTATACAAATAGGTATGCCTCTCATATTTCAAATTAGCAAACTACATGCCCCTTTCTTACTGTTTTAAATCATTGTGTTTGTGAATTGATATTTATTTAAATCTTTGGTTGACTAAGAATATCAAAACATAGGGAAATTAATTTTTAATTAAGACCTATACACTCTTTAGCCTAGATATTGCTAAAATTGAATATATCTCTTCACTATAGTAAACAAATAATCTTTAATAAATGAAACATGACCTTGATGCCAATAAACCCTTACATTTGTATTTTTCCAGTTCTCTGTTTTTTTAATTTCCAAAAATAGAAATTGTATTTAGGTAACAGTTCTTGTACTTTAACTTTAGATGACCTTTTGATATCCATAGCTATAATCGACCTTTCCTATAATTAAATAAACAGTCACCCGTAGGTTTTATTTGAGAATACTTAGCACTTTGTGGGTGGGATTTTACCTCAGAATATACCCCTTGATGTTTAGCATATGTTAAAAATTAGGTCTTCCTTTTTGAAACCTTTAAGAAGTACTGATAAGATAATGGGTCAAATCCATATAGACTCTCCAACTCTAGTTGCATTAGTGCATGGTGAGATCTTGCTATAGTAAGACTTAGTCTAGCCCCTTTTGCCTTGAGTTAACTCATCTAATATGAAGTGCATGGCAGCTGGGACTCATACATGCCAAAAAAGGTGAATTTCATGTATATGAAGGAGACATCACCTATATAAAGGGATCCCCTCCCTCGTTTTTTCTACACGCCTAGTGGAAGCTCATCATTTGCTTTGAAATATTTCCTTTATACCCCTGCAATACTTATATGACACACTTACACCTTGTATAGTAAGCTAGTCAAATAGGATATTTAAGCCAACTTTGGAGATTGTGGGGCACTGAATTCTATGCTTGAAGTATTTGTGGATTTTTGAAGGATTTGAGAGTGGTTTTCTTCATTCCTTAGTGAAACAACATCAAGCCAAAACTATTATACAAATAGGTATGCCTCTCATATTTCAAATTAGCAAACTACATGCCCCTTTCTTACTGTTTTAAATCATTGTGTTTGTGAATTGATATTTATTTAAATCTTTGGCTGACTAAGAATATCAAAACATAGGGAAATGAATTTTTAATTAAGACCTATACACTCTTTAGCCTAGATATTGCTAAAATTGAATATATCTCTTCACTATAGTAAAAAAAATAATCTTTAATAAATGAAAGATGACCTTGATGCCAATAAACCCTTACATTTGTATTTTTTCAGTTCTCTGTTTTTTTAATTTCCAAAAATAGAAATTGTATTTAGGTAACAGTTCTTGTACTTTAACTTTAGATGACCATTTGATATCCATAGCTATAATTGACCTTTCCTATAATTAAATAAACAGTCACCCGTAGGTTTTATTTGAGAATACTTAGCACTTTGTGGGTGGGATTTTACCTCAGAATATACCCCTTTGATGTTTAGCATATGGTAAAAATTAGGTCTTCCTTTTTGAAACCTTTAAGAAGTACTGATAAGATAATGGTTCAAATCCATATAGACTCTCCAACTCTAGTTGCATTAGTGCATGGTGAGATCTTGCTATAGTAAGACTTAGTCTAGCCCCTTTTGCCTTGAGTTAACTCATCTAATATGAAGTGCATGGCAGCTGGGACTCATACATGCCAAAAAAGGTGAATTTCATGTATATGAAGGAGCCATCACCTATATAAAGAGATCCCCTCCCTCATTTTTTCTACATGCCTAGTGGAAGCTCATCATTTGCTTTGAAATATTTCCTTTATACCCCTACAATACTTATATGACACACTTACACCTTGTATAGTAAGCTAGTCAAATAGGATATTTAAGCCAACTTTGGAGATTGTAGGGCACTGAATTCTATGCTTGAAGTACCTCTGGATTTTTGAAAGATTTGGGAGTGGTTTTCTTTATTCGTTAGTGAAACAACATCAAGCCAAAACTATTATACAAATAGGTATGCCTCTCATATTTCAAATTAGCAAACTACATGCCCCTTTCTTAGTGTTTTAAATCATTGTGTTTGTGAATTGATAGTTATTTAAATCTTTGGTTGACTAAGAATATCAAAACATAGGGAAATGAATTTTTAATTAAGACCTATACACTCTTTAACCTAGATATTGCTAAAATTGAATATATCTCTTCACTATGGTAAAACAATAATCTTTAATAAATGAAAGATGACCTTGATGCCAATAAACCCTTACATTTGTATTTTTCCAATTCTCTATTTTTTTAATTTCCAAAAATAGAAATTGTATTTAGGTAATAGTTCTTGTACTTTAACTTTAGATGACCTTTTGATATCCATAGCTATAATTAACCTTTCCTATAATTAGAGAAACAGTCACCCTTAGGTTTTATTTGAGAATACTTAGCACTTTGTGAGTGGGATTTTACCTCAGAAGATACCCCTTGAAGTTTAGCATATGTTAAAAATTAGGTCTTCCTTTTTGAAACCTTTAAGAAGTACTGATAAAATAATGGGTCAAATTCATATAGGCTCTCCAACTCTAGTTTCATTAGTGCATGGTGGGATCTTGCTATAGTAAGCCTTAGTGTAGCCCCTTTTTCCTTGAGTTAACTCATCTAATATGAAGTGCATGGTGACTGGGACTCATACATGCCAAAAAAGGTGAATTTCACGTATATGAAGGAGCCATCACCTATATAAAGGGATCCCCTCCCTCATTTTTTCTACACGCCTAGTGGAAGCTCATCATTTGCTTTGAAATATTTCCTTTATACCCCTGCAATACTTATATGACACACTTACACCTTGTATAGTAAGCTAGACAAAAAGGATATTTGAGCCAACTTTGGAGAGTGTAGGGCACTGAATTTTATGCTTGAAGTACCTCTGGATTTTTGAAGGATTTGGGAGTGGTTTTCTTCATTCCTTAGTGAAACAACATCAAGCCGAAACTATTATACAAATAGGTATGCCTCTCATATTTCAAATTAGCAAACTAAATGCCCCTTTCTTAGTGTTTTAAATCATTGTGTTTGTGAATTGATATTTATTTAAATCTTTGGTTGACTAAGAATATCAAAACATAGGGAAATGAATTTTAAATTAAGACCTATACACTCTTTAGCCTAGATATTGCTAAAATTGAATATATCTCTTCACTATAGTAAAACAATAATCTTTAATAAATGAAAGATGACCTTGATGGCAATAAACCCTTACATTTGTATTTTTCCAGTTCTCTGTTTTTTTAATTTCCAAAAATACAAATTGTATTTAGGTAACAAATCTTGTACTTTAACTTTAGATGACCTTTTGAAATCCATAGCTATAATTGACCTTTCCTATAATTAAATAAACAGTCATGACCCCTTATGTTTTATTTGACAATACTTAGCACTTTGTGAGTGGGATTTTACCTCAGATTTACCCCTTGAGGTTTAGCATATGTTAAAAATTAGGTCTTCCTTTTTGAAACCTTTAAGAAGCACTGGTAAAATAATGGGTCAAATTCATATAGACTCTCCAACTCTAGTTGCATTAGTGCATGGTGGGATCTTGCTATAGTAAGCCTTAGTCTAGCCCCTTTTTCCTTGAGTTAACTCATCTAATATGAAGTGCATGGTGAATGGGACTCATACGTGCCAAAAAAGGTGAATTTCATGTATATGAAGGAGCCATCACCTATATAAAGGGATCCCCTCCCTCATTTTTTCAACACGCCTAGTGGAAGCTCATTATTTGCTTTGAAATATTTCCTTTATACCCCTGCAATACAAATATGACACACTTACACCTTGTATAGTAAGCTAGTCAAATAGGATATTTAAGCCAACGTTGGAGAGTGTAGGGCACTGAATTCTATGCTTGAAGTACCTGTGGATTTTTGAAGGATTTGGGAGTGGTTTTCTTCATTCCTTAGTGAAACAACAGCAAGCCAAAACTATTATACAAATAGGTATGCCTCTTATATTTCAAATTAGCAAACTACATGCCCCTTTCTTACTGTTTTAAATCATTGTGTTTGTGAATTGATATTTATTTAATTTTTGGTTGACTAAGCATATCAAAACATAGGGAAATTAATTTTTAATTAAGACCTATACACTCTTTAGCCTAGATATTGCTAAAATTGAATATATCTCTTCACTATAGTAAACAAATAATCTTTAATAAATGAAAGATGACATTGATGCCAATAAACCCTTACATTTGTATTTTTCCAGTTCTTTGTTTTTCTAATTTCCAAAAATAGAAATTGTATTTAGGTAACAGTTCTTGTACTTTAACTTTAGATGACGTTTTGATATCCATAGCTATAATTGACCTTTCCTATAATTAAATAAACAGTCACCCTTAGGTTTTATTTGAGAATACTTAGCACTTTGTGAGTGGGATTTTACCTCGGAATTACCCCTTGAGGTTTAGCATATGTTAAAAATTAGGTCTTCCTTTTTGAAACCTTTAAGAACTACTGGTAAAATAATGGGTCAAATTCATATAGACTCTCCAACTCTAGTTGCATTAGTGCATGGTGGGATCTTGCTATAGTAAGCCTTAGTCTAACCACTTTTTCCTTGAGTTAACTCATCTAATATGAAGTGCATGGTGACTGGGACTCATACATGCCAAAAAAGGTGAATTTCATGTATATGAAGGAGCCATCACCTATATAAAGGGATCCCCTCCCTCATTTTTTGTACTTGCCTAGTGCAAGCTCATCATTTGCTTTGAAATATTTCCTTTATACCCCAGCAATACTTATATGACGCACTTACACCTTCTATAGTAAGCTAGTCAAATAGGATATTTGAGCCAACTTTGGAGAGTGTAGGGCACTGAATTCTATGCTTGAAGTACCTGTGGATTTTTGAAGGATTTGGGAGTGGTTTTCTTCATTCGTTAGTGAAACAACATCAAGCCAAAACTATTATACAAATAGGTATGCCTCTCATATTTCAAATTAGCAAACTACATGTCCCTTTCTTACTGTTTTAAATCATTGTGTTTGTGAATTGATATTTATTTAAATCTTTGGTTGACTAAGAATATCAAAACATAGGGAAATGAATTTTTAATTAAGACCTATACACTCTTTAGCCTAGATATTGCTAAAATTGAATATATCTCTTCACTATAGTAAAAAAATAATCTTCAATAAATGAAAGATGACCTTGATGCCAATAAGCCCTTACATTTGTATTTTTCCAGTTTTCTCTTTTTTTAATTTCCAAAAATAGAAATTGTATTTAGGTAATAGTTCTTGTACTTTAACTTTAGATGACCTTTTGATATCCATACCTATAATTGACCTTTCCTATAATTAAATAAACAGTCATGACCCCTTAGGTTTTATTTGAAATACTTAGCACTTTGTGAGTGGGATTTTACCTCAGATTTACCCCTTGAGGTTTAGCATATCTTAAGAATTAGGTCTTCCTTTTTGAAACCTTTAAGAAGCACTGGTAAAATAATGGGTCAAATTTATATAGAGTCTCCAACTCTAGTTGCATTAGTGCATGGTGGGATCTTGCTATAGTAAGCCTTAGTCTAGCCCCTTTTTCCTTGAGTTAACTCATCTAATATGAAGTGCATGGTGACTGGGACATACATGCCAAAAAGGTGAATTTCATGTATATGAAGGAGCCATCAGCTATATAAAGGGATCCCCTTCCTCTATTTTTCTACACGCCTAGTGGAAGCTCATCATTTTCTTTGAAATATTTCCTTTATACCCTTGCAATAATTTATATGACACACTTACACCTTGTATAGTAAGCTAGTCAAATAGGATATTTGAGCCAACTTTGGAGAGTGTAGGGCACTGAATTCTATGCTTGAAGTACCTCTGGATTTTTGAAGGATTTGAGAGTGGTTTTGTTCATTCGTTAGTGAAACAACATCAAGCCAAAACTATTATACAAATAGGTATGCCTCTCATATTTCAAATTAGCAAACTACATGCCCCTTTCTTAGTGTTTTAAATCATTGTGTTTGTGAATTGATATTTATTTAAATCTTTGGTTGACTAAGAATATCAAAACATAGGGAAATGAATTTCTAATTAAGACCGATACACTCTTTAGCCTAGATATTGCTAAAATTGAATATATCTCTTCACTATAGTAAAAAAATAATCTTTAATAAATGAAAGATGACCTTGATGCCAATAAACCCTTACATTTGTATTTTTCCAGTTCTCTGTTTTTTTAATTTCCAAAAAAAGAAATTGTATTTAGGTAATAGTTCTTGTACTTTAACTTTAGATGACCTTTTGATATCCATAGCTATAAATTGACCTTTCCTATAATTAAACAAACAGTCACCCTTAGGTTTTATTTGAGAATACTTAGCACTTTGTGAGTGGGATTTTACCTCAGAATATACCCCTTGAAGTTTAGCATATGTTAAAAATTAGGTCTTCCTTTTTGAAACCTCTAAGAAGTACTGGTAAACTTAATGGGTCAAATTCATATAGGCTCTCCAACTCTAGTTGCATTAGTGCATGGTGGGATCTTGCTATAGTAAGCCTTAGTGTAGCCCCTTTTTCCTTGAGTTAACTCATCTAATATGAAGTGCATGGTGAATGGGACTCATACATGCCAAAAAAGGTGAATTTCATGTATATGAAGGAGCCATCACCTATATAAAGGGATCCCCTCCCTCATTTTTTCTACACGCCTAGTGGAAGCTCATTATTTGCTTTGAAATATTTCCTTTATACCCCTGCAATACTTATATGACACACTTACACCTTGTATAGTAAGCTAGTCAAATAGGATATTTAAGCCAACGTTGGAGAGTGTAGGGCACTGAATTCTATGCTTGAAGTACTTCTGGATTTTTGAAGGATTTGGGAGTGGTTTTCTTCATTCCTTAGTGAAACAACATCAAGCCAAAACTATTATACAAATAGGTATGCCTCTCATATTTCAAATTAGCAAACTACATGCCCCTTTCTTAGTGTTTTAAATCATTGTGTTTGTGAATTGATATTCATTTAATTTTTGGTTGACTAAGCATATCAAAACATAGGGAAATGAATTTTTAATTAAGACCTATACACCCTTTAGCCTACATATTGCTAAAATTGAATATATCTCTTCACTATAGTAAAAAAATAATCTTTAATAAATGAAAGATGACCTTGATGCCAATAAACCCTTACATTTGTATTTTTCCAGTTCTCTGTTTTTTTAATTTCCAAAAATAGAAATTGTATTTAGGTAATAGTTCTTGTACTTTAACTTTAGATGACCTTTTGATATCCATAGCGATAAATTGACCTTTCCTATAATTAACAAACAGTCACCCTTAGGTTTTATTTGAGAATACTTAGCACTTTGTGAGTGGGATTTTACCTCAGAATATACCCCTTTAAGTTTAGCATATGTTAAAAATTAGGTCTTCCTTTTTGAAACCTTTAAGAAGTACTGGTAAAATAACGGGTCAAATTCATATAGGCTCTCCAACTCTAGTTGCATTAGTGCATGGTGGGATCTTGCTATAGTAAGCCTTAGTCTAGCCCCTTTTTCCTTGAGTTAAGTCATATAATATGAAGTGCATGGTGACTGGGACTCATACATGCCAAAAAAGGTGAATTTCATGTATATGAAGGAGCCATCACCTCTATAAAGGGATCCCCTCCCTCATTCTTTCTACACGCCTAGTGGAAGCTCATTATTTGCTTTGAAATATTTCATTTATACCCCTGCAATACTTATATGACACACTTACACCTTGTATAGTAAGCTAGTCAAATAGGATATTTAAGCCAACTTTGGAGAGTGTAGGGCACTGAATTCTATGCTTGAAGTACCTGTGGATTTTTGAGGGATTTGAGAGTGGTTTTGTTCATTCATTAGTGAAACAACATCAAGCCAAAACTATTATACAAATAGGTATGCCTCTCATATTTCAAATTAGCAAACTACATGCCCCTTTCTTAGTGTTTTAAATCATTGTGTTTGTGAATTGATATTTATTTAAATCTTTGGTTGACTAAGAATATCAAAACATAGGGAAATGAATTTTTAATTAAGACCTATACACTCTTTAGCCTAGATATTGCTAAAATTGAATATATCTCTTCACTATAGTAAAAAAATAATCTTTAATAAATGAAAGATGACCTTGATGCCAATAAACCCTTACATTTGTATTTTTCCAGTTCTCTGTTTTTTTAATTTCCAAAAAGACAAATTGTATTTAGGTAACAGTTCTTGTACTTTAACTTTAGATGACCTTTTGATATCCATAGCTATAATTGACCTTTCCTATAATTAAATAAACAGTCACCCGTAGGTTTTATTTGAGAATACTTAGCACTTTGTGAGTGGGATTTTACCTCAGAATATACCCCTTGAAGTTTAGCATATGTTAAAAATTAGGTCTTCCTTTTTGAGACCTTTAAGAAGTACTGATAAAATAATGGGTCAAATTCATATAGACTCTCCAACTCTAGTTGCATTAGTGCATGGTAGGATCTTGCTATAGTAAGACTTAGTCTAGCCTCTTTTTCCTTCAGTTAACTCATCTAATATGAAGTGCATGGTGAATGGGACTCATACATGCCAAAAAAGGTGAATTTCATGTATATGAAGGAGCCATCACCTATATAAAGGGATCCCCTCCCTCATTTTTTCTACATGCCTAGTGGAAGCTCATCATTTGCTTTGAAATATTTCCTTTATACCCCTGCAATACTTATATGACACACTTACACCTTGTATAGTAAGCTAGTCAAATAGGATATTCAAGCCAACTTTGGAGATTGTAGGGCACTGAATTCTATGCTTGAAGTACCTCTGGATTTTTGAAAGATTTGGGAGTGGTTTTCTTTATTCGTTAGTGAAACAACATCAAGCCAAAACTATTATACAAATAGGTATGCCTCTCATATTTCAAATTAGCAAACTACATGCCCCTTTCTTAGTGTTTTAAATCATTGTGTTTGTGAATTGATAGTTATTTAAATCTTTGGTTGACTAAGAATATCAAAACATAGGGAAATGAATTTTTAATTAAGACCTATACACTCTTTAACCTAGATATTGCTAAAATTGAATATATCTCTTCACTATGGTAAAACAATAATCTTTAATAAATGAAAGATGACCTTGATGCCAATAAACCCTTACATTTGTATTTTTCCAATTCTCTATTTTTTTAATTTCCAAAAATAGAAATTGTATTTAGGTAATAGTTCTTGTACTTTAACTTTAGATGACCTTTTGATATCCATAGCTATAATTAACCTTTCCTATAATTAAAGAAATAGTCACCCTTAGGTTTTATTTGAGAATACTTAGCACTTTGTGAGTGGGATTTTACCTCAAAATATACCCCTTGAAGTTTAGCATATGTTAAAAATTAGGTCTTCCTTTTTAAAACCTTTAGGAAGTATTGATAAAATAATGGGTCAAATTCATATAGGCTCTCCAACTCTAGTTGCATTAGTGCATGGTGGGATCTTGCTATAGTAAGCCTTAGTGTAGCCCCTTTTTCCTTGAGTTAAATCATCTAATATAAAGTGCATGGTGAATGGGACTCATACATGCCAAAAGAGGTGAATTTCATGTATTTGAAGGAGCCATCATCTCTATAAAGGGATCCCCTCCCTCATTCTTTCTACACGCCTAGTGGAAGCTCATCATTTGCTTTAAAATATTTCCTTTATACCCCTGCAATACTTATATGACACACTTACACCTTGTATAGTAAGCTAGTCAAATAGGATATTTGAGCCAACTTTGGAGAGTGTAGGGCACTGAATTCTATGCTTGAAGTACCTCTGGATTTTTGACGGATTTGGGAGTGGTTTTCTTCATTTCTTAGTGAAACAACATCAAGCCAAAACTATTATACAAATAGGTATGCCTCTCATATTTCAAATTAGCAAACTACATGTCCCTTTCTTAGTGTTTTAAATCATTGTGTTTGTGAATTGATATTTATTTAAATCTTTGGTTGACTAATAATATCATAACATAGGGAAATGAATTTTTAATTAAGACCGATACACTCTTTAGCCTAGATATTGCTAAAATTGAATATATCTCTTCACTATAGTAAAACAATAATCTTTAATAAATGAAAGATGACCTTGATGCCAATAAACCCTTACATTTGTATTTTTCCAGTTCTCTGTTTACAATCTTTAGCCTAGATATTGCTAAAATTGAATATATCTCTTCACTATAGTAAAAAAATAATCTTTAATAAATGAAAGATGACCTTGATGCCAATAAACCCTTACATTTGTATTTTTCCAGTTCTTTGTTTTTTTAATTTCTAAAAATAGAAATTGTATTTAGGTAATAGTTCTTGTACTTTAACTTTAGATGACCTTTTGATATCCATAGCTATAATTAACCTTTCGTATAATTAAAGAAACAGTCACCCTTAGGTTTTATTTGAGAATACTTAGCACTTTGTGAGTGGGATTTTACCTTAGAATATACCCCTTGAAGTTTAGCATATGTTAAAAATTAGGTCTTCCTTTTTGAAACCTTTAAGTGCTGATAAAATAATGGGTCAAATTCATATAGGTTCTCCAACTCTAGTTGCATTAGTGCATGGTGGGATCTTGCTATAAAAATCCTTAGTGTAGCCCCTTTTTCCTTGAGTTAACTCATCTAATATGAAGTGCATGGTGACTGGGACTCATACATGCACAAAAAGGTGAATTTCACGTATATGAAGGAGCCATCACCTATATAAAGGGATCCCCTCCCTCATTTTTTCTACACGCCTAGTGGAAGCTCATCATTTGCTTTGAAATATTTCCTTTATACCCCTGCAATACTTATATGACACACTTACACCTTGTATAGTAAGCTAGTCAAATAGGATATTTAAGCCAACGTTGGAGAGTGTAGGGCACTGAATTCTATGCTTGAAGTACTTCTGGATTTTTGAAGGATTTGGGAGTGGTTTTCTTCATTCCTTAGTGAAACAACATCAAGCCAAAACTATTATACAAATAGGTATGCCTCTCATATTTCAAATTAGCAAACTACATGCCCCTTTCTTAGTGTTTTAAATCATTGTGTTTGTGAATTGATATTTATTTAATTTTTGGTTGACTAAGCATATCAAAACATAGGGAAATGAATTTTTAATTAAGACCTATACACCCTTTAGCCTACATATTGCTAAAATTGAATATATCTCTTCACTATAGTAAAAAAATAATCTTTAATAAATGAAAGATGACCTTGATGCCAATAAACCCTTACATTTGTATTTTTCCAGTTCTCTGTTTTTTTAATTTCCAAAAATAGAAATTGTATTTAGGTAATAGTTCTTGTACTTTAACTTTAGATGACCTTTTGATATCCATAGCGATAAATTGACCTTTCCTATAATTAACAAACAGTCACCCTTAGGTTTTATTTGAGAATACTTAGCACTTTGTGAGTGGGATTTTACCTCAGAATATACCCCTTTAAGTTTAGCATATGTTAAAAATTAGGTCTTCCTTTTTGAAACCTTTAAGAAGTACTGGTAAAATAACGGGTCAAATTCATATAGGCTCTCCAACTCTAGTTGCATTAGTGCATGGTGGGATCTTGCTATAGTAAGCCTTAGTCTAGCCCCTTTTTCCTTGAGTTAAGTCATATAATATGAAGTGCATGGTGACTGGGACTCATACATGCCAAAAAAGGTGAATTTCATGTATATGAAGGAGCCATCACCTCTATAAAGGGATCCCCTCCCTCATTCTTTCTACACGCCTAGTGGAAGCTCATTATTTGCTTTGAAATATTTCATTTATACCCCTGCAATACTTATATGACACACTTACACCTTGTATAGTAAGCTAGTCAAATAGGATATTTAAGCCAACTTTGGAGAGTGTAGGGCACTGAATTCTATGCTTGAAGTACCTGTGGATTTTTGAGGGATTTGAGAGTGGTTTTGTTCATTCATTAGTGAAACAACATCAAGCCAAAACTATTATACAAATAGGTATGCCTCTCATATTTCAAATTAGCAAACTACATGCCCCTTTCTTAGTGTTTTAAATCATTGTGTTTGTGAATTGATATTTATTTAAATCTTTGGTTGACTAAGAATATCAAAACATAGGGAAATGAATTTTTAATTAAGACCTATACACTCTTTAGCCTAGATATTGCTAAAATTGAATATATCTCTTCACTATAGTAAAAAAATAATCTTTAATAAATGAAAGATGACCTTGATGCCAATAAACCCTTACATTTGTATTTTTCCAGTTCTCTGTTTTTTTAATTTCCAAAAAGACAAATTGTATTTAGGTAACAGTTCTTGTACTTTAACTTTAGATGACCTTTTGATATCCATAGCTATAATTGACCTTTCCTATAATTAAATAAACAGTCACCCGTAGGTTTTATTTGAGAATACTTAGCACTTTGTGAGTGGGATTTTACCTCAGAATATACCCCTTGAAGTTTAGCATATGTTAAAAATTAGGTCTTCCTTTTTGAGACCTTTAAGAAGTACTGATAAAATAATGGGTCAAATTCATATAGACTCTCCAACTCTAGTTGCATTAGTGCATGGTAGGATCTTGCTATAGTAAGACTTAGTCTAGCCTCTTTTTCCTTCAGTTAACTCATCTAATATGAAGTGCATGGTGAATGGGACTCATACATGCCAAAAAAGGTGAATTTCATGTATATGAAGGAGCCATCACCTATATAAAGGGATCCCCTCCCTCATTTTTTCTACATGCCTAGTGGAAGCTCATCATTTGCTTTGAAATATTTCCTTTATACCCCTGCAATACTTATATGACACACTTACACCTTGTATAGTAAGCTAGTCAAATAGGATATTCAAGCCAACTTTGGAGATTGTAGGGCACTGAATTCTATGCTTGAAGTACCTCTGGATTTTTGAAAGATTTGGGAGTGGTTTTCTTTATTCGTTAGTGAAACAACATCAAGCCAAAACTATTATACAAATAGGTATGCCTCTCATATTTCAAATTAGCAAACTACATGCCCCTTTCTTAGTGTTTTAAATCATTGTGTTTGTGAATTGATATTTATTTAAATCTTTGGTTGACTAAGAATATCAAAACATAGGGAAATGAATTTCTAATTAAGACCGATACACTCTTTAGCCTAGATATTGCTAAAATTGAATATATCTCTTCACTATAGTAAAAAAATAATCTTTAATAAATGAAAGATGACCTTGATGCCAATAAACCCTTACATTTGTATTTTTCCAGTTCTCTGTTTTTCTAATTTCCAAAAATAGAAATTGTATTTACGTAATAGTTCTTGTACTTTAACTTTAGATGACGTTTTGATATCCATAGCTATAAATTGACCTTTCCTATAATTAAACAAACAGTCACCCTTAGGTTTTATTTGAGAATACTTAGCACTTTGTGAGTGGGATTTTACCTCAAAATATACCCCTTGAAGTTTAGCATATGTTAAAAATTAGGTCTTCATTTTTGAAACCTTTAAGAAGTACTCATAAAATATTGGGTCCAATTCATATAGGCTCTCCAACTCTAGTTGCATTAGTGCCTGGTGGGATCTTGCTATAGTAAGCCTTAGTCTAGCCCCTTTTTCCTTGAGTTAACTCATCTAATATGAAGTGCATGGTGAATGGGACTCATACATGCCAAAAAAGGTGAATTTCATGTATATGAAGGAGCCATCACCTATATAAAGGGATCCCCTCCCTCTTTTTTTCTACACGCCTAGTGGAAGCTCATTATTTGCTTTGAAATATTTCCTTTATACCCCTGCAATACTTATATGACACACTTACACCTTGTATAGTAAGCTAGTCAAATAGGATATTTAAGCCAACGTTGGAGAGTGTAGGGCACTGAATTCTATGCTTGAAGTACCTGTGGATTTTTGAAGGATTTGGGAGTGGTTTTCTTCATTCCTTAGTGAAACAACATCAAGCCAAAACTATTATACAAATAGGTATGCCTCTCATATTTCAAATTAGCAAACTACATGCCCCTTGCTTAGTGTTTTAAATCATTGTGTTTGTGAATTGATATTTATTTAATTTTTGGTTGACTAAGCATATCAAAACATAGGGAAATGAATTTTTAATTAAGACCTATACACTCTTTAGCCTAGATATTGCTAAAATTGAATATATCTCTTCACTATAGTTAAAAAATAATCTTTAATAAATGAAAGATGACCTTGATGCCAATAAACCCTTACATTTGTATTTTTCCAGTTCTCTGTTTTTTTAATTTCCAAAAATACAAATTGTATTTAGGTAATAGTTCTTGTACTTTAACTTTAGATGACCATTTGATATCCATAGCTATAAATTGACCTTTCGTATAATTAAAGAAACAGTCACCCTTAGGTTTTATTTGAGAATACTTAGCACTTTGTGAGTGGGATTTTACCTCAGAATATACCCCTTGAAGTTTAGCATATGTTAAAAATTAGGTCTTCCTTTTTGAAACCTTTAAGGAGTACTGGTGAAATAACGGGTCAAATTCATATAGCCTCTCCAACTCTAGTTGCATTAGTGCATGATGGGATCTTGCTATAGTAAGCCTTAGTCTAGCCCCTTTTTCCTTGAGTTAACTCATATAATGTGAAGTGCATGGTGACTGGGACTCATACATGCCAAAAAAGGTGAATTTCATGTATATGAAGGAGCCATCACCTCTTTAAAGGGATCCCCTCCCTCATTCTTTCTACACGCCTAGTGGAAGCTCATCATTTGCTTTGAAATATTTCATTTATACCCCTGCAATACTTATATGACACACTTACACCTTCTATAGTAAGCTAGTCAAATAGGATATTTAAGCCAACTTTGGAGATTGTAGGGCACTGAATTCTATGCTTGAAGTACCTCTGGATTTTTCAAGGATTTGGGATTGGTTTTCTTCATTCGTTAGTGAAACAACATCAAGCCAAAACTATTATACAAATAGGTATGCCTCTCATATTTCAAATTAGCAAACTACATGCCCCTTTCTTAGTGTTTTAAATCATTGTGTCTGTGAATTGATATTTATTTAAATCTTTGGTTGACTAAGAATATCAAAACATAGGGAAATGAATTTTTAATTAAGACCTATACACTCTTTAGCCTAGATATTGCTAAAATTGAATATATCTCTTCACTATAGTAAAAAAATAATCTTTAATAAATGAAAGATGACCTTGATGCCAATAAACCCTTACATTTGTATTTTTCCAGTTCTCTGTTTTTTTAATTTCCAAAAATAGAAATTGTATTTAGGTAATAGTTCTTGTACTTTAACTTTAGATGACCTTTTGATATCCATAGCTATAATTAACCTTTCGTATAATTAAAGAAACAGTCACCCTTAGGTTTTATTTGAGAATACTTAGCACTTTGTGAGTGGGATTTTACCTCAGAATATACCCCTTGAAGTTTAGCATATGTTAAAAATTAGGTCTTCCTTTTTGAAACCTTTAAGAAGTACTGATAAAATAATGGGTCAAATTCATATAGGCTCTCCAACTCTAGTTGCATTAGTGCATGGTGGGATCTTGCTATAATAGGCCTTAGTGTAGCCCCTTTTTCCTTGAGTTAACTCATCTAATATGAAGTGCATGGTGAATGGGACTCATACATGCCAAAAAAGGTGAATTTCACGTATATGAAGGAGCCATCACCTATATAAAGGGATCCCCTCCCTCATTTTTTCTACACGCCTAGTGGAAGCTCATCATTTGCTTTGAAATATTTCCTTTATACCCCTGCAATACTTATATGACACACTTACACCTTGTATAGTAAGCTAGTCAAAAAGGATATTCGAGCCAACTTTGGAGAGTGTAGGGCACTGAATTTTATGCTTGAAGTACCTCTGGATTTTTGAAGATTTGGGAGTGGTTTTCTTCATTCCTTAGTGAAACAACATTAAGCCAAAACTATTATACAAATAGGTATGCCTCTCATATTTCAAATTAGCAAACTACATGCCCCTTTCTTAGTGTTTTAAATCATTGTGTTTGTGAATTGATATTTATTTAAATCTTTGGTTGACTAAGAATATCAAAACATAGGGAAATGAATTTTTAATTAAGACCTATACACTCTTTAGCCTAGATATTGCTAAAATTGAATATATCTCTTCACTATAGTAAAACAATAATCTTTAATAAATGAAAGATGACCTTGATGCCAATAAACCCTTACATTTGTATTTTTCCAGTTCTCTGTTTTTTTAATTTCCAAAAAATACAAATTGTATTTAGGTAACAAATCTTGTACTTTAACTTTAGATGACCTTTTGATATCCATAGCTATAATTGAACTTTCCTATAATTAAATAAACAGTCATGACCCCTTATGTTTTATTTGACAATACTTAGCACTTTGTGAGTGGGATTAAATAAACAGTCATGACCCCTTATGTTTTATTTGACAATACTTAGCACTTTGTGAGTGGGATTTTACCTCAGATTTACCCCTTGAGGATTAGCATATGTTAAAAATTAGGTCTTCCTTTTTGAAACCTTTAAGAAGCACTGGTAAAATAATGGGTCAAATTCATATAGACTCTCCAACTCTAGTTGCATTAGTGCATGGTTGTGAGATCCCTGTTCCCCACTGATCAACGGATTCGGGGTACTAGCAGCGGAAGTAGCACATCATGCGTGGGTAGGGGTCTCACACTCGGGGCCTCGCCCACGGATATCCGGACAAGAGACTAATCCGTCGGTTTGTCCAAAACCGAAACTGGAAAAACTTCCTTTACTCGGAAAGCATGGGCGATTCCACCAGGATAACTCTTTACTCTAACGTAGTCAAGATCATTACGGATCAACTGATCTGACTGCACCTTTAACGGTACTTGGTCAATTCAAGGTAGAAACTTGCACTTGGATCATTGGGATCAACGCTTTTTTCCCCATCAAGAGGCACAGCCGTTGATTCCTATCCATAGAACAATTTCTATCCGGGATTTACTTTATCTATCGTAAAAACAAAGTTGAGTCTCGATTTATGGATCCATCAGTCCAGCCTAACCCCATCCGATCCCATGGGTTAGCCAACCGCCCAACCACTGTAGTGATGGGATCCAATTTGGAATTTGGTTAGGTTTTGTCCCGGGTACCAAGGAAAAGAGTTCCAAGGCCCCCTAGCCGGAATTTCATGCAAACATAAAACTAGCCACACCACTTACACACACAATATGAAAATTGCCTTTTTCTTAGCATCAGCTAACTTTAAAACAATCCTTTAATGAAACCATAGTACCACTGATCACAATCTCCCAATTTATCCAGTTGATTCATAATTTCCCATCATTCCTTCATCAGAGTATCTATGGCATCATTGGCAACTAGAACGCTCACCACCTGTCCACACAGAGGCCGTTTCCATAGTTCCTAGCCCATAATACTCGGCAATATAATCACTTATCAAGATGGACTCTCGTTGAAGATCAGCAAGATCAACCAACAGATCCATATAAAAGAGCCATGGACTCATCCGTTGAGGACCAGCAAGGTCAATCAACCAGATCCATGCCCGGTTTCACAAAACAACTCTTACTCCTTGTTCCAATATCTTCCTCGACGCACGCGTGGGTATCCTAGGCGACCCAGAGCCCGAGCACCGTATGGTCAGCACCCTCTAGGATCCTTCGCAGGTGACCTAGCGCTTCACTCATAGGCCGCTTCCTTGGTCCCTCATCCACCGTATCGGAAGCTCACCATTTTAATCGAACCGAGGCTGGTCAAGACCTCGGCCGACCTTGCTACGCGAGACGTCCTCCATTGACTCTCCGTCAGCAGTTGCAACTTTATCAGTTAGGTCTCCACGACCTTAATCACAAGACGGTCAAAATGCTTCCCCAGCATTCTTGACATAAAACAGCCATTTACAAACAGCATTTACAAACAGTTTACAAAAACAGTTTCTATATTAACTCTCATTTTTCCACATTATCCCTCATTAATCCACATTACTTATTCCACATTCCATGTATATGTGTACTCATCCAATCACCTCCTTTTCCATCTCTTCACTTCAGATTCCTTCACATCACATATCATATATTCACATCCATATCCACATCCATACATCCACATCCACATCCATACATCCACATCTACATGCTTATCTCCATTTTCACATCCTCATTTATACATCCACATCCCATATCCACATTCATACATACACATCCATATATCCACATCTACATCCACATACATACATACATCCACATCCACATTCCACATTCACATCTATACATCCACATCTACATTCACATTCACATACATCCACATCCACATTCCCATACATCCACATCTATACATCCACATTCCACATTCACATCTACATTCACATTCACATACATGCATCCACATCTACATGCTTACCTCCATTTTCACATCCTCATTTATACATCCACATCCCATATCCACATTCATACATACACATCCATACATCCACATCTACATCCACATACATACATACATCCACATCCACATTCCACATTCACATCTATACATCCATATCTACATTCACATTCACATACATCCACATCCACATTCCCATACATCCACATCTATACATCCACATTCCACATTCACATCTACATCCACATTTACATCTATGCATATACATCTTCATGCATATATCCATTTTCATGTTCATACATCCACACTCCCATCTCCATATCCACACATCCACATACATACATCCATTTTCACATTCCCATTTATATAACCCCATATACTTTCACATCTAATCTTTTACATCACATCCATTCTCGCCCTATCACAACCCATATATATCTTATCCTATCACATACACTTCTTACCTCATCCCCCCATACACATCTTAATTCATCTTATCACATCCTAACTTATTTCATAAGCATCTTATCACCTCTTATCACACCTCTTATCACATCCTATCACTTTCCATACGCATCTTATCAATTCTTATCACATCTCATACACCTCTTATCACATCTTATCACATTTCATATCTTTTTTTTTTTTAAAGAGAATTCTTTTATTTGATATAAGATTTCTCTACACATTTATTTATACATAAATTCCATTTAAGGAGACTAACACTTTCGAAATTAAAATCAATCTTTTATGCATCTTCTTATGCATGGTTTCAATTTGGTAGGGAATTATACTTTTAGAATAAAAGAATTTCTCTTATGCATCTAAGTTAAGCATAAAATCCATTTATGAGGCAAATCATACTTTTAGTATAAAAAGAATATCTTTTATGCATACCTATATGCATGAAATCCAATATGATAAAAGTAACACTTTTGATATAAAAAATTTTCCTTTATGCATACTTCTATGCATGAAAATTAAAAATGATAAAAGTAACACTTTTGATATAAAAATTTTCCTTTATGCATACTTCTATGCATGAAAATTAAAAATGATAAAAGTAACACTTTTGATATAAAAATTTTCTTTTATGCATACTTTTATGTATGAAAAAAAAATGATAAAAGTAACACTTTTGATATAAAAATTTATCCATTATGCATACTTCTATGCATGAAAATAAAAATGGTAAAAATAACACTTTTGATATAAAAATTTATCCTTTATGCATACTTCTATGCATGAAAGTAAGAATGATAAAAGTAACACTTTTGATATAAAAATTTATCCATTATGCATACTTCTATGCATGAAAATAAAAATGGTAAAAATAACACTTTTGATATAAAAAATTATCCTTTATGCATAATATTAAAATTCAATTCTCCATGATTATAATGAAATTCTTTCAATTAATCTAGGATGATGATTCCTAGAATATGGTAGGAAGTCCTCTTTTTATGCTTTGAATGAAAATTTTTTATGCATAATTTTTATAAAAATTTTGCCATAGCTCCGCTGCTATGACTGATAAATCTCAATTTTTCTAAGGGATAAAGCTTATCATTAAGGAAATAATTAAAATGATTCTCTAATTGGATCCTTAATCCATAATGGATTGAATCATCAATATACATAAACTAAAAGCATAAGAAAAAGCCATTAATTTGGCCTCAAGCATAGCTTTATCTTGGGTTAAGGAAAAGCTTTATGAAAAGCTTGATTTGGATTGAGAATGGGTCATGAGTATGACCATTTCTTGAGTGAGAGAGAGAATTTACTTAAGAATCATTAGAATTTAAACATAAATGAAAATTAACTTCAATAGCATTTATTAAATTATGTAACTCTTCACTACTATTCAAACTTCAATAGCATTTAAAAAAAACCATACCAATTAAACTTCTCAAGCTTGAGAGGGGTTGAGAAGAGAGAAACATTGAGAAATTATAGAAAGATGAATATTCACTAATTACCTTATAACTTGCTTGATTCTTTGTTCATGGTAGAGGCCCCCAACCAATCAATTGGTTAAGTATGTTGATGGAGCCACTAATGGGGATTGAAGAAAGAGGGAAGCTCCAAAAACTAGTGAATTATTAAATGAATTCACAGTTCTTGGCTTAGGTGGAGTAGAGTAACGATGCATAAACACTATATATTTTTCAACAAGGGTGAGGCTTCTATTTATAGGAAAAATTGAGCTCCTAACCAAACAAACTGATTCTAGAATTTTCTAAATCAGTTTGGTCAATATTTGACCATTTTTAGGTCAGTTAAGCTAACTTTTTGGAACTAGACTTGAATGAGGAGAGAGGAGAGATGAAATATCTCAATTTTTATGAGTTTAAAACTCATTCAAGCATGTGAAATATGCACCTCCTTTAAAGAACTCCCCTTCCTTACATATGTCATATTTTTAATACTGCTCATAGTTTTTTACTAATAAACCTTGTACATTTTCAACTCTTCATCTTATGTGAAATATGCACCTCCTTTAAAGAACTCCCCTTCCTTACATATGTCATACTTTTAATATTGCTCATAATTTTTTATTAATAAACCTTGTACATTTTCAACTCTTCATCTTATGTGAAATATGCACCTCCTTTAAAGAACTCCTCTTCCTTACATATGTCATACTTTTAATATTGCTCATAATTTTTTACTAATAAACCTTGTACATTTTCAACTCTTCATCTTATGTGAAATATGCACCTCCTTTAAAGAACTCCTCTTCCTTACATATGTCATACTTTTAATATTGCTCATAGTTTTTTTACTAATAAACCTTGTACATTTTCAACTCTTCACCTCATGTGAGCATTTACTTATTTTTGGGTATTTTCTTTTTACAAGTTGGATTTATCTCCTCCCTACACATGGATTGATGCTATTGGTCCATAGGAACCTTAATTGGACCATAGTCTAAAGATTTCTGAAAATCTAGACCCTTAGGCTAAGGTTCTTTATAGCTATTTTCAATTAATTCCAATTGCACATTGGAAAATTCTTTTTGAATTTCTGTTTCAGGGGAACTCATCTGAATTAGAAGAGATATTTTTCTATCCAAAAATATTCAAAATCTGAATATTCTCTCTCTAGAATATTTTTCTCTCTCTAGGCTAAAACAGATAGAAACAAGGTCTTTATATTTCTGAAGAGGGATTGATTACAGGGAAAGATACTAGACATCAAAAAGGGGGTGGGGGAGGAATCTTACATTCTACCCCACTTAAAAAAATGCGAGATGTCCTCATCTCGCAAACTGGGATAATTTCGCAAGATGCACGAATATGAGACTTAGAGAAAAATTTTAATCAAGATTAACCACCAAGATAAGTCTTAAAGAGAGCAAGATTCAAAATACGAACAAGATTTAAACTTTATTCATTCTCGAAACTTATACAGTAAAGATAGAGGAACTCTTTACACTTCCATAAGCCCGTCCATCATATGGTCACAAAAGCAGTCCTCACAAGCTGCACAAGTATAAGGTAACTCATCTATGGGAATGATTCTGTGGGTTATTGCTGCGCCTATCTCAGTGGTATGAGGTGTTCTAAGAAAAGGACCTCTGAGAGGCAAGCCAAAAACGGGGTAAAGGCATATCTTCTCATGAGGAAGAAAACACGCCAGTAAGAAGACCCGCTCAGAAAACCCAGGATGCCTTGATCTCATGACGCAGTAGTATCGGGGACCCAAACCCAAAGCTTCAATAACCATGGCCAAGCGGACATTGTTACGAAAGTGCTGCTGACCCCAGGGTGTTACCCTAGTTATGTCTTGATAGGTCCGCCATTTTGTCTGCGCTACAGAAGTTCCCAAGTGAGGGAAAAGTGAGCGCTCATACTGCTCTATAAAATCTTTCTTCACAGACTCCCTTGCGTCTTGAAGGTGAGAAATCATCATGGATAAAACTAATTCTTGTTGCCAAGCCATGAAGGAGATTAAGAAAGAAAGGAGATCGATGAAAGTAAGATTACTGTGAACGACAAGTAAAAGTTACGACTTATATAAAGGAAGGAGCTAGCGTAACTTAGAAGCCAACGGTAACTTGCCACTGAAGTTTTACCGTCTTTCCATGATTTGGGTTTGGCATATTTTTCTATAGAAGGCATTCAAACTTTGAGATGAGGAGATAAAAGAAGCTCGTAAGCTAAATCACCTACTTTCTTTGGTCCACAATATCTGGGAGATAACTTCTTCCCAAGAGATAAAGAACTTCTTTTGGGCCGTACTCGAATGAAGACCAAAACCTTGATATCCAAAACATCGATTCTCCTTCTGAACTCATTGTTCTGAATCTTAAAACAGGTGGGACTCTTGAGAAGTATTCAGGAAAAAGGTTCTTCCTTTTTTAAACAGAATCTTTCTTTTATTTTAGAGAGAGAATAATTATAAGATCAGAAAGGGAGATTCTTACTCCTGTATACCTCTAAGACTGGGGGAGAATCTTACATTCTACCCCACTTGAAAAGTGCGAGATGTCCTCATCTCGCAAGGTAGAGGACAACTCTTTTTCTTAAGATCCAATTTATTCTGGGGTTCCTTATATTCTGGTCAACCCAACAGAATACGGGGATAATTATCCCTTATATAGAACTCATCATTAAATAACAATTCATTCAGATCATATCATTCATATCTTTAACACGATAATGGTCCATTAGTCTGAAAATTTTCCTTCTGAACATTCCTCCACAGGAATTTTAGTTAAGCAAGTTCTCAATTTGTCATCCCTTAACTTAATCTACCGTCTCAAGTGTTAACAGTAGCAATCTGACAGCATAATCCACTAATCTCATAGTGATTTGCTGAAATCATTATCATCATTCCCGTTATGAATATCATCACTGGGACTCGTCCCATTCATCCTCATTGTGGTTTCGCTCAGCTTATTACATTTCAACTAAATTTCGAAAATCGTCATTTTTCAATCAGAATCCAATTCAATTCATCAATTCTCAAACAGAATTAAAAATCATATCAACCACATTCGAAATCATCATCTGGATAGCATTAACGCTTATAATTTCAAGTCTTAGATTTACTCGTATATACTATCGGTAAAGAGCTGCAGTTATACCCTCGGTATATACGGATAGTCATGATACTCGAAACTATAAGGTAAATACCATCATGTCTAGGTCTCAAGCAAGTCAGGGTTCCATACAATTGCGGTACTTCCAATTGAAGACCCAATTACTAATTTACGAATTTCAATTTGAATTAACAATTTGTATGAATTATATCAAACAATTACAACCTTTTTGTGCGTCTTGATAAACTTTTGACATAATTTGCTCCTCAGTTGATCTTATTGGAGATCTATGACTTAAGTCTGATAAATAGATTTTTCTTTATCCGATCGTCCGTAAAAAAAACATTTGTATATTTATATACAAGTTGCAATAATTACATAGAGTGGTTCGGCTCCAAAATTCAAAATCTCTTCGAGAGACGTATAAGACGACGGTACTGGGCCATAGTCATCCCCTGTTACATAAGTTCTCTAACTGCGAAGGAAATTATTATTTTCTCCTTAGGGATAAATCGACTAAGGAGTCTATAAATTTGACATGAAAGTCTGAAATTTCGAGGTGTCGAATGATATAGAATGACACCACGCACCATTTTCAGCTTTAACAGGATTATAGTCAATGAGAGATTCTGCCACAGCATTGTACGGCGGTTGCAATGAGCGTGGACATATTGCCCTGCAACCCACTTATGTTGTATTCTCTCCACTGGGGTAGGAAAATATAAATCCTTGAAATGGCGTGCAAGTCTTACTCGGCTTGTTTGAGTTGAAGCGGAAGAGATGAGATGCTCGAAGGCAAATGCAATCATAACTTGAGACTGGGTGAGGTCGGGAATACCAGATAAATGTGGAACTTCCATCTATAAAAATAATTTCTTTGATTAAAATTTCTGAATTAAAGAAGCTTACGGGATGAAAATACATTATGAAAATGCTGTTTCTGAATTCTTATTACCAATTTCAGATAAGAATTTAATTATCTTTATTAGTTTTCAAAAGCGGCTCTGATACCAACTGTGAGATCCCTGTTCCCCACCGATCAACGGATTCGGGGCACTAGCAGCGGAAGTAGCACATCATGCGTGGGTAGGGGTCTCACACTCGGGGCCTCGCCCACGGATATCCGGACAAGAGACTAATCCGTCGGTTTGTCCAAAACCGAAACTGGAAAAACTTCCTTTACTCGGAAAGCATGGGCGATTCCACCAGGATAACTCTTTACTCTAACGTAGTCAAGATCATTACGGATCAGCTGATCTGACTGCACCTTTAACGGTACTTGGTCAATTCAAGGTAGAAACTTGCACTTGGATCATTGGGATCAACGCTTTTTTCCCCATCAAGAGGCACAGCCGTTGATTCCTATCCATAGAACAATTTCTATCCGGGATTTACTTTATCTATCGTAAAAACAAAGTTGAGTCTCGATTTATGGATCCATCAGTCCAGCCTAACCCCATCCGATCCCATGGGTTAGCCAACCGCCCAACCACTGTAGTGATGGGATCCAATTTGGAATTTGGTTAGGTTTTGTCCCGGGTACCAAGGAAAAGAGTTCCAAGGCCCCCTAGCCGGAATTTCATGCAAACATAAAACTAGCCACACCACTTACACACACAATATGAAAATTGCCTTTTTCTTAGCATCAGCTAACTTTAAAACAATCCTTTAATGAAACCATAGTACCACTGATCACAATCTCCCAATTTATCCAGTTGATTCATAATTTCCCATCATTCCTTCATCAGAGTATCTATGGCATCATTGGCAACTAGAACGCTCACCACCTGTCCACACAGAGGCCGTTTCCATAGTTCCTAGCCCATAATACTCGGCAATATAATCACTTATCAAGATGGACTCTCGTTGAAGATCAGCAAGATCAACCAACAGATCCATATAAAAGAGCCATGGACTCATCCGTTGAGGACCAGCAAGGTCAGTCAACCAGATCCATGCCCGGTTTCACAAAACAACTCTTACTCCTTGTTCCAATATCTTCCTCGACGCACGCGTGGGTATCCTAGGCGACCCAGAGCCCGAGCACCGTATGGTCAGCACCCTCTAGGATCCTTCGCAGGTGACCTAGCGCTTCACTCATAGGCCGCTTCCTTGGTCCCTCATCCACCGTACCGGAAGCTCACCATTTTAATCGAACCGAGGCTGGTCAAGACCTCGGCCGACCTTGCTACGCGAGACGTCCTCCATTGACTCTCCGTCAGCAGTTGCAACTTTATCAGTTAGGTCTCCACGACCTTAATCACAAGACGGTCAAAATGCTTCCCCAGCATTCTTAACATAAAACAGCCATTTACAAATAGCATTTACAAACAGTTTACAAATACAGTTTCTATATTAACTCTCATTTTTCCACATTATCCCTCATTAATCCACATTACTTATTCCACATTCCATGTATATGTGTACTCATCCAATCACCTCCTTTTCCATCTCTTCACTTCAGATTCCTTCACATCACATATCATATATTCACATCCATATCCACATCCATACATCCACATCCACATCCATACATCCACATCTACATGCTTATCTCCATTTTCACATCCTCATTTATACATCCACATCCCATATCCACATTCATACATACACATCCATATATCCACATCTACATCCACATACATACATACATCCACATCCACATTCCACATTCACATCTATACATCCACATCTACATTCACATTCACATACATCCACATCCACATTCCCATACATCCACATCTATACATCCACATTCCACATTCACATCTACATTCACATTCACATACATGCATCCACATCTACATGCTTACCTCCATTTTCACATCCTCATTTATACATCCACATCCCATATCCACATTCATACATACACATCCATACATCCACATCTACATCCACATACATACATACATCCACATCCACATTCCACATTCACATCTATACATCCATATCTACATTCACATTCACATACATCCACATCCACATTCCCATACATCCACATCTATACATCCACATTCCACATTCACATCTACATCCACATTTACATCTATGCATATACATCTTCATGCATATATCCATTTTCATGTTCATACATCCACACTCCCTTCTCCATATCCACACATCCACATACATACATCCATTTTCACATTCCCATTTATATAACCCCATATACTTTCACATCTAATCTTTTACATCACATCCATTCTCGCCCTATCACAACCCATATATATCTTATCCTATCACATACACTTCTTACCTCATCCCCCCATACACATCTTAATTCATCTTATCACATCCTAACTTATTTCATAAGCATCTTATCACCTCTTATCACATCCTATCACTTTCCATACGCATCTTATCAATTCTTATCACATCTCATACACCTCTTATCACATCTTATCACATTTCATATCTTTTTTTTTTTAAAGAGAATTCTTTTATTTGATATAAGATTTCTCTACACATTTATTTATACATAAATTCCATTTAAGGAGACTAACACTTTCAAAATTAAAATCAATCTTTTATGCATCTTCTTATGCATGGTTTCAATTTGGTAGGGAATTATACTTTTAGAATAAAAGAATTTCTCTTATGCATCTAAGTTAAGCATAAAATCCATTTATGAGGCAAATCATACTTTTAGTATAAAAAGAATATCTTTTATGCATACCTATATGCATGAAATCCAATATGATAAAAGTAACACTTTTGATATAAAAATTTTTCCTTTATGCATACTTCTATGCATGAAAATTAAAAATGATAAAAGTAACACTTTTGATATAAAAATTTTCCTTTATGCATACTTCTATGCATGAAAATTAAAAATGATAAAAGTAACACTTTTGATATAAAAATTTTCTTTTATGCATACTTTTATGTATGAAATAAAAATGATAAAAGTAACACTTTTGATATAAAAATTTATCCATTATGCATACTTCTATGCATGAAAATAAAAATGGTAAAAATAACACTTTTGATATAAAAATTTATCCTTTATGCATACTTCTATGCATGAAAGTAAGAATGATAAAAGTAATACTTTTGATATAAAAATTTATCCATTATGCATACTTCTATGCATGAAAATAAAAATGGTAAAAATAACACTTTTGATATAAAAAATTATCCTTTATGCATAATATTAAAATTCAATTCTCCATGATTATAATGAAATTCTTTCAATTAATCTAGGATGATGATTCCTAGAATATGGTAGGAAGTCCTCTTTTTATGCTTTGAATGAAAATTTTTTATGCATAATTTTTATAAAAATTTTGCCATAGCTCCGCTGCTATGACTGATAAATCTCAATTTTTCTAAGGGATAAAGCTTATCATTAAGGAAATAATTAAAATGATTCTCTAATTGGATCCTTAATCCATAATGGATTGAATCATCAATATACATAAACTAAAAGCATAAGAAAAAGCCATTAATTTGGCCTCAAGCATAGCTTTATCTTGGGTTAAGGAAAAGCTTTATGAAAAGCTTGATTTGGATTGAGAATGGGTCATGAGTATGACCATTTCTTGAGTGAGAGAGAGAATTTACTTAAGAATCATTAGAATTTAAACATAAATAAAAATTAACTTCAATAGCATTTATTAAATTATGTAACTCTTCACTACTATTCAAACTTCAATAGCATTTAAAAAAAACCATACCAATTAAACTTCTCAAGCTTGAGAGGGGTTGAGAAGAGAGAAACATTGAGAAATTATAGAAAGATGAATATTCACTAATTACCTTACAACTTGCTTGATTCTTTGTTCACGGTAGAGGCCCCCAACCAATCAAGTGGTTAAGTATGTTGATGGAGCCACTAATGGGGATTGAAGAAAGAGGGAAGCTCCAAAAACTAGTGAATTATTAAATGAATTCACAGTTCTTGGCTTAGGTGGAGTAGAGTAACGATGCATAAACACTATATATTTTTCAACAAGGGTGAGGCTTCTATTTATAGGAAAAATTGAGCTCCTAACCAAACAAACTGATTCTAGAATTTTCTAAATCAGTTTGGTCAATATTTGACCATTTTTAGGTCAGTTAAGCTAACTTTTTGGAACTAGACTTGAATGAGGAGAGAGGAGAGATGAAATATCTCAATTTTTATGAGTTTAAAACTCATTCAAGCATGTGAAATATGCACCTCCTTTAAAGAACTCCCCTTCCTTACATATGTCATATTTTTAATATTGCTCATAGTTTTTTACTAATAAACCTTGTACATTTTCAACTCTTCATCTTATGTGAAATATGCACCTCCTTTAAAGAACTCCCCTTCCTTACATATGTCATACTTTTAATATTGCTCATAATTTTTTATTAATAAACCTTGTACATTTTCAACTCTTCATCTTATGTGAAATATGCACCTCCTTTAAAGAACTCCTCTTCCTTACATATGTCATACTTTTAATATTGCTCATAATTTTTTACTAATAAACCTTGTACATTTTCAACTCTTCATCTTATGTGAAATATGCACCTCCTTTAAAGAACTCCTCTTCCTTACATATGTCATACTTTTAATATTGCTCATAGTTTTTTTACTAATAAACATTGTACATTTTCAACTCTTCACCTCATGTGAGCATTTACTCATTTTTGGGTATTTTCTTTTTACAAGTTGGATTTATCTCCTCCCTACACATGGATTGATGCTATTGGTCCATAGGAACCTTAATTGGACCATAGTCTAAAGATTTCTGAAAATCTAGACCCTTAGGCTAAGGTTCTTTATAGCTATTTTCAATTAATTCCAATTGCACATTGGAAAATTCTTTTTGAATTTCTGTTTCAGGGGAACTCATCTGAATTAGAAGAGATATTTTTCTATCCAAAAATATTCAAAATCTGATTATTCTCTCTCTAGAATATTTTTCTCTCTCTAGGCTAAAACAGATAGAAACAAGGTCTTTATATTTCTGAAGAGGGATTGATTACAGGGAAAGATACTAGACATCAAAAATGGGGTGGGGGAGGAATCTTACAATGGTGGGATCTTGCTATAGTAAGCCTTAGTCTAGCCCCTTTCTCCTTGAGTTAACTCATCTAGTATGAAGTGCATGCTGACTGGGACTCATACATGCCAAAAAAGGTGAATTTCATGTATATAAAGAAGCCATCACCTATATAAAGGGATCCCCTCCCTCATTTTTTCTACACACCTAGTGGAAGCTCATCATTTGCTTTGAAATATTTCCTTTATACCCCAGCAATACTTATATGACACACTTACACCTTGTATAGTAAGCTAGTCAAATAGGATATTTAAGCCAACTTTGGAGAGTGTAGGGCACTGAATTCTATGCTTGAAGTACCTCTGGATTTTTCAAGGATTTGGAAGTGGTTTTCTTCATTCGCTAGTGAAACAACATCAAGCCAAAACTATTATACAAATAGCTATGCCTCTCATATTTCAAATTAGCAAACTACATGCCCCTTTCTTACTGTTTTAAATCATTGTGTTTGTGAATTGATATTTATTTAAATCTTTGGTTGACTAAGAATATCAAAAACTAGGGAAATTAATTTTTAATTAAGACCTATACACTCTTTAGCCTAGATATTGCTAAAATTGAATATATCTCTTCACTATAGTAAACAAATAATCTTTAATAAATGAAACATGACCTTGATGCCAATAAACCCTTACATTTGTATTCTTCCAGTTCTCTATTTTTTTAATTTCCAAAAATAGAAATTGTATTTAGGTAACAGTTCTTGTACTTTAACTTTAGATGACCTTTTGATATCCATAGCTATAATCGACCTTTCCTATAATTAAATAAACAGTCACCCGTAGGTTTTATTTGAGAATACTTAGCACTTTGTGAGTGGGATTTTACCTCAGAATATACCCCTTGAAGTTTAGCATATGTTAAAAATTAGGTCTTCCTTTTTGAAACCTTTAAGAAGTACTCAATAAAATAATGGGTCAAATCCATATAGACTCTCCAACTCTAGTTGCATTAGTGCATGGTGAGATCTTGCTATAGTAAGACTTAGTCTAGCCCCTTTTTCCTTGAGTTAACCATCTAATATGAAGTGCATGGCGGCTGGGACTCATACATGCCAAAAGAGGTAAATTTCATGTATATGAAGGAGCCATCACCTATATAAAGTTATCCCCTCCCTCATTTTTTCTACACGCCTAGTGCAAGCTCATCATTTGCTTTGAAATATTTCGTTTATACCCCTGCAATAATTTATATGACACACTTACACCTTGTATAGTAAGCTAGTCAAATAGGATATTTGAGCCTATGCTTGAAGTACTTTTGGATTTTTGAAGGATTTGGGAGTGGTTTTCTTCATTCGTTAGTGAAACAACATCAAGCCAAAACTATTATACAAATAGGTATGCCTCTCATATTTCAAATTAGCAAAATACATGTCCCTTTCTTAGTGTTTTAAATCATTGTGTTTGTGAATTGATATTTATTTAAATCTTTGGTTGACTAAGAATATCAAAAACTAGGAAAATTAATTTTTAATTAAGACCTATACACTCTTTAGCCTAGATATTGCTAAAATTGAATATATCTCTTCACTATAGTAAAAAAATAATCTTCAATAAATGAAAGATGACCTTGATGCCAATAAGCCCTTACATTTGTATTTTTCCAATTCTCTCTTTTTTTAATTTCCAAAAATAGAAATTGTATTTAGGTAATAGTTCTTGTACTTTAACTTTAGATGACCTTTTGATATCCATACATATAATTGACCTTTCCTATAATTAAATAAACAGTCATGACCCCTTAGGTTTTATTTGAGAATACTTAGCACTTTGTGAGTGGGATTTTACCTCAGATTTACCCCTTGAGGTTTAGCATATGTTAAGAATTAGGTCTTCCTTTTTGAAACCTTTAAGAAGCACTGGTAAATTAATGGGTCAAATTCATATAGAGTCTCCAACTCTAGTTGCATTAGTGCATGGTGGGATCTTGCTATAGTAAGCCTTAGTCTAGCCCCTTTTTGCTTGAGTTAACTCATCTAACATGAAGTGCATGGTGACTGGGACATACATGCCAAAAAGGTGAATTTCTTGTATATGAAGGAGCCATCACCTATATAAAGGGATCCTTTTCCTCTATTTTTCTACACGCCTAGTGGAAGCTCATCATTTGCTTTGAAATATTTCCTTTATACCCCTGCAATAATTTATATGACACACTTACACCTTGTATAGTAAGCTAGTCAAATAGGATATTTGAGCCAACTTTGGAGAGTGTAGGGCACTGAATTCTATGCTTGAAGTACCTCTGGATTTTTGAAGGATTTGGGAGTGGTTTTCTTCATTCGTTAGTGAAACAACATCAAGCCAAAACTATTATACAAATAGGTATGCCTCTCATATTTCAAATTAGCAAACTACATGCCCCTTTCTTAGTGTTTTAAATCATTGTGTTTGTGAATTGATATTTATTTAAATCTTTGGTTGACTAAGAATATCAAAACATAGGGAAATGAATTTCTAATTAAGACCGATACACTCTTTAGCCTAGATATTGCTAAAATTGAATATATCTCTTCACTATAGTAAAAAAATAATCTTTAATAAATGAAAGATGACCTTGATGCCAATAAACCCTTACATTTGTATTTTTCCAGTTCTTTGTTTTTTTAATTTCCAAAAATAGAAATTGTATTTAGGTACTAGTTCTTGTACTTTAACTTTAGATGACCTTTTGATATCCATAGCTATAAATTGACCTTTCCTATAATTAAACAAACAGTCACCCTTAGGTTTTATTTGAGAATACATAGCACTTTGTGAGTGGCATTTTACCTCAAAATATACCCCTCGAAGTTTAGCATATGTTAAAAATTAGGTCTTCCTTTTTGAAACCTTTAAGAAGTACTGGTAAAATATTGGGTCCAATTCATATAGGCTCTCCAACTCTAGTTGCATTAGTGCCTGGTGGGATCTTGCTATAGTAAGCCTTAGTCTAGCACCTTTTTCCTTGAGTTAACTCATCTAATATGAAGTGCATGGTGGCTGGGACTCATACATGCCAAAAAAAGGCGAATTTCATGTATATGAAGGAGCCATCACCTATATAAAGGGATCCCCTCCCTCTTTTTTTCTACACGCCTAGTGGAAGCTCATTATTTGCTTTGAAATATTTCCTTTATACCCTTGCAATACTTATATGACACACTTACACCTTGTATAGTAAGCTAGTCAAATAGGATATTTAAGCCAACGTTGGAGAGTGTAGGGCACTGAATTCTATGCTTGAAGTACCTGTGGATTTTTGAAGGATTTGGGAGTGGTTTTCTTCATTCCTTAGTGAAACAACATCAAGCCAAAACTATTATACAAATAGGTATGCCTCTCATATTTCAAATTAGCAAACTACATGCCCCTTGCTTAGTGTTTTAAATCATTGTGTTTGTGAATTGATATTTATTTAATTTTTGGTTGACTAATCATATCAAAACATAGGGAAATTTATTTTTAATTAAGACCTATACACTCTTTAGCCTAGATATTGCTAAAATTGAATATATCTCTTCACTATAGATAAAAAATAATCTTTAATAAATGAAAGATGACCTTGATGCCAATAAACCCTTACATTTGTATTTTTCCAGTTCTCTGTTTTTTTAATTTCCAAAAATACAAATTGTATTTAGGTAATAGTTCTTGTACTTTAACTTTAGATGACCTTTTGATATCCATAGCTATAAATTGACCTTTCCTATAATTAACAAACAGTCACCCTTAGGTTTTATTTGAGAATACTTAGCACTTTGTGAGTGGGATTTTACCTCAGAATATACCCCTTGAAGTTTAGCATATGTTAAAAATTAGGTCTTCCTTTTTGAAACCTTTAAGAAGTACTGGTGAAATAACGGGTCAAATTCATATAGGCTCTCCAACTCTAGTTGCATTAGTGCATGATGGGATCTTGCTATAGTAAGCCTTAGTCTAGCCCCTTTTTCCTTGAGTTAACTCATATAATATGAAGTGCATGGTGACTAGGACTCATACATGCCAAAAAAGGTGAATTTCATGTATATGAAGGAGCCATCACCTCTATAAAGGGATCCCCTCCCTCATTCTTTCTACACGCCTAGTGGAAGCTCATCCTTTGCTTTGAAATATTTCATTTATACCCCTGCAATACTTATATGACACACTTACACCTTGTATAGTAAGCTAGTCAAATAGGATATTTAAGCCAACTTTGGAGAGTGTAGGGCACTGAATTCTATGCTTGAAGTACCTGTGGATTTTTTAAGGATTTGAGAGTGGTTTTGTTCATTCGTTAGTGAAACAACATCAAGCCAAAACTATTATAGAAATAGGTATGCCTCTCATATTTCAAATTAGCAAACTACATGCCTTTTTCTTAGTGTTTTAAATCATTGTGTTTGTGAATTGATATTTATTTAAATCTTTGGTTGACTAAGAATATCAAAACATAGGGAAATGAATTTTTAATTAAGACCTATACACTCTTTAGCCTAGATATTGCTAAAATTGAATATATCTCTTCACTATAGTAAAAAAATAATCTTTAATAAATGAAAGATGACCTTGATGCCAATAAACCCTTACATTTGTATTTTTCCAGTTCTCTGTTTATTTAATTTCCAAAAATAGAAATTGTATTTAGGTAACAATTCTTGTACTTTAACTTTAGATGACCTTTTGATATCCATAGCTATAATTGACCTTTCCTATAATTAAATAAACAGTCACCCGTAGGTTTTATTTGAGAATACTTAGCACTTTGTGAGTGGGATTTTACCTCAGAATATACCCCTTGAAGTTTAGCATATGTTAAAAATTAGGTCTTCCTTTTTGAAACCTTTAAGTACTGATAAAATAATGGGTCAAATTCATATAGACTCTCCAACTCTAGTTGCATTAGTGCATGGTGGGATCTTGCTATAGTAAGATTTAGTCTAGCCCATTTTTCCTTCAGTTAACTCATCTAATATGAAGTGCATGGTGGCTGGGACTCATACATGCCAAAAAAGGTGAATTTCATGTATATGACGGAGCCATCACCTATATAAAGGGATCCCCTCCCTCATTCTTTCTACATGCCTAGTGGAAGCTCATCATTTGCTTTGAAATATTTCCTTTATACCCCTGCAATACTTATATGACACACTTACACCTTGTATAGTAAGCTAGTCAAATAGGATATTTAAGCCAACTTTGGAGATTGTAGGGCACTGAATTCTATGCTTGAAGTACCTGTGGATTTTTGAAGGATTTGGGAGTGGTTTTCTTCATTCGTTAGTGAAACAACATCAAGCCAAAACTATTATACAAATAGGTATGCCTCTCATATTTCAAATTAGCAAACTACATGCCCCTTTCATAGTGTTTTAAATCATTGTGTTTGTGAATTGATATTTATTTAAATCTTTGGTTGACTAAGAATATCAAAACATAGGGAAATGAATTTTTAATTAAGACCTATACACTCTTTAGCCTAGATATTGCTAAAATTGAATATATCTCTTCACTATAGTAAAAAAATAATCTTTAATAAATGAAAGATGACCTTGATGCCAATAAACCCTTACATTTGTATTTTTCCAGTTCTCTGTTTATTTAATTTCCAAAAATAGAAATTGTATTTAGGTAACAGTTCTTGTACTTTAACTTTAGATGACCTTTTGATATCCATAGCTATAATTGACCTTTCCTATAATTAAATAAACAGTCACCCGTAGGTTTTATTTGAGAATACTTAGCACTTTGTGAGTGGGATTTTACCTCAGAATATACCCCTTGAAGTTTAGCATATGTTAAAAATTAGGTCTTCCTTTTTGAAACCTTTAAGTACTGATAAAATAATGGGTCAAATTCATATAGACTCTCCAACTCTAGTTGCATTAGTGCATGGTGGGATCTTGCTATAGTAAGACTTAGTCTAGCCCCTTTTTCCTTCAGTTAACTCATCTAATATGAACTGCATGGTGAATGGGACTCATACATGCCAAAAAAGGTGAATTTCATGTATATGAAGGAGCCATCACCTATATAAAGGGATCCCCTCCCTCATTCTTTCTACATGCCTAGTGGAAACTCATCATTTGCTTTGAAATATTTCCTTTATACCCCTGCAATACTTATATGACACACTTACACCTTGTATAGTAAGCTAGTCAAATAGGATATTTAAGCCAACTTTGGAGATTGTAGGGCACTTAATTCTATGCTTGAAGTACCTCTCGATTTTTGAAAGATTTGGAAGTGGTTTTCTTCATTCGTTATAGTGAAACAACATCAAGCCAAAACTATTATACAAATAGGTATGCCTCTCATATTTCAAATTAGCAAACTACATGCCCCTTTCTTACTATTTTAAATCATTGTGTTTGTGAATTGATATTTATTTAAACCTTTGGTTGACTAAGAATATGAAAACATAGGGAAATGAATTTTTAATTAAGACCTATACACTCTTTAGCCTAGATATTACTAAAATTAAATATATCTCTTCACTATAGTAAAAAAATAATCTTTAATAAATGAAAGATGACCTTGATGCCAATAAACCCTTACATTTGTATTTTTCTAATTCTCTGTTTTTTTTAATTTCCAAAAATAGAAATTGTATTTAGGTAATAATTCTTGTACTGTAACTTTAGATGACCTTTTGATATCCATAGCTATAATTGACCTTTCCTATAATTAAACAAACAGTCATGACCCCTTAGGTTTTATTTGAAAATACTTAGCACTTTTTGAGTGGGATTTTAGCTCAGAATATACCCCTTGAAGTTTAGCATATGTTAAAAATTAGGTCTTCCTTTTTGAAACCTTTAAGAAGTACTGGTAAAATAATGGGTCAAATTCATATAGGCTCTCCAACTCTAGTTGCATTAGTGCATGGTGGGATCTTGCTATAGTAAGCCTGAGTCTAGCCCCTTTTTCCTTGAGTTAACTCATATAATATGAAGTGCATGGTGACTGGGACTCATACATGCCAAAAAAGGTGAATTTCATGTATATGAAGGAGCCATCACCTCTATAAAGGGATCCCCTCCCTCATTCTTTCTACACGCCTAGTGGAAGCTCATCATTTGCTTTGAAATATTTAATTTATACCCCTGCAATACTTATATGACACACTTACACCTTGTATAGTAAGCTAGTCAAATAGGATATTTAAGCCAACTTTGGAGATTGTAGGGCACTGAATTCTATGCTTGAAGTACCTGTGGATTTTTGAAGGATTTGGGAGTGGTTTTCTTCATTCGCTAGTGAAACAACATCAAGCCAAAACTATTATACAAATAGGTATGCCTCTCATATTTCAAATTAGCAAACTACATGCCCCTTTCTTACTGTTTTAAATCATTGTGTTTGTGAATTGATATTTATTTAAATCTTTGGTTGACTAAGAATATCAAAACATAGGGAAATGAATATTTAATTAAGACCTATACACTCTTTAGCCTAGATATTTCTAAAATTGAATATATCTCTTCACTATAGTAAACAAATAATTTTTAATAAATGAAACATGACCTTGATGCCAATAAACCCTTACATTTGTATTTTTCCATTTCTCTATTTTTTTAATTTCCAAAAATAGAAATTGTATTTAGGTAATAGTTCTTGTACTTTAACTTTAGATGACCTTTTGATATCCATAGCTATAATCGACCTTTCGTATAATTAAAGAAACAGTCACCCGTAGGTTTTATTTGAGAATACTTAGCACTTTGTAAGTGGGATTTTACCTCAGAATATACCCCTTGAAGTTTAGCATATGTTAAAAATTAGGTCTTCCTTTTTGAAACCTTTAAGAAGTACTGATAAAATAATGGGTCAAATCCATATAGACTCTCCAACTCTAGTTGCATTAGTGCATGGTGAGATCTTGCTATAGTAAGACTTAATACCCCTGCAATAATTTATATGACACACTTACACCTTGTATAGTAAGCTAGTCAAATAGGATATTTGAGCCAACTTTGGAGAGTGTAGGGCACTGAATTCTATGCTTGAAGTACCTCTGGATTTTTGAAGGATTTCGGAGTGGTTTTCTTCATTCGTTAGTGAAACAATATCAAGCCAAAACTATTATACAAATAGGTATGCCTCTCATATTTCAAATTAGCAAACTACATGCCCCTTTCTTAGTGTTTTAAATCATTGTGTTTGTGAATTGATATTTATTTAAATCTTTGGTTGACTAAGAATATCAAAACATAGGGAAATGAATTTCTAATTAAGATCGATACACTCTTTAGCCTAGATATTGCTAAAATTGAATATATCTCTTCACTATAGTAAAAAAATAATCTTTAATAAATGAAAGATGACCTTGATGCCAATAAACCCTTACATTTGTATTTTTCCAGTTCTCTATTTTTTTAATTTCCAAAAATAGAAATTGTATTTAGGTAATAGTTCTTGTACTTTAACTTTAGATGACCTTTTGATATCCATAGCTATAAATTGACCTTTCCTATAATTAAACAAACAGTCACCCTTAGGTTTTATTTGAGAATACTTAGCACTTTGTGAGTGGGATTTTACCTCAAAATATACCCCTTGAAGTTTAGCATATGTTAAAAATCAGGTCTTCCTTTTTGAAACCTTTAAGAAGTACTGGTAAAATATTGGGTCCAATTCATATAGGCTCTCCAACTCTAGTTGCATTAGTGCCTGGTGGGATCTTGCTATAGTAAGCCTTAGTCTAGCCCCTTTTTCCTTGAGTTAACTCATCTAATATGAAGTGCATGGTGAATGCGACTCATACATGCCAAAAAAGGTGAATTTCATGTATATGAAGGAGCCATCACCTATATAAAGGGATCCCCTCCCTCTTTTTTCTACACGCCTAGTGGAAACTCATTATTTGCTTTGAAATATTTCCTTTATACCCCTGCAATACTTATATGACACACTTACACCTTGTATAGTAAGCTAGTCAAATAGGATATTTAGGCCAACGTTGGAGAGTGTAGGGCACTGAATTCTATGCTTGAAGTACCTGTGGATTTTTGAAGGATTTGGGAGTGGTTTTCTTCATTCCTTAGTGAAACAACATCAAGCCAAAACTATTATACAAATAGGTATGCCTCTCATATTTCAAATTAGCAAACTACATGCCCCTTTCTTAGTGTTTTAAATCATTGTGTTTGTGAATTGATATTTATTTAAATCTTTGGTTTACTAAGAATATCAAAACATAGGGAGATGAATTTTTAATTAAGACCTATGCACTCTTTAGCCTAGATATTGCTAAAATTGAATATATCTCTTCACTATAGTTGAAAGAAAGTAACAGGGGTGGGTTAGTCCCTCACCAAGGGAGTGGCTCATGAAGGAGTCACCACTTAGCATCTCACGGGAGAAGCTCACCATTGATTCTTGGAATAGATAACATTATCATGAATGAGCCATAATCCCATTTACATTGGTATTTATACTCCACCCAAGAGTTCACACCTACTTACTAGTTGTCCATGGCCTTGGGCCCATAATGCTTTCTTACAAACCATCCCTTTCCCAATGGTTTCGTCCTCGAAACCTCAAATGAATACCCCAAATTCGGAGAAGAATGTTCCATGTGGCTGAATTTACACCAACCCATATTGCTCTATCAATGCTTCATATCCCTCCAATGCTGAAATAGGTTGCCATGAAGCTTCTTCCTTAGGTAAACCCTTCCATTGAACAAGATACTCCACCAAGGTACGAGTGCGAAGTACCTTTTTCCTTGTACCCAAGATAGCTTCTGGAATGTATTCAATCATTCCCTCTTCATTCATTGGAGGTAACTCATCAACCATTTGATCGATCATACCCACATATCCTTTCAAGTGAGAGACATGAAACACATCATGAATCTTTGTTGTAGATGGAAGTAAGAGTTGATATGCAACCTCCCCAACTCTTCGTATCACTTGATAAGGACCATAATAGCGATGAGCTAGTTTGGTGTTTGTGCTTCCCTTCAAAGACGCATATCTTGACTTTGGTATTCTCAAAAGAACCCAATCTCCCAGTTTGAATTCCAATGGTCTTCGATGAACATTGGCATATTGTCTCATTTTCTCTTGTGCAACCTTCAAATTACTTTTGCATTGTTGCAACAAAGCTTGCATCCTTTCAGCTTCCTCCTTGGCATTATGGTTAGAAGTCTCATATGTACCCACCAACATAGGCAAATTGACCTTGTAACCATATAAAGCCTCAAAGGGTGACATGCCAATGCTCACATGATATGTTGAGTTGTAAGCAAACTCAGCCAAAGGTAACCAATCATCCCATGTGCTTTGAGTATCATGACAATAGTGGCGTAGATATGTTTCCACCCATTTGTTTACTCTTTCTGTTTGACCATCGGTTTCGGGATGATAGGCGGTGCTTGGAGTAAGCTTGGTTCCCATATATTCAAACAATGTTCTCCAAAAAGTGCTCATGAATTTGACATCGCGATCACTCACAATTTGTGACGGCATACCATGCAACTTGAAAACCCCATCAACAAATTGCTTGGCAACATTTTGGGCTGAATATGTGACCTTGGAAGGAATGAAATGGGCCACTTTGGTCAATCTATCCACCACAACATACAAGCTGTCCCACCCTTTCTTTGTGCGCGGAAGGTTAGTAATGAAATCCATTGATATATGACTCCATTTGCCTTCGGGAATGGGCAATGGCTGAAGCAAACCTCCCGGTTTATGTGTAGGATCCTTGTTCAATTGACATGACCGGCACCCACTTACATAAGCATGAATGCTCTTCCACATCCCCTTCCAAAAGAAACTTTTCCTTATTGCATCAAAGGTTTTGTAGACACCCAAATGACCAGCCATAGGAGTACAATGCATCTCTTCCATGATCTTCTTGATAAATGATGAAGTAGGAACCAAGTAGACTTTTCCTTTGTAGTAGAGGAGACCATTTTTCAGCTCATAATGGGGTAACTCTTCACATACACCTTGCTGTAATTTCTGCACTATTTGTGAGGTTTCTTCATCAAACAAGTACTCTTCTTGTATCTCCATGATCCAATCTTTATGCACCTCAGAAATAGCATACAATGAGCAGGCCCACATACGAGACAAGGAATCGGCAACCACATTTTCTTTGCCCTTTGTGTATGTGATTTCAAAATCATAGTTTTGTAGTGTTGCTACCCACCTTCTTTGCTTAGGAGACAAATTGGGTTGTGTGAGGAAATACTTCAGCACCCTATGATCACTTCTCACATAAAAATGACTCCCATATAAGTAATGGTGCCATTTCTTGATAGCATGGAGTATAGCAATCATCTCTTGCTCATACACATGGAGTTCTCTTTCTTTGTCATTCAGCTTTCTACTTTCATAAGCAATGACTCCATGGTCTTGGTAAAGTACCGCACCAATCCCTCTTCCACTTGCATCCGCCCTTATTGTGAAAGGTTTGGTGAAGTCTGGACATACCAAAATAGGTGCTGATGTGAGCATCTTCTTCATATCTTCAAAGCTTTTGTTGGCAATGGCATCCCAAAAGAAGGTTTCCTTCTTCAATTTATCCGTCATTGGGGCTGCAATTTTTGCATAGTGGGCAATAAAGCGCCTATAGAATGAAGATAATCCCAAAAATCCCCTCAATTGAGTAGTGTTTGAAGGAACCGGCCAATTCCTAATACATTCCACTTTCTTTGGATCCACACAAATGCCATCCTTGCTCACAATGTGACCCAAATATTCCACCTCATGTGCCATGAAGGTACATTTTGTCTCCTTAACATACAACTTGTTTTGCCTCAAGACCTCCAAAACCTCTTTCACGTGCTTCAAATGCACTTCCTCATCTTTGCTATAGATAAGTATGTCGTCGAAAAAGACCAATACAAACTTGTAGAGGAAAGGTTGAAGCACTTTGTTCATCAATGCTTGAAAAGTTGCCGGTGCATTGCATAATCCAAACGGCATAACCATGAATTGGTAAAGACCCCTTTCTGTACGAAATGCTGTTTTGAACTCATCACCACTTTTCATCCTTATTTGATGGTATCCGGAACGCAAATCAATCTTTGAAAAGCATGTGGCACCCTTCAACTCATCCAAAAGATCATCCACCCTTGGTATTGGAAATCGATTTTTGATGGTGATCTTATTCAAATCACGGTAATCAATGCACATGCGAAAAGTACCATCCTTTTTCTTCACAAGTAGCACCAGAGAAGCAAAAGGAGATTGACTTGGTTCAACCCAACCCATGTCAATGAGTTCTTTGACTTGCTTTGCCACCTCTTCCTTTTCAACCTTTGACAAACGATAGGGAGGCTTGTTGATTGGTTTGGCATTTGGTTCCAAATCAATAGCATGATCAACACTCCTCTTTGGCGGCATTGATTTTGGCATGGTAAACACATCTTCATAATCCTTGAGTAGCTTAACCATGTCCACATTTTCGATGCAATCCTTTTTGCTATTATCTTCATCTTTGCAAAGCTGTAGTACATAAACATAGCCCTCTTTCTTGAACTCTTTCTTCATTTGAGTAGCATTGATCATGAAGAGCTTGGACCCTTGCATTCCATTCAATGTAATAACCCTTCCATGATGCACAAAACTCATGAAACTTTTCTGTAAGTTCATGGTAAAAGAGTTCAAAGTGGACAGCCAATCACATCCAAGTACTATGTCAATTGGTCCCAACTCAATCACCAAAAGATCAACTTTGCAAGAGTAGTTCTTGGACAACTCCAATTCTGTACTTTGACACTTCATATTGCAACTCATTGAATCACCATTGGCCACTTGCACCATGTGCTTGTTTGGTAAAGAAGTTGGTTGCATTTTGAGAGTGTTCAAAGACCTTTTATTGACAAAACTATGCGTGCTTCCAGTATCAATGAGTGCATATGCTGTTCTCCCATTCACCTTGATCTTCAATCTCAATGTGTTGGCACCCTTACTTCCCGCATAAGCATCATGAGAGATTGTACACAAGGTAGTATGTGCACTATTGTCTTCATCCCACACGCATAGAGGCATCCCATCATCCATTTTGTCATGAGCAAACTTTAGTTTCCCACCCGGATCAAAAGGAAACTCGGGATTTTCTTCATCAAAACCATCATCATGAGAACCTCCACCCTCATGAGGATCTCCCCATCCTAAGGCATCATTGCATTCAAGGAATTGCTCCTCCTCATGATTAGCATTGTCCTCAGTGATAATGTAGCTTATGGACATATCCTTGGATTTGCATACTTTGAAGTGATCCTTGTTCCATTTTTCTCCACATTTGAAACATAGACCTTTGAGCCTCATTTCATGCAAACGGTCCTCCTTGATAACCTTGCTTTTTGAACCCCCATTTGCTGGCTTGGACTCATTGTATGTAGCTTTGTTGGACATAAATGGTGGTTTAAATGGAAGTCTATTAGACCCTCTACCATACACGGTAGGAAATCTTGGAAGGTTAGGTCTTGTGTTTGCATGAGAACCCATTTCAGTCCTTGTGATCACTTCCCCTTTGATATTCCCTTTGCTAGCCCACTTTGTCAAGTACTTTTCTTCATGAATTTCTACAAGCATCATTGCCTTCTTCAAAGTGGCGGGTTCATGAGACTTGACATCACCACCAATAGGAGCTTTCAAGCCCCTTATATACTTAACAACAAGATAATGCTCATCAAAGTCGTCCAAGTATAATAGAAGCTTTAGAAACTTATGAGAATATTCCTTCACGGTAGTGATTTGCTCTAGCTTGTCCCATTCCACAATGTGATTGTCCCTTTGCATGCGAGAAGTAAACTCTTCTGCCATGTCATTCTTGAATTCTTCCCAAGTAGTGATGACATAACCATGAGATTGCTTCCTCCTCCACCAAGTGTGAGCAAAACCTTCAAGATGAAGTGAGGCAAAGTAGACTTTGGCAATCTCGCTCCTTGGGCTGATTTCGAAGTAGAGATCCATCTTGTTTGCCCACTCTTCAAACTCTTCGATAGAATTTGATTCTCCTTTGAACTTATTAAATATGATTTTGTCCTTCACAGCATTGTTAAAATCACCATGCATTCTTGAACCCCTCTGCCGTGCTCTTGGATCATCAAATCCTCTTCCTTCACCCAAGTGTCTATGCATTTGCTCATCTTCCAATTGCCAATCACCTGCATCTTTAAATCCCTTCTGTTCATACCCTCTTCTTGCATCTTGCATAAAGGATGAAGTTCTTGGAATACTGGCATTGGATCTCTCATAAGAAGCATCACCCATAGGTCTCTTGCCCTTGTCCATGTAAGAAGAATGTGGCATCATTTGAGGTGGCATCATTTGTCTTACTTTGTTCTCTTCTGGCATAGAAGGCTTTCCATCATGTTTGGCATCATAATGTACACCATCCATTGCATTCATATCGGCTTCTTGGTTGAGCTTGAGAGGAGCCAATGCACTAATGGCTTTCTCCAAGTCTTTTAACCCTCTTTGCATCACGTCATCCAGGTAGTGGTGTCGCTTGTCGAACCGTTCCATGAGGTGTTCACCAAATTGTTGTTGCCGATTTGTTTGGTTATTTTCAATCCTTTGAAACATACTCTCCATAGCCATTAACATCATGTCCACTGTTAGCGGAGTAGTTCCCAAAGATTGAGGCATTTCCATTGGCTGAGATTCATCTGGAGATGGTGCTTTTATGGTTGAACTTTCTTCATTCCTCGTTGATGAACTCGTTGCCATCATTGCTTCCGGTTGTCTTTGATCATTTTCATTCCGGGCTCCCTTGTTTTGACCTCCTCTAGTCATTTCCATGCGCTTAATTGATCCCCCTTTGCAAAGACCACTTACTTGATTTTTTTTTCTCTATTCAAACGGTATCCGATTTGGGTGATCTTTATATCAACGCGAAGCTCTCGACGAGACGAATAAGAATCCCCAAAAACAGATCTGAAAAAGTCAACAGCCTTTGACCAGTCAACTATATCGGCTGAAAGTCAACTCTTGATGTTAACCGCTCAATTCTTATCCGATTTGGGTGATCTTTATATCGATGCGAAGCTCTTGACGAGATGAGTAAGGATCCCCAAAAATAGATTTGAAAAAGTCAACAGCCTTTGACCAGTCAACTATTCTAGCTGAAAGTCAACTCTTGACTTTGACCGCTCAATACTACTCCAATTTGAGTGATCTTTAGCTTGTTTGAAAGAGGTTTTCGGGTAGATTGAAGGGCTTTCAGGACAGATTTGAAAAGCTTTTGAAAAACCCTAGAAATTCAAGGATTTGTCCTGGCTGCAAGTAGGCAAATTTTACAAAAATTTTGCCATAGTCTCCCCTCTTTTTGCACCAAATCTCAATCAAATCAAAGCATCTCAATCAAGTATTAAAATCCTTATGCATTTGACCACTGTAAGCAAATCAATCCTCAATCATTTTTCCATCTGAGCATCTGACCTTATGGCATCAATTTTGTCCTTTTGCATAAGAAGTCGATGTAGAGAATTTGCTTGTTTGCTCAAGTCGAATGAAGTGGTCGATGAAGCGCGTCGATGCTTGCCGATCTCCCGGCCAAGCACTTCTCACCCCTTCACCAAGTTTACATCCAAGGTGAAGGTTGAGGCCATTTCTTTACCACCAAGTACCTAATCCTCTTCCTTACCGCGTTACCCGGCACTAACGGCAAGGAAGATTCAAGACATTCTCCCCTTGGCCTCTCCTCCAAATGCCAAGGTACCCTTACTTCATTCTAGATTCTAGGAATAAAGTGGGGTACAATCGTGAGTGGAATGTGGTTACAAGCTCAAATGAATGAGTAGAGTTGACTTACAATTGATTTATAGCATGACTCATGCTCATTCATATCATAATACATGGTTCATAGTGCTTCCTTCATCACATCCACTCATGGCAATGTCAATACATTTCCACATACATCAACAACATCCAAGTGTTATGAAGCGGTGTACTCGGGTCGCGTTCTGGGCGCGAGTTTCCGCTCGGGACTAGAAAATCCAGTACAAAAGTGAAAACAGAGAGCACTTGCTGAATCCTGCACCTCAAGACCTATAGCTCGTCTCGAAGAGGACGACGAGCCGGTCGTTTTGAGTACTAGAACTCTAAAAACGGAGTTCGTATGAGAGAGTTATGACCAAAAACGTGCAACCGGCAATGGAAAATGGTGTCACCAAAAAGCAGGCTTCCAACCCAAAACATTTTATTCAATCCCCCAAATGTGCCCAAAGCTATGCTCACTTATGCCAATATGCAAGGCATAGCATTGAATGGCTATGTGTAGCATTCAAGCATTCATAATGCATAAAGAGCAGCATGAATGGCCATGATTAAAGTCCAATTTCTGAAAATGGGGGTTTTATGTGTAATAAAACCCTAATTCACTCCATAGCTTGAAAGAATGCTTCAAAATTGTAAGGAAGTGATGGAGCAACTCACCAATGTCACCCGGGAAGCCTTAATGCTTGAATTTGTTGAAGGAGATGAAGATTAGGGTCACTTTGGTGAAAAACGTGGGCAGCTTTGGTAGTGATTTTCAGCCACATTGGGAGCCCCATTGCTCATGGAAAATAGGTGAAATACTTCATAAAACATTGCTAGATACATGAGAGACTCAATGCCCTTTGCTCATGTTGAGATTCCATGGCTAGGGTTTGCAAGAAAGCTCCCAAACAAAAAACGTTTTTGATTAACAACTGCTAATCAAGATTAGAAATTTTCCCCAATTTGGTCCACTCATTCCAAAAAAAAAAAAGGTCCATGTGCTCAGATTTGAACCACAAACTCTACCTTAGCCATATCCCCTTCCCCCATGAATCAAATGAAGCAGAAATTTCACGAAATGAGAAGAAGAAAAGAAAAATTAAAAATCATGGATCAAAAGCCATGCTCTGATACCAATGAAAGAAAGTAACAGGGGTGGGTTAGTCCCTCACCAAGGGAGTGGCTCATGAAGGAGTCACCACTTAGCATCTCACGGGAGAAGCTCACCATTGATTCTTGGAATAGATAACATTATCATGAATGAGCCATAATCCCATTTACATTGGTATTTATACTCCACCCAAGAGTTCACACCTACTTACTAGTTGTCCATGGCCTTGGGCCCATAATGCTTTCTTACAATAGTAAAACAATAATCTTTAATAAATGAAAGATAACCTTGATGCCAATAAACCCTTACCTTTGTATTTTTCCAATTCTCTGTTTTTTTAATTTCCAAAAATAGAAATTGTATTTAGGTAATAGTTCTTGTACTTTAACTTTAGATGACCTTTTGATATCCATAGCTATAATTGACCTTTCCTATAATTATAGAGGTGAATTTCATGTATTTGAAGGAGCCATCACCTCTATAAAGGGATCCCCTCCCTCATTCTTTCTACACGCCTAGTGGAAGCTCATCATTTGCTTTAAAATATTTCCTTTATACCCCTGCAATACTTATATGACACACTTACACCTTGTACAGTAAGCTAGTCAAATAGGATATTTGAGCCAACTTTGGAGAGTGTAGGGCACTGAATTCTATGCTTGAAGTACCTCTAGACTTTTGAAGGATTTGGGAGTGGTTTTCTTCATTTCTTAGTGAAACAACATCAAGCCAAAACTATTATGCAAATAGGTATGCCTCTCATATTTCAAATTAGCAAACTACATGTCCCTTTCTTAGTGTTTTAAATCATTGTGTTTGTGAATTGATATTTATTTAAATCTTTGGTTGACTAAGAATATCAAAACATAGGGAAATGAATTTTTTATTAAGACCGATACACTCTTTAGCCTAGATATTGCTAAAATTGAATATATCTCTTCACTATAGTAAAACAATAATCTTTAATAAATGAAAAAGATGACCTTGATGCCAATAAACCCTTACATTTGTATTTTTCCAGTTCTCAATTTTTTTAATTTCCAAAAATATAAATTGTATTTAGGTAATAGTTCTTGTACTTTAACTTTAGATGACCTTTTGATATCCATAGCTATAATTGGCCTTTCCTATAATTAAATAAACAGTCATGACCCCTTAGGTTTTATTTGAGAATACTTAGCACTTTGTGAGTGGGATTTTACCTCAGATTTTCCCCTTGAGGTTTAGCATATGTTAAAAATTAGGTCTTTCTTTTTGAAACCTTTAAGAAACACTGGTAAAATAACGGGTAAAATTCATATAGACTCTCCAACTCTAGTTGCATTAGTGCATGGTGGGATCTTGCTATAGTAAGCCTTAGTCTAGCCCCTTTTTCCTTAACTCATCTAGTATGAAGTGCATGGTGACTGGGACTCATACATGCCAAAAAAGGTGAATTTCATGTATATGAAGGAGCCATCACCTAAATAAAGGGATCCCCTACCTCATTTTTTCTACACGCCTAGTGGAAGCTCATCATTTGCTTTGAAATATTTCCTTTATACCCCTGCAATACTTATATGACACACTTACACCTTGTATAGTAAGCTAGTCAAATAGGATATTTAAGCCAACTTTGGAGAGTGTAGGGCACTGAATTCTATGCTTGAAGTACCTGTGGATTTTTGAAAGATTTGGGAGTGGTTTTCTTCATTCGTTAGTGAAACAACATCAAGCCAAAACTATTATACAAATAGGTATGCCTCTCATATTCCTAAAATTAGCAAACTACATGCCCCTTTCTTAGTGTTTTAAATCATTGTGTTTGTGAATTGATATTTATTTAAATCTTTGATTGACTAAGAATATCAAAACATAGGGAAATGAATTTTTAATTAAGACCTATACACTCCGATAGCCTAGATATTACAAAAATTGAGTATATCTCTTCACTATAGTTTAAAAAAAAACCTTTAATAAATGAAAGATAACCTTGATGCCAATAAACCCTTACATTTGTATTTTTCCAGTTCTCTGTTTTTTTAATTCCCAAAAACAGAAAATGTATTTAGGTAATATTCTTGTACTTTAACTTTAGATGACCTTTTGATATCCATAGCTATAAATTGACCTTTCCTATAATTAAACAAACAGTCACCCTTAGGTTTTATTTAAGAATACTTAGCACTTTGTGAGTGGGATTTTACCTTAGAATAAGTTTAGCATATGTTAAAAATTAGGTCTTCCTTTTTGAAACCTTTAAGAAATACTGATAAAATAATGGGTCAAATTCATATAGGCTCTCCAACTCTAGTTGCATTAGTGCATGGTGGGATCTTGCTATAATAAGCCTAAGTCTAGCCCCTTTTTCCTTGAGTTAACTCATCTAATATGAAGTGCATGGTGAATGGGACTCATACCTGCCAAAAAAGTTGAATTTCATGTATATGAAGGAGCCATCACCTATATAAAGGGATCCCCTCCCTTATTTTTTCTACATGCCTAGTGGAAGCTCATCATTTGCTTTGAAATATTTCCTTTATACCCCTGCAATACTTTTATGACACACTTTCACCTTGTATAGTAAGCTAGTCAAATAGGATATTTAAGCCAACTTTTGAGAGTGTAGGACACTGAACTCTATGCTTAAAGTACCTCTGGATTTTTGAAGGATTTGGGAGTGGTTTTGTTCATTCGTTAGTGAAACAACATCAAGCCAAAACTATTATACGAATAGGTATGCCTCTCATAATTCAAATTAGCAAACTACATGCCCCTTTCTTAGTGTTTTAAATCATTGTGTTTGTGAATTGATATTTATTTAAATCTTTCGTTGACTAAGAATATCAAAACATAGGGAAATGAATTTTTAATTAAGACCTATAGACTCTTTAGCCTAGATATTTCTAAAATTGAATATATCTCTTCACTATAGTTAAAAAATAATCTTTAAAAAAAGAAAGATGACCTTTATGCCAATAAACCCTTACATTTGTATTTTTCCAGTTCTCTGTTTTTTTAATTTCAAAAAATACAAATTATATTTAGGTAACAGTTCTTGTACTTTAACTTTAGATGACCTTTTGATATCCATATCTATAATTGACCTTTTGATATCCATAGCTATAATTGACCTTTCCTATAATTAAAGAAACATTCACCCTTAGGTTTTATTTGAGAATACTTAGCACTTTGTGAGTGGGATTTTACCCCAGACTATACTTCTTGAAGTTTTGCATATAATAAAAATTAGGTCTTCCTTTTTGAAACCTTTAAGAAGTACTGGTAAAATAATGGGTAAAATTCATATAGGCTCTCCAACTCTAGTTGCATTAGTGCATGGTGGGATCTTGCTATAGTAAGCCTTAGTCTAGCCCCTTTTTCCTTGAGTTCACTCATCTAATATGACGTGCATGGTGACTAGGACTCACACATGCCAAAAAAGATGAATTTCATGTATATGAAGGAGCCATCACCTATATAAAGGGATCCCCTCCCTTATTTTTTCTACACGCTTAGTGGAAGCTCATCATTTGCTTTGAAATATTTCCTTTATACCCCAGAAATACTTATATGACACACTTACACCTTGTATAGTAAGCTAGTTAAGTAGGATATTTGAGCCAACTTTGGAGAGTGTAGGGCACTGAATTCTATGCTTGAAGTACCTATGGATTTTTGAAGGATTTGGGAGTGGTTTTCTTCATTCGTTAGTGAATTAACATCAAGCCAAAACTATTATACAAATAGGTATGCCTCTCATATTTCAAATTAGCAAACTACATGCCCCTTTCTTAGTGTTTTAAATCATTGTGTTTGTGAATTGATATTTATTTAAATCTTTGGTTGACTAAGAATATCAAAACATAGGGAACTGAATTTTTAATTAAGACCTATACACTCTTTAGCCTAGATATTGCTAAAATTGAATATATCTCTTCACTATAGTAAAACAATAATCTTTAATAAATGAAAGATGACCTTGATGCCAATAAACCCTTACATTTGTATTTTTCCAGTTCTCTGTTTTTTTAATTTTCAAAAATACAAATTGTATTTAGGTAACAGTTCTTGTACTTTAACTTTAGATGACCTTTTGATATCCATAGCTATAATTGACCTTTCCTATAATTAAATAAACAGTCACCCGTAGGTTTTATTTGAGAATACTTAGCACTTTGTGAGTGGGACTTTACCTCAGAATATACCCCTTGAAGTTTAGCATATGTTAAAAATTAGTTCTTCCTTTTTGAAACCTTTAAGTACTGATAACATAATAGGTCAAATTCATATAGACTCTCCAACTCTAGTTGCATTAGTGCATGGTGGGATCTTGCTATAGTAAGATTTAGTCTAGCCCCTTTTTCCTTCAGTTAACTCATCTAATATGAAGTGCATGGTGGCTGGGACTCATACATGCCAAAAAAGGTGAATTTCATGAATATGAAGGAGCCATCACCTATATAAAGGGATCCCCTCCCTCATTCTTTCTACATGCCTAGTGGAAGCTCATCATTTGCTTTGAAATATTTCCTTTATACCCCTGCAATACTTATATGACACACTTACACCTTGTATAGTAAGCTAGTCAAATAGTATATTTAAGCCAACTTTGGAGATTGTAGGGCACTGAATTCTATGCTTGAAGTACCTGTGGATTTTTGAAAGATTTGGAAGTGGTTTTCTTCATTCGTTATAGTGAAAGAACATCAAGCCAAAACTATTATACAAATAAGTATGCCTCTCATATTTCAAATTAGCAAACTACATGCCCCTTTCTTAGTGTTTTAAATCATTGTGTTTGTGAATTGATATTTATTTAAATCTTTGGTTGACTAAGAATATCAAAACATAGGGAAATGAATTTTTCATTAAGACCTATACACTCTTTAGCCTAGATATTGCTAAAATTGAATATATCTCTTCACTATAGTAAAAAAATAATCTTTGATAAATGAAAGATGAGCTTGATGCCAATAAACCCTTACATTTGTATTTTTCCAGTTCTCTTTTTTTTTAATTTCCAAAAATAGAAATTGTATTTAGGTAATAGTTCTTGTACTTTAACTTTAGATGACCGTTTGATATCCATAGCTATAAATTGACCTTTCCTATAATTAACAAACAGTCACCCTTAGGTTTTATTTGAGAATACTTAGCACTTTGTGAGTGGGATTTTACCTCAGAATATACCCCTTGAAGTTTAGCATATGTTAAAAATTAGGTCTTCCTTTTTGAAACCTTTAAGAAATACTGGTGAAATAACGGGTCAAATTCATATAGGCTCTCCAACTCTAGTTGCATTAGTGCATGGTGGGATCTTGCTATAGTAAGCCTTAGTCTAGCCCCTTTTTCCTTGAGTTAACTCATATAATATGAAGTGCATGGTGACTGGGACTCATACATGCCAAAAAAGGTGAATTTCATGTATATGAAGGAGCCATCACCTCTATAAAGGGATCCCCTCCCTCATTCTTTCTACACGCCTAGTGGAAGCTCATCATTTGCTTTGAAATATTTCTTTTATACCCCTGCAATACTTACATGACACACTTACACCTTGTATAGTAAGCTAGTCAAATAGGATATTTAAGCCAACTTTGGAGATTGTAGGGCACTGAATTCTATGCTTGAAGTACCTGTGGATTTTTGAAGGATTTGGGAGTGGTTTTCTTGATTCGTTAGTGAAACAACATCAAGCCAAAACTATTATACAAATAGGTATGCCTCTCATATTCCTAAAATTAGCAAACTACATGCCCCTTTCTTAGTGTTTTAAATCATTGTGTTTGTGAATTGATATTTATTTAAATCTTTGGTTGACTAAGAATATCAAAACATAGGGAAATGAATTTTTAATTAAGACCTATACACTCTTTAGCCTAGATATTACTAAAATTGAATATATCTCTTCACTATAGTAAAAAAATAATCTTTAATAAATGAAAGATGACCTTGATGCCAATAAACCCTTACATTTGTATTTTTCTAGCTCTCTGTTTTTTTAATTTCCAAAAATAGAAATTATATTTAGGTAATAGTTCTTGTACTTTAACTTTAGATGACCTTTTGATATCCATAGCTATAAATTGACCTTTCCTATAATTAAAGAAACAGTCATGACCCCTTAGGTTTTATTTGAGAATACTTAGCACTTTGTGAGTGGGATTTTACCTCAGATTTACCCCTTGAGGTTTAGCATATGTTAAAAATTAGGTCTTCCTTTTTGAAACCTTTAAGAAGCACTCGTAAATTAATGGGTCAAATTCATATAGGCTCTCCAACTCTAGTTTCATTAGTGCATGGTGGGATCTTGCTATAGTAAGCCTTAGTGTAGCCCCTTTTTCCTTGAGTTAACTCATCTAATATGAAGTGCATGGTGACTAGGACTCATACATGCCAAAAAAGGTGAATTTCACGTATATGAAGGAGCCATCACCTATATAAAGGGATCCCCTCCCTCATTTTTTCTACACGCCTAGTGGAAGCTCATCATTTGCTTTGAAATATTTCCTTTATACCCCTGCAATACTTATATGACACACTTACACCTTGTATAGTAAGCTAGTCAAATAGGATATTTGAGCCAACTTTGGAGAGTGTAGGGCACTGAATTTTATGCTTGAAGTACCTCTGGATTTTTGAAGGATTTGGGAGTGGTTTGCTTCATTCCTTAGTGAAACAACATCAAGCCAAAACTATTATACAAATAGGTATGCCTCTCATATTTCAAATTAGCAAACTACATTCCCCTTTCTTAGTGTTTTAAATCATTGTGTTTGTGAATTGATATTTATTTAAATCTTTCGTTGACTAAGAATATCAAAACATAGGGAAATGAATTTTTAATTAAGACCGATACACTCTTTAGCCTAGATATTGCTAAAATTGAATATTTCTCTTTACTATAGTAAAACAATAATCTTTAATAAATGAAAGATGACCTTGATGCCAATAAACCCTTACATTTGTATTTTTCTAGTTCTCTATTTTTTTAATTTCCAAAAATAGAAACTGTATTTAGGTAATAGTTCTTGTACTTTAACTTTAGATGACCTTTTGATATCCATAGCTATAATTGACCTTTCCTATAATTAAATAAACAGTCATGACCCCTTAGGTTTTATTTGAGAATACTTAGCACTTTGTGAGTGGGATTTTACCTCAGATTTACCCCTTGAGGTTTAGCATATGTTAAGAATTAGGTCTTCCTTTTTGAAACCTTTAAGAAGCACTGGTAAAATAATGGGTCAAATTCATATAGACTCTGCAACTCTAGTTGCATTAGTGCATGGTGGAATCTTGCTATAGTAAGCCTTAGTCTAGCCCCTTTTTCCTTGAGTTAACTCATCTACTATGAATTGCATGGTGACTGGGACTCATACATGCCAAAACAGGTGAATTTCATGTATATGAAGGAGCTATCACCTATATAAAGGGATCCCCTCCCTCATTTTTTCTACACGCCTAGTGGAAGCTCATCATTTGCTTTGAAATATTTCCTTTATACCCCAGCAATACTTATATGACACACTTACACCTTGTATAGTAAGCTAGTCAAATAGGATATTTAAGCCAACTTTGGAGAGTGTAGGGCACTGAATTCTATGCTTAAAGTACTTGTGGATTTTTGAAGGATTTGGGAGTGGTTTTGTTCATTCGTTAGTGAAACAACATCAAGCCAAAACTATTATACAAATAGGTATGCCTCTCATAATTCAAATTAGCAAACTACATGCCCCTTTCTTAGTGTTTTAAATCATTGTGTTTGTGAATTGATATTTATTTAAATCTTTGGTTGACTAAGAATATCAAAACATAGGAAACTGAATTTTTAATTAAGACCTATAGACTCTTTAGCCTAGATATTGCTAAAATTGAATATATCTTTAATAAAAGAAAGATGACCTTAATGCCAATAAACCCTTACATTTGTATTTTTCCAGTTCTCTGTTTTTTTAATTTCCAAGAATACAAATTGTATTTAGGTAACAGTTCTTGTACTTTAACTTTAGATGACCTTTTGATATCCATAGCTATAATTGACCTTTTGATATCCATAGCTATAATTGACCTTTCCTATAATTAAAGAAACATTCACCCTTAGGTTTTATTTGAGAATACTTAGCACTTTGTGAGTGGGATTTTACCTCAGACTATACTTCTTGAAGTTTTGCATATAATAAAAATTAGGTCTTCCTTTTTGAAACCTTTAAGAAGTACTGGTAAAATAATGGGTAAAATTCATATAGGCTCTCCAACTCTAGTTGCATTAGTGCATGGTGGGATCTTGCTATAGTAAGCCTTAGTCTAGCCCCTTTTTCCTTGAGTTAACTCATCTAATATGAAGTGCATGGTGACTAGGACTCATACATGGCAAAAAAGATGAATTTCATGTATATGAAGGAGCCATCACCTATATAAAGGGATCCCCTCCATCATTCTTTCTACACGTCACTGGAAGCTCATCATTTGCTTTGAAATATTTCCTTTATACCCCTGCAATACTTATATGACACACTTACACCTTGTATAATAAGCTAGTCAAATAGGATATTTAAGCCAACTTTGGAGAGTGTAGGGCACTGAATTCTATGCTTGAAGTACCTATGGATTTTTGAAGGATTTGGGAGTGGTTTTCTTCATTCGTTAGTGAAACAACATCAAGCCAAGACTATTATACAAATAGGTATGCCTCTCATATTTCAAATTAGCAAACTACATGCCCCTTTCTTAGTGTTTTAAATCATTGTTTTTGTGAATTGATATTTATTTAAATCTTTGGTTGACTAAGAATATCAAAACATAGGGAAATGAATTTTTAATTAAGACCTATACACTCTTTAGCCTAGATATTGCTAAAATTGAGTATATCTCTTCACTATAGTATAAAAAAAAAAATCTTTAATAAATGAAAGATGACCTTGATGCCAATAAACCCTTACATTTGTATTTTTCTAGTTCTCTGTTTTTTGAATTTTCAAAAATGCAAATTGTATTTAGGTAATAATTCTTGTACTTTAACTTTAGATGACCTTTTACAATCCATACCTATAATTGACCTTTCCTATAATTAAATAAACAGTCATGACCCCTTAGGTTTTATTTGAGAATACTTAGGACTTTGTGAGTGGGATTTTACTTAATAATTACCCCTTGAGGTTTAGCATATGTGAAAAATTAGGTCTTCCTTTTTGAAACCTTTAAGAAGTACTGGTAAAATAATGGGTCAAATTCATATAGACTCTCCAACTCTAGTTGCATTAGTGCATGGTGGGATCTTGCTATAGTAAGCCTTAGTCTAGCCCCTTTTTCCTTGAGTTAACTCATCTAATATGAAGTGCATGGTGACTGGGACTCATACATGCCAAAGAAGGTGAATTTCATGTATATGAAGGAGCCATCACCTATATAAAGGGATCCCCTCCCTCTATTATTCTACACGCCTAGTGGAAGCTCATCATTTGCTTTGAAATATTTCCTTTATACCCCAAAAATACTTATATGACACACTTACACCTTGTATAGTAAGCTAGTTAAGTAGGATATTTGAGCCAACTTTGGGGAGTGTAGGGCACTGAATTCTATGCTTGAAGTACCTCTGGATTTTTGAAGGATTTGGGAGTGGTTTTCTTCATTCCTTAGTGAAACAACATCAAGCCAAAACTATTATACAAATAGGTATGCCTCTCATAATTCAAATTAGCAAACTACATTCCCCTTTCTTAGTGTTTTAAATCATTGTGTTTGTGAATTGATATTTATTTAAATCTTTGGTTGACTAAGAATATCAAAACATAGGGAAATGAATTTTTAATTAAGACCTATACACTCTTTAGCCTAGATATTACTAAAATTGAATATATCTCTTCACTATAGTTAAAAAATAATCTTTAATAAATGAAAGATGACCTTGATGCCAATAAACCCTTACCTTTGTATTTTTCCAGTTCTTTGTTTTTTTAATTTCCAAAAATAGAAATTGTATTTAGGTAATAGTTCTTGTACTTTAACTTTAGATGACCTTTTGATATGCATAGCTATAAATTGACCTTTCCTATAATTAAACAAACAGTCACCCTTAGGTTTTATTTGAGAATACTTGGCACTTTGTGAGTGGGATTTTACCTCAGAATATACCCCTTGAAGTTTAGCATATGTTAAAAATTAGGTCTTCCTTTTTGAAACCTTTAAGAAGTACTGGTAAAATAATAGGTCAAATTCATATAGGCTCTCCAACTCTAGTTGCATTAGTGCATGGTGGGATCTTGCTATAGTAAGCCTAAGTCTAGCCCCTTTTTCCTTGAGTTAACTCATCTAATATGAAGTGCATGGTGAATGGGACTCATACCTGCCCAAAAAGTTGAATTTCATGTATATGAAGGAGCCATCACCTATATAAAGGGATACCCTCCCTTATTTTTTCTACATGCCTAGTGGAAGCTCATCATTCGCTTTGAAATATTTCCTTTATACCCCTGCAATACTTATATGACACACTTACACCTTGTATAGTAAGCTAGTCAAATAGGATATTTAAGCCAACTTTTGAGAGTGTAGGACACTGAACTCTATGCTTAAAGTACCTCTGAATTTTTGAAGGATTTGGGAGTGGTTTTGTTCATTCGTTAGTGAAACAACATCAAGCCAAAACTATTATACGAATAGGTATGCCTCTCATAATTCAAATTAGCAAACTACATGCCCCTTTCTTAGTGTTTTAAATCATTGTGTTTGTGAATTGATATTTATTTGAATCTTTGGTTGACTAAGAATATCAAAACATAGGGAAATGAATTTTTAATTAAGAACTATAGACTCTTTAGCCTAGATATTGCTAAAATTGAATATATCTCTTCACTATAGTTAAAAAATAATCTTTAATAAAAGAAAGATGACCTTGATGCCAATAAACCCTTACATTTGTATTTTTCTAGTTCTCTGTTTTTTTAATTTCCAAAAATACAAATTGTATTTAGGTAACAGTTCTTGTACTTTAACTTTAGATGACCTTTTGATATCCATAGCTATAATTGACCTTTTGATATCCATAGCTATAATTGACCTTTCCTATAATTAAAGAAACAGCCACCCTTAGGTTTTATTTGAGAATACTTAGCACTTTGTGAGTGGGATTTTACCTCAGACTATACTTCTTGAAGTTTTGCATGTAATAGAAATTAGGTCTTCCTTTTTGAAACCTTTAAGAAGTACTGGTAAAATAATGGGTAAAATTCTTGCTATAGTAAGCCTTAGTCTAGCCCCTTTTTCCTTGAGTTAACTTATCTAATATGAAGTGCATGGTGACTAGGACTCATACATGCCAAAAAAGATGAATTTCATGTATATGAAGGAGCCATCACCTATATAAAGGGATCCCCTCCATCATTCTTTCTACACGTTAGTGGAAGCTCATCATTTGCTTTGAAATATTTCCTTTATACCCCTGCAATACTTATATGACACACTTACACCTTGTATAATAAGCCAGTCAAATAGGATATTTAAGCCAACTTTGGAGAGTGTAGGGCACTAAATTCTATGCTTGAAGTACCTGTGGATTTTTGAAGGATTTGGGAGTGGTTTTCTTCATTCGTTAGTGAAACAACATCAAGCCAAAACTATTATACAAATAGGTATGCCTCTCATATTTCAAATTAGCAAACTACATGCCCCTTTCTTAGTGTTTTAAATCATTATTTTTGTGAATTGATATTTATTTAAATCTTTGGTTGACTAAGAATATCAAAACATAGGGAAATGAATTTTTTATTAAGACCTATACACTCTTTAGCCTAGATATTGCTAAAATTGAATATATCTCTTCACTATAGTAAAAAAAAAAATCTTTAATAAATAAAGATGACCTTGATGCCAATAAACCCTTACATTTGTATTTTTCCAGTACTCTGTCTTTTTAATTTCCAAAAATAGAAATTGTATTTAGGTAATAATTCGTGTACTTAAACTTTAGATGACCTTTTGATATCCATAGCTATAATTGACCTTTCCTATAATTAAATAAACAGTCATGACCCCTTAGGTTTTATTTGAGAATACTTAGTACTTTGTGAGTGGGATTTTACTTAATAATTACCCCTTGAGGTTTAGCATATGTTAAAAATTAGGTCTTCCTTTTTGAAACCTTTAAGAAGTACTGGTAAAATAATGGGTCAAATTCATATAGACTCTCCAACTCTAGTTGCATTAGTGCATGGTGGGATCTTGCTATAGTAAGCCATAGTCTAGCCCCTTTTTCCTTGAGTTAACTCATATAATATGAAGTGCATGGTGACTGGGACTCATACATGCCAAAAAAGGTGAATTTCATCTATATGAAGAAGCCATCACCTATATAAAGGGATCCCCTCCCTCTATTATTCTAAACGCCTAGTGGAAGCTCATCATTTGCTTTGAAATATTTCCTTTATACCCCTGCAATACTTATATGACACACTTACACCTTGTATAGTAAGCTAGTTAAGTAGGATATTTGAGCCAACTTTGGAGAGTATAGGGCACTGACCTCTTTGCTTGAAGTACCTCTGGATTTTTGAAGGATTTGGGAGTGGTTTTCTTCATTCGTTAGTGAATTAACATCAAGCCAAAACTATTATACAAATAGGTATGCCTCTCATATTTCAAATTAGCAAACTACATGCCCCTTTCTTAGTGTTTTAAATCATTGTGTTTGTGAATTGATATTTATTTAAATCTTTGGTTGACTAAGAATATCAAAACATAGGAAAATGAATTTTTAATTAAGACCTATACACTCTTTAGCCTAGATATTGCTAAAATTGAATATATCTCTTCACTATAGTAAAACAATAATCTTTAATAAATGAAAGATGACCTTGATGCCAAATAAACCCTTACATTTATATTTTTCCAGTTCTCTGTTTTTTTAATTTCCAAAAATAGAAATTGTATTTAGGTAATAGTTCTTGTAATTTAACTTTAGATGACCTTTTGATATCCATAGCTATAATTGACCTTTCCTATAATTAAATAAACAGTCATGACCCCTTAGGTTTTATTTGAGAATACTTAGCACTTTGTGAGTGGGATTTTACCTCAGATTTACCCCTTGAGGTTTAGCATATGTTAAAAATTAGGTCTTCCTTTTTGAAACCTTTAAGAAGCACTAGTAAAATAATGAGTCAAATTCATATAGACTCTCCAACTCTAGTTGCATTAGTGCATGGTGGGATCTTGCTATAGTAAGTCTTAGTCTAGCCCCTTCTTCCTTGAGTTAACTCATTTAGTATGAAGTGCATGGTGACTGGGACTCATACATGCCAAAAAAGGTGAATGTCATGTATATGAAGGAGTCATCACCTATATACAGTGATCCCCTCCCTCTATTTTTCTACACGCCTAGTTGAAGCTCATCATTTGCTTTGAAATATTTCCTTCATACCCCTGCAATACTTATGTGACACACTTACACCTTGTATAGTAAGCTAGTCAAATAGGATATTTGAGCCACCTTTGGAGAGTGTAGGGCACTGAATTCTATGCTTGAAGTACCTCTGGATTTTTGAAGGATTTGGGAGTGGTTTTCTTCATTCGTTAGTGAAACAACATCAAGCCAAAACTATTATACAAATAGGTATGCCTCTCATATTTCAAATTAGCAAACTACATGCCCCTTTCTTAGTGTTTTAAATCATTGTGTTTTGGTAAAATAATGGGTCAAATTCATATAGACTCTCCAACTCTAGTTGCATTAGTGCATGGTGGGTTCTTGCTATAGTAAGCCTTAGTCTAGCCCCTTTTTCCTTGAGTTAACTCATCTAGTATGAAGTGCATGGTGACTGGGACTCATACATGCCAAAAAAGGTGAATTTCATGTATATGAAGAAGCCATCACCTATATAAAAAGATCCCCTCCCTCATTTTTTCTACACGCCTAGTGGAAGCTCATCATTTGCTTTCAAATATTTCCTTTATACCCCTGCAATACTTATATGACACACTTACACCTTGTATAGTAAGCCAGTCAAATAGGATATTTAAGCCATCTTTGGAGAGTGTAGGGCACTGAATTCTATGCTTGAAGTACTTGTGGATTTTTCAAGGATTTGGGAGTGGTTTTCTTCATTCGTTAGTGAAACAACATCAAGCCAAAACTATTATACAAATAGGTATGCCTCTCATATTTCAAATTAGCAAACTACATGCCCCTTTCTTAGTGTTTTAAATCATTGTGTTTGTGAATTGATATTTATTTAAATCTTTGGTTGACTAAGAATAGGAAAACATAGGGAAATGAATTTTTAATTAAGACCTATACACTCTTTAGCCTAGATATTACTAAAATTGAATATATCTCTTCACTATAGTAGAAAAAAAATCTTTAATAAATGAAAGATGACCTTGATGCCAATAAACCCGTACATTTGTATTGTCCCAATTCTCTGTTTTTTTAATTCCCAAAAATAGAAATTGTATTTAGGTAATAGTTCTTGTACTTTAACTTTAGATGACCTTTTGATATCCATAGCTATAAATTGACCTTTCCTATAATTAAACAAACAGTAACCCTTAGGTTTTATTTGAGAATACTTAGCACTTTGTGAGTGGGATTTTACCTCAAGATATACCCCTTGAAGTTTAGCATATGTTAAAAATTAGGTCTTCCTTTTTGAAACCTTTAAGAAGTACTGGTAAAATAATGTGTCAAATTCATATAGGCTCTCCAACTCTAGTTGCATTAGTGCATGGTGGGATCTTGCTATAGTAAGCCTTAGTCTAGCCCCTTTTTCCTTGAGTTAACTCATCTAATATGAAGTGCATGGTGAATGGGACTCATACATGCCAAAAAAGGTGAATTTCATGTATATGAAGGAGCCATCACCTATATAAAGGGATCCCCTCCCTCATTTTTTCTACACGCCTAGTGGAAGCTCATCATTTGCTTTGAAATATTTCCTTTATACCCCTGCAATACTTATATGACACACTTACACCTTGTATAGTAAGCTAGTCAAATAGGATATTTAAGCCAACTTTGGAGAGTGTAGGGCACTGAATTCTATGCTTGAAGTACCTCTGGACTTTTGAAGGATTTGGGAGTGGTTTTCTTCATTCGTTAGTGAATTAACATCAAGCCAAAACTATTATACAAATAGGTATGCCTCTCATAATTCAAATTAGCAAACTACATGCCCCTTTCTTAGTGTTTTAAATCATTGTGTTTGTGAATTGATATTTATTTAAATCTTTGGTTGACTAAGAATATCAAAACATAGGGAAATGAATTTTTAATTAAGACCTATACACTCTCTGGCCTAGATATTGCTAAAATTGAATATATCTCTTCACTATAGTAAAAAAATAATCTTTAATAAATGAAAGATGACCTTGATGCCAATAAACCCTTACATTTGTATTTTTCCAGTTTTCTGTTTTTTTAATTTCCAAAAATAGAAATTGTATTTAGGTAATTATTCTTGTACTTTAACTTTAGATGACCTTTTGATATCCATAGCTATAATTGACCTTTCCTATAAATAAATAAACAGTCATGACCCCTTAGGTTTTATTTGAGAATACTTAGTACTTTGTGAGTGGGATTTTAGCTCAGAATATACCCCTTGAAGTTTAGCATATGTTAAAAATTAGGTCTTTCTTTTTGAAACCTTTAAGAAGTACTGATAAAATAATGGGTCAAATTCATATAGACTCTCCAACTCTAGTTGCATTAGTGCATGGTGGGATCTTGCTATAGTAAGCCTTAGTCTAGCCCCTTTTTCCTTGAGTTAACTCATCTAATATGAAGTGCATGGCGATTGGGACTCATACATGCCAAAAAAGGTGAATTTCATGTATATGAAGGAGCCATCACCTATATAAAGGGATCCCCTCCCTCATTTTTTCTACACGCTTAGTGGAAGCTCATCATTTGCTTTGAAATATTTCCTTTATACCCCAGTAATACTTATATGACACACTTACACCTTGTATACTAAGCTAGTCAAATAGGATATTTGAGCCAACTTTGGAGAGTGTAGGGTACTGAATTGTATGCTTGAAGTACCTCTGGATTTTTGAAGGATTTGGGAGACGGTTTTCTTCATTCGTTAGTGAAGCAACATCAAGCCAAAACTATTATACAAATAGGTATGCCTCTCATATTTCAAATTAGCAAACTACATGTCCCTTTCTTAGTGTTTTAAATCATTGTGTTTATGAATTGATATTTATTTAAATCTTTGGTTGACTAAGAATATGAAAACATAGGGAAATGAATTTTTAATTAAGACCGATACACTCTTTAGCCTAGATATTGCTAAAATTGAATATATCTCTTCACTATAGTAAAATAATAATCTTTAATAAATGAAAGATGACCTTGATGCCAATAAACCCTTACATTTGTATTTTTCCAGTTCTCTATTTTTATAATTTCAAAAAATAGAAATTGTATTTACGTAATAGTTCTTGTACTTTAAATTTAGATGACCTTTTGATATCCATAGCTATAAATTGACCTTTCCTATAGATTGACCTTTCCTATAATTAAACAAACAGTCACCCTTAGGTTTTATTTGAGAATACTTAGCACTTTGTGAGTGGGATTTTACCTCAGAATATACCCCTTGAAGTTTAGCATATGTTAAAAATTAGGTCTTCCTTTTTGAAACCTTTAAGAAGTACTGGTAGAATAATGGGTCAAATTCATATAGGCTCTCCAACTCTAGTTGCATTAGTGCATGGTGGGATCTTGGTATAGTAAGCCTTAGTCTAGCCCCTTTTTCCTTGAGTTAACTCATCTAATATGAGGTGCATGGTGACTGGGACTCATACATGCCAAAAAAGGTGAATTTCATGTATATGAAGGAGCCATCACCTATATGAAGGGATCCCCTCCCTCATTTTTTCTACACGCCTAGTGGAAGCTCATTATTTGCTTTGAAATATTTCCTTTATACCCCTGCAATACTTATATGACACACTTACACCTTGTATAGTAAGCTAGTCAAATAGGATATTTGAGCCAACGTTAGAGAGTGTAGGGCACTGAATTCTATGCTTGAAGTACCTCTGGATTTTTGAAGGATTTGGGAGTGGTTTTCTTCATTCCTTAGTGAAACAACATCAAGCCAAAACTATTATACAAAAAGGTATGCCTCTCATATTTCAAATTAGCAAACTACATGCCCCTTTCTTAGTGTTTTAAATCATTGTGTTTTTGAATTGATAGTTATTTAATTTTTGGTTGACTAAGAATATGAAAACATAGGGAAATGAATTTTTAATTAAGATCTATACACTCTTTAGCCTAGATATTGCTAAAATTGAATATATCTCTTCACTATACTAAAAAAATAATCTTTGATAAATGAAAGATGACCTTGATGCCAATAAACCCTTACATTTGTATTTTTCCAGTTCTCTGTTTTTTAATTTCCAAAAATAGAAATTGTATTTAGGTAATAGTTCTTGTACTTTAACTTTAGATGACCTTTTGATATCCATAGCTATAAATTGACCTTTCCTATAATTAACAAACAGTCACCCTTAGGTTTTATTTGAGAATACTTAGCACTTTGTGAGTGGGATTTTAGCTCAGAATATAACCCTTGAAGTTTAGCATATGTTAAAAATTAGGTCTTCCTTTTTGAAACCTTTAAGAAGTACTGGTGAAAGGGTCAAATTCATATAGGCTCTGCAACTCTAGTTGCATTAGTGCATGGTGGGATCTTGCTATAGTAAGCCTTAGTCTAACCCCTTTTTCCTTGAGTTAACTCGTATAATATGAAGTGCATGGTGACTGGGACTCATACATGCCAAAAAAGGTGAATTTCATGTATATGAAGGAGCCATCACCTCTATAAAGGGATCTCCTCCCTCATTCTTTCTACACGCCTAGTGGAAGCTCATCATTTGCTTTGAAATATTTCATTTATACCTTTGCAATACTTATATGACACACTTACACCTTGTATAGTAAGCTAGTCAAATAGGATATTTAAGCCAACTTTGGAGAGTGTAGGGCACTGAATTCTATGCTTGAAGTACTTGTGGATTTTTGAAGGATTTGGGAGTGGTTTTCTTCATTCGTTAGTGAAACAACATCAAGCCAAAACTATTATACAAATAGGTATGCCTCTCATATTTCAAATTAGCAAACTACATGCCCCTTTCTTAGTGTTTTAAATCATTGTGTTTGTGAATTGATATTTATTTAAATCTTTGGTTGACTAAGAATATCAAAACATAGGGAAATGAATTTTTAATTAAGACCTATACACTGTTTAGCCTAGATATTGCTAAAATTGAACATATCTCTTCACTATAGTAAAAAAATAATCTTTAATAAATGAAAGATGACCTTGATGCCAATAAACCCTTACATTTGTATTTTTCCAGTTCTCTGTTTTTTTAATTTCCAAAAATAGAAATTGTATTTAGGTAACAGTTCTTGTACTTTAACTTTAGATGACCTTTTGATATCCATAGCTATAATTGACCTTTCCTATAATTAAATAAACAGTCAACCGTAGGTTTTATTTAAGAATACTTAGCACTTTGTGAGTGGGATTTTACCTCAGAATATACCCCTTGAAGTTTAGCATATGTTAAAAATTAGGTCTTCCTTTTTGAAACCTTTAAGAAGTACTGATAAAATAATGGGTCAAATTCATATAGACTCTCCAACTCTAGTTGCATTAGTGCATGGTGGGATCTTGCTATAGTAAGACTTAGTCTAGCCCCTTTTTCCTTCAGTTAACTCATCTAATATGAAGTGCATGGCGGTTGGGACTCATACATGCCAAAAAAGGTGAATTTCATGTATATGAAGGAGCCATCACCTATATAAAGGGATCCCCTCCCTCATTCTTTCTACATGCCTAGTGGAAGCTCATCATTTGCTTTGAAATATATTTCCTTTATACCCCTGCAATACTTATATGACACACTTACAACTTGTATAGTAAGCTAGCCAAATAGGATATTTAAGCCAACTTTGGAGATTGTAGGGCACTGAATTCTATGCTTGAAGTACCTGTGGATTTTTGAAGGATTTGGGAGTGGTTTTCTTCATTCGTCAACATCAAGCCAAAACTATTATACAAATAGGTATGCCTCTCATATTTCAAATTAGCAAACTACATGCCCCTTTCTTAGTGTTTTAAATCATTGTGTTTGTGAATTGATATTTATTTAAATCTTTGGTTGACTAAGAATATCAAAACATAGGGAAATGAATTTTTAATTAAGACCTATACACTCTTTAGCCTAGATATTGCTAAAATTGAATATATCTCTTCACTATAGTTAAAAAATAATCTTTAATAAATGAAAGATGACCTTGATGCCAATAAGCCCTTACATTTGTATTTTTCCAGTTCTCTATTTTTTTAATTTCCAAAAATAGAAATTGTATTTAGGTAATAGTTCTTGTACTTTAACTTTAGATGACCTTTTGATATCCATAGCTATAATTAACCTTTCCTATAATAAAAGAAACAATCACCCTTATGTTTTATTTGAGAATACTTAGCACTTTGTGAGTGGGATTTTACCTCAGAATATACCCCTTGAAGTTTAGCATATGTTAAAAATTAGGTCTTCCTTTTTGAAACCTTTAAGAAGTACTGATAAAATAATGCGTCAAATTCATATAGGCTCTCCAACTCTAGTTGCATTAGTGCATGGTGGGATCTTGCTATAGTAAGCCTTAGTGTAGCCCCTTTTTCCTTGAGTTAACTCATCTAATATGAAGTGCATGGTGACTGGGACTCATACATGCCTAAAAAGGTGAATTTCACGTATATGAAGGAACCATCACCTATATAAAGGGATCCCCTCCCTCATTTTTTCTACACGCCTAGTGGAAGCGCATCATTTGCTTTGAAATATTTCCTTTATACCCCTGCAATACTTATATGACACACTTACACCTTGTATAGTAAGCTAGTCAAATAGGATATTTAAGCCAACTTTGGAGATTGTAGGGCACTGAATTCTATGCTTCAAGTTCCTGTGGATTTTTGAAAGATTTGGGAGTGGTTTTCTTCATTCGTTAGTGAATCAACATCAAGCCAAAACTATTATACAAATAGGTATGCCTCTCATATTTCAAATTAGCAAACTACATGCCCCTTTCTTAGTGTTTTAAATCATTGTGTTTGTGAATTGATATTTATTTAAATTTTTGGTTGACTAAGAATATCAAAACATAGGGAAATGAATTTTTAATTAAGACCTATACACTCTTTAGCCTAGATATTACTAAAATTGAATATATCTCTTCACTATAGTAAAAAAATAATCTTTAATAAATGAAAGATGACCTTGATGCCAATAAACCCTTACATTTGTATTTTTCCAGTTCTCTGTTTTTTTAATTTCCAAAAATAGAAATTGTATTTAGGTAATTGTTCTTGTACTTTAACTTTAGATGACCTTTTTATATCCATAGCTATAATTAACCTTTCCTATAATAAAAGAAACAGTCACCCTTAGGTTTTATTTGAGAATACTTAGCACTTTGTGAGTGGGATTTTACCTCAGAATATACCCCTTGAAGTTAAGCATATGTTATAAATTAGGTCTTCCTTTTTGAAACCTTTAAGAAGTACTGATAAAATAATGGGTCAAATTCATATAGGCTCTCCAACTCTAGTTGCATTAGTGCATGGTGGGATCTTGCTATAGTAAGCCTTAGTGTAGCCCCTTTTTCCTTGAGTTAACTCATCTAATATGAAGTGCATGGTGACTGGGACTCATACATGCCTAAAAAGGTGAATTTCACGTATATGAAGGAGCCATCACCTATATAAAGGGATCCCCTCCCTCATTTTTTCTACACGCCTAGTGGAAGCGCATCATTTGCTTTGAAATATTTCCTTTATACCCCTGCAATACTTATATGACACACTTACACCTTGTATAGTAAGCTAGTCAAATAGGATATTTAAGCCAACTTTGGAGATTGTAGGGCACTGAATTCTATGCTTCAAGTACCTGTGGATTTTTGAAAGATTTGGGAGTGGTTTTCTTCATTCGTTAGTGAATCAACATCAAGCCAAAACTATTATACAAATAGGTATGCCTCTCATATTTCAAATTAGCAAACTACATGCCCCTTTCTTAGTGTTTTAAATCATTGTGTTTGTGAATTGATATTTATTTAAATTTTTGGTTGACTAAGAATATCAAAACATAGGGAAATGAATTTTTAATTAAGACCTATACACTCTTTAGCCTAGATATTACTAAAATTGAATATATCTCTTCACTATAGTAAAAAAATAATCTTTAATAAATGAAAGATGACCTTGATGCCAATAAACCCTGACATTTGTATTTTTCCAGTTCTCTGTTTTTTTAATTTCCAAAAATAGAAATTGTATTTAGGTAATAGTTCTTGTACTTTAACTTTAGATGACCTTTTGATATCCATAGCTATAATTAACCTTTCCTATAATTAAAGAAACAGTCACCCTTAGGTTTTATTTGAGAATACTTAGCACTTTGTGAGTGGGATTTTACCTCAGAATATACCCCTTGAAGTTTAGCATATGTTAAAAATTAGGTCTTCCTTTTTGAAACCTTTAAGAAGTACTGATAAAATAATGGGTCAAATTCATATAGGCTCTCCAACTCTAGTTGCATTAGTGCATGGTGGGATCTTGCTATAGTAAGCCTTAGTGTAGCCCCTTTTTCCTTGAGTTACCTCATCTAATATGAAGTGCATGGTGACTGGGACTCATACATGCCAAAAAAAGGTGAATTTCATGTATATGAAGGAGCCTTCACCTATATAAAGGGATCCCCTCCCTCATTTTTTCTACACGCCTAGTGGAAGCTCATCATTTGCTTTCAAATATTTCCTTTATACCCCTGCAATACTTATATGACACACTTACACCTTGTATAGTAAGCTAGTCAAATAGGATATTTGAGCCAACTTTGGAGAGTGCAGGGCACTGAATTTTATGCTTGAAGTACCTCTGGATTTTGTAAGGATTTGGGAGTGGTTTTCTTCATTCCTTAGTGAAACAACATCAAGCCAAAACTATTATACAAATAGGTATGCCTCTCATATTTCAAATTAGCAAACTACATGCCCCTTTCTTAGTGTTTTAAATCATTGTGTTTGTGAATTGATATTTATTTAAATCTTTGGTTGACTAAGAATATCAAAACATAGGGAAATGAATTTTTAATTAAGACCGATACACTCTTTAGCCTAGATATTGCTAAAATTGAATATATCTCTTCACTATAGTAAAACAATAATCTTTAATAAAAGAAAGATGACCTTGATGCCAATAAACCCTTTACATTTGTATTTTTCAAGTTCTCTGTTTTTTTAATTTCCAAAAATAAAAATTGTATTTAGGTAATAGTTCTTGTACTTTAAGTTTAGATGACCTTTTGATATCCATAGCTATATTTGACCTTTTCTATAATTAAATAAATAGTCATGACCCCTTAGGTTTTATTTGAGAATACTTAGCACTTTGTGAGTGGGATTTTACCTCAGATTTACCCCTTGAGGTTTAGCATATGTTAAAAATTAGGTCTTCCTTTTTGAAACCTTTAAGAAGCACTAGTAAAATAATGGGTCAAATTCATATAGACTCTCCAACTCTAGTTGCATTAGTGCATGGTGGGATCTTGCTATAGTAAGCCTTAGTCTAGCCCCTTTTTCCTTGAGTTAACTCATCTAGTATGAAGTGCATGGTGACTGGGACTCATACATGCCAAAAAAGGTGAATTTCATGTATATGAAGGAGCCATCACCTATATAAAGGGATCCCCTCCCTCATTTTTTCTACACGCCTAGTGGAAGCTCATCATTTGCTTTGAAATATTTCCTTTATACCCCTGCAATACTTATATGACACACTTACACCTTGTATAGTAAGCTAGTCAAATAGGATATTTGAGCCAACTTTGGAGAGTGTAGGGCACTGAATTCTATGCTTGAAGTACCTCTGGATTTTTGAAGAATTTCGGAGTGGTTTTCTTCATTCGTTAGTGAAACAACATCAAGCCAAAACTATTATACAAATAGGTATGCCTCTCATATTTCAAATTAGCAAACTACATGCCCCTTTCTTAGTGTTTTAAATCATTGTGTTTGTGAATTGATATTTATTTAAATCTTTGGTTGACTAAGAATATCAAAACATAGGGAAATGAATTTTTAATTAAGACCTATACACTCTTTAGCCTAGATATTGCTAAAATTGAATATATCTCTTCACTATAGTAAAACAATAATCTTTAATAAATGAAAGATGACCTTGATGCCAATAAACCCTTTACATTTGTATTTTTCAAGTTCTCTGTTTTTTTAATTTCCAAAAATAAAAATTGTATTTAGGTAATAGTTCTTGTACTTTAAGTTTGGATGACCTTTTGATATCCATAGCTATAATTGACCTTTTCTATAATTAAATAAACAGTCATGACCCCTTAGGTTTTATTTGAGAATACTTAGCACTTTGTGAGTGGGATTTTACCTCAGATTTACCCCTTGAGGTTTAGCATATGTTAAAAATTAGGTCTTCCTTTTTGAAACCTTTAAGAAGCACTAGTAAAATAATGGGTCAAATTCATATAGACTCTCCAACTCTAGTTGCATTAGTGCATGGTGGGATCTTGCTATAGTAAGCCTTAGTTTAGCCCCTTTTTCCTTGAGTTAACTCATCTAGTATGAAGTGCATGGTGACTGGGACTCATACATGCCAAAAAAGGTGAATTTCATGTATATGAAGGAGCCATCACCTATATAAAGGGATCCCCTCCCTCATTCTTTCTACACGCCTAGTGGAAGCTCATCATTTGCTTTGAAATATTTCCTTTATACCCCTGCAATACTTATATGACACACTTACACCTTGTATAGTAAGCTAGTCAAATAGGATATTTGAGCCAACTTTGGAGAGTGTAGGGCACTGAATTCTATGCTTGAAGTACCTCTGGATTTTTGAAGGATTTGGGAGTGGTTTTCTTCATTCGTTAGTGAAACAACATCAAGCCAAAACTATTATACAAATAGGTATGCCTCTCATATTTCAAATTAGCAAACTACATGCCCCTTTCTTAGTGTTTTAAATCATTGTGTTTGTGAATTGATATTTATTTAAATCTTTGGTTGACTAAGAATATGAAAACATAGCGAAATGAATTTTTAATTAAGACCTATACACTCTTTAGCCTAGATATTACTAAAATTGAATATATCTCTTCACTATAGTAAAAAAATAATCTTTAATAAATGAAAGATGACCTTGATGCCAATAAACCCTTACATTTGTATTTTTCCAATTCTCTATTTTTTTAATTCCCAAAAACAGAAATTATATTTAGGTAATAGTTCTTGTACTTTAACTTTAGATGACCTTTTGATATCCATAGCTATAAATTGACCTTTCCTATTGTTAAATAAAAAGTGACCCTTAGGTTTTATTTGAGAATACTTAGCACTTTGTGAGTGGGATTTTACCACAGAATATACCCCTTGAAGTTTAGCATATGTTAAAAATTAGGTCTTCCTTTTTGAAACCTTTAAGAAGTACTGGTAAAATAATGGGTCAAATTCATATAGGCTCTCCAACTCTAGTTGCATTAGTGCATGGTGGGATCTTGCTATAGTAAGCCTTAGTCTAGCCCCTTTTTCCTTGAGTTAACTCATCTAATATGAAGTGCAAGGTGAATGGGACTCATACCTGCCAAAAAAGGTGAATTTCATGTATATGAAGGAGCCATCACCTATATAAAGGGATCCCCTCCCTCATTTTTTCTACACGCCTAGTGGAAGCTCATCATTTGCTTTGAAATATTTCCTTTATACCCCTACAATACTTATATGACACACTTACACCTTGTATAGTAAGCTAGTCAAATAGGATATTTAAGCCAACTTTGGAGAGTGTAGGGCACTGAATTCTATGCTTGAAGTACCTCTGAATTTTTGAGGGATTTGGGAGTGGTTTTCTTCATTCGTTAGTCAAACAACATCAAGCCAAATCTATCATACAAATAGGTATGCCTCTCATAATTCAAATTAGCAAACTACATGCCCCTTTCTTAGTGTTTTAAATCATTGTGTTTGTGAATTGATATTTGTTTAAATCTTTGGTTGACTAAGAATATCAAAACATAGGGAAATGAATTTTTAATTAAGACCTATACACTCTTTAGCCTAGATATTGCTAAAATTGAATATATCTCTTCATTATAGTTAAAAAATAATCTTTAATAAATGAAAGATGAACCCTTACATTTGTATTTTTCCAATTCTTTGTTTTTTTAATTTCCAAAAATAGAAATTATATTTAGGTAACAGTTCTTATACTTAAACTTTAGATGACCTTTTGATATCCATAGCTATAATTGACATTTTGATATCCATAGCTATAATTGATCTTTCCTATAATTAAAGAAACAGTCACCCTTAGGTTTTATTTGAGAATACTTAGCACTTTGTGAGTGGGATCTTACCTCAGACTATACTTCTTGAAGTTTTGCATATAATAAAAATTAGGTCTTCCTTTTTGAAACCTTTAAGAAGTACTGGTAAAATAATGGGTCAAATTCATATAGACTCTCCAACTCTTATTGCATTAGTGCATGGTAAAAAAGGTGAATTTCATGTATATGAAGGAGCCATCACCTATATAAAGGGATCCCCTCCCTCATTCTTTCTACACGTCAGTGGAAGCTCATCATTTGCTTTGAAATATTTCCTTTATACCCCTGCAATACTTATATGACACACTTACACCTTGTATAATAAGCTAGTCAAATAGGATATTTAAGCCAACTTTGGAGAGTGTAGGGCACTGAATTCTATGCTTGAAGTACCTCTGGACTTTTGAAGGATTTGGGAGTGGTTTTCTTCATTCGTTAGTGAATTAACATCAAGCCAAAACTATTATACAAATAGGTATGCCTCTCATAATTCAAATTAGCAAACTACATGCCCCTTTCTTAGTGTTTTAAATCATTGTGTTTGTGAATTGATATTTATTTAAATCTTTGGTTGACTAAGAATATCAAAACATAGGGAAATGAATTTTTAATTAAGACCTATACACTCTCTGGCCTAGATATTGCTAAAATTGAATATATCTCTTCACTATAGTAAAAAAATAATCTTTAATAAATGAAAGATGACCTTGATCCCAATAAACCCTTACATTTGTATTTTTCCAGTTTTTTGTTTTTTTAATTTCCAAAAATAGAAATTGTATTTAGGTAATTATTCTTGTACTTTAACTTTAGATGACCTTTTGATATCCATAGCTATAATTGACCTTTCCTATAAATAAATAAACAATCATGACCCCTTAGGTTTTATTTGAGAATACTTAGTACTTTGTGAGTGGGATTTTAGCTCAGAATATACCCCTTGAAGTTTAGCATATGTTAAAAATTAGGTCTTTCTTTTTGAAACCTTTAAGAAGTACTGATAAAATAATGGGTCAAATTCATATAGACTCTCCAACTCTAGTTGCATTAGTGCATGGTGGGATCTTGCTATAGTAAGCCTTAGTCTAGCCCCTTTTTCCTTGAGTTAACTCATCTAATATGAAGTGCATGGCGATTGGGACTCATACATGCCAAAAAAGGTGAATTTCATGTATATGAAGGAGCCATCACCTATATAAAGGGATCCCCTCCCTCATTTTTTCTACACGCTTAGTGGAAGCTCATCATTTGCTTTGAAATATTTCCTTTATACCCCAGTAATACTTATATGACACACTTACACCTTGTATACTAAGCTAGTCAAATAGGATATTTGAGCCAACTTTGGAGAGTGTAGGGTACTGAATTGTATGCTTGAAGTACCTCTGGATTTTTGAAGGATTTGGGAGACGGTTTTCTTCATTCGTTAGTGAAGCAACATCAAGCCAAAACTATTATACAAATAGGTATGCCTCTCATATTTCAAATTAGCAAACTACATGTCCCTTTCTTAGTGTTTTAAATCATTGTGTTTATGAATTGATATTTATTTAAATCTTTGGTTGACTAAGAATATGAAAACATAGGGAAATGAATTTTTAATTAAGACCGATACACTCTTTAGCCTAGATATTGCTAAAATTGAATATATCTCTTCACTATAGTAAAATAATAATCTTTAATAAATGAAAGATGACCTTGATGCCAATAAACCCTTACATTTGTATTTTTCCAGTTCTCTATTTTTATAATTTCAAAAAATAGAAATTGTATTTACGTAATAGTTCTTGTACTTTAAATTTAGATGACCTTTTGATATCCATAGCTATAAATTGACCTTTCCTATAGATTGACCTTTCCTATAATTAAACAAACAGTCACCCTTAGGTTTTATTTGAGAATACTTAGCACTTTGTGAGTGGGATTTTACCTCAGAATATACCCCTTGAAGTTTAGCATATGTTAAAAATTAGGTCTTCCTTTTTGAAACCTTTAAGAAGTACTGGTAGAATAATGGGTCAAATTCATATAGGCTCTCCAACTCTAGTTGCATTAGTGCATGGTGGGATCTTGGTATAGTAAGCCTTAGTCTAGCCCCTTTTTCCTTGAGTTAACTCATCTAATATGAGGTGCATGGTGACTGGGACTCATACATGCCAAAAAAGGTGAATTTCATGTATATGAAGGAGCCATCACCTATATGAAGGGATCCCCTCCCTCATTTTTTCTACACGCCTAGTGGAAGCTCATTATTTGCTTTGAAATATTTCCTTTATACCCCTGCAATACTTATATGACACACTTACACCTTGTATAGTAAGCTAGTCAAATAGGATATTTGAGCCAACGTTAGAGAGTGTAGGGCACTGAATTCTATGCTTGAAGTACCTCTGGATTTTTGAAAGATTTGGGAGTGGTTTTCTTCATTCCTTAGTGAAACAACATCAAGCCAAAACTATTATACAAAAAGGTATGCCTCTCATATTTCAAATTAGCAAACTACATGCCCCTTTCTTAGTGTTTTAAATCATTGTGTTTTTGAATTGATAGTTATTTAATTTTTGGTTGACTAAGAATATGAAAACATAAGGAAATGAATTTTTAATTAAGATCTATACACTCTTTAGCCTAGATATTGCTAAAATTGAATATATCTCTTCACTATAGTAAAAAAATAATCTTTGATAAATGAAAGATGACCTTGATGCCAATAAACCCTTACATTTGTATTTTTCCAGTTCTCTGTTTTTTTAATTTCCAAAAATAGAAATTGTATTTAGGTAATAGTTCTTGTACTTTAACTTTAGATGACCTTTTGATATCCATAGCTATAAATTGACCTTTCCTATAATTAACAAACAGTCACCCTTAGGTTTTATTTGAGAATACTTAGCACTTTGTGAGTGGGATTTTAGCTCAGAATATAACCCTTGAAGTTTAGCATATGTTAAAAATTAGGTCTTCCTTTTTGAAACCTTTAAGAAGTACTGGTGAAAGGGTCAAATTCATATAGGCTCTGCAACTCTAGTTGCATTAGTGCATGGTGGGATCTTGCTATAGTAAGCCTTAGTCTAACCCCTTTTTCCTTGAGTTAACTCATATAATATGAAGTACATGGTGACTGGGACTCATACATGCCAAAAAAGGTGAATTTCATGTATATGAAGGAGCCATCACCTCTATAAAGGGATCTCCTCCCTCATTCTTTCTACACGCCTAGTGGAAGCTCATCATTTGCTTTGAAATATTTCATTTATACCCCTGCAATACTTATATGACACACTTACACCTTGTATAGTAAGCTAGTCAAATAGGATATTTAAGCCAACTTTGGAGAGTGTAGGGCACTGAATTCTATGCTTGAAGTACTTGTGGATTTTTGAAGGATTTGGGAGTGGTTTTCTTCATTCGTTAGTGAAACAACATCAAGCCAAAACTATTATACAAATAGGTATGCCTCTCATATTTCAAATTAGCAAACTACATGCCCCTTTCTTAGTGTTTTAAATCATTGTGTTTGTGAATTGATATTTATTTAAATCTTTGGTTGACTAAGAATATCAAAACATAGGGAAATGAATTTTTAATTAAGACCTATACACTGTTTAGCCTAGATATTGCTAAAATTGAACATATCTCTTCACTATAGTAAAAAAATAATCTTTAATAAATGAAAGATGACCTTGATGCCAATAAACCCTTACATTTGTATTTTTCCAGTTCTCTGTTTTTTTAATTTCCAAAAATAGAAATTGTATTTAGGTAACAGTTCTTGTACTTTAACTTTAGATGACCTTTTGATATCCATAGCTATAATTGACCTTTCCTATAATTAAATAAACAGTCAACCGTAGGTTTTATTTAAGAATACTTAGCACTTTGTGAGTGGGATTTTACCTCAGAATATACCCCTTGAAGTTTAGCATATGTTAAAAATTAGGTCTTCCTTTTTGAAACCTTTAAGAAGTACTGATAAAATAATGGGTCAAATTCATATAGACTCTCCAACTCTAGTTGCATTAGTGCATGGTGGGATCTTGCTATAGTAAGACTTAGTCTAGCCCCTTTTTCCTTCAGTTAACTCATCTAATATGAAGTGCATGGCGGTTGGGACTCATACATGCCAAAAAAGGTGAATTTCATGTATATGAAGGAGCCATCACCTATATAAAGGGATCCCCTCCCTCATTCTTTCTACATGCCTAGTGGAAGCTCATCATTTGCTTTGAAATATATTTCCTTTATACCCCTGCAATACTTATATGACACACTTACAACTTGTATAGTAAGCTAGCCAAATAGGATATTTAAGCCAACTTTGGAGATTGTAGGGCACTGAATTCTATGCTTGAAGTACCTGTGGATTTTTGAAGGATTTGGGAGTGGTTTTCTTCATTCGTCAACATCAAGCCAAAACTATTATACAAATAGGTATGCCTCTCATATTTCAAATTAGCAAACTACATGCCCCTTTCTTAGTGTTTTAAATCATTGTGTTTGTGAATTGATATTTATTTAAATCTTTGGTTGACTAAGAATATCAAAACATAGGGAAATGAATTTTTAATTAAGACCTATACACTCTTTAGCCTAGATATTGCTAAAATTGAATATATCTCTTCACTATAGTTAAAAAATAATCTTTAATAAATGAAAGATGACCTTGATGCCAATAAACCCTTACATTTGTATTTTTCCAGTTCTCTATTTTTTTAATTTCCAAAAATAGAAATTGTATTTAGGTAATAGTTCTTGTACTTTAACTTTAGATGACCTTTTGATATCCATAGCTATAATTAACCTTTCCTATAATAAAAGAAACAATCACCCTTATGTTTTATTTGAGAATACTTAGCACTTTGTGAGTGGGATTTTACCTCAGAATATACCCCTTGAAGTTTAGCATATGTTAAAAATTAGGTCTTCCTTTTTGAAACCTTTAAGAAGTACTGATAAAATAATGGGTCAAATTCATATAGGCTCTCCAACTCTAGTTGCATTAGTGCATGGTGGGATCTTGCTATAGTAAGCCTTAGTGTAGCCCCTTTTTCCTTGAGTTAACTCATCTAATATGAAGTGCATGGTGACTGGGACTCAAACATGCCTAAAAAGGTGAATTTCACGTATATGAAGGAACCATCACCTATATAAAGGGATCCCCTCCCTCATTTTTTCTACACGCCTAGTGGAAGCGCATCATTTGCTTTGAAATATTTCCTTTATACCCCTGCAATACTTATATGACACACTTACACCTTGTATAGTAAGCTAGTCAAATAGGATATTTAAGCCAACTTTGGAGATTGTAGGGCACTGAATTCTATGCTTCAAGTTCCTGTGGATTTTTGAAAGATTTGGGAGTGGTTTTCTTCATTCGTTAGTGAATCAACATCAAGCCAAAACTATTATACAAATAGGTATGCCTCTCATATTTCAAATTAGCAAACTACATGCCCCTTTCTTAGTGTTTTAAATCATTGTGTTTGTGAATTGATATTTATTTAAATTTTTGGTTGACTAAGAATATCAAAACATAGGGAAATGAATTTTTAATTAAGACCTATACACTCTTTAGCCTAGATATTACTAAAATTGAATATATCTCTTCACTATAGTAAAAAAATAATCTTTAATAAATGAAAGATGACCTTGATGCCAATAAACCCTTACATTTGTATTTTTCCAGTTCTCTGTTTTTTTAATTTCCAAAAATAGAAATTGTATTTAGGTAATTGTTCTTGTACTTTAACTTTAGATGACCTTTTTATATCCATAGCTATAATTAACCTTTCCTATAATAAAAGAAACAGTCACCCTTAGGTTTTATTTGAGAATACTTAGCACTTTGTGAGTGGGATTTTACCTCAGAATATACCCCTTGAAGTTAAGCATATGTTATAAATTAGGTCTTCCTTTTTGAAACCTTTAAGAAGTACTGATAAAATAATGGGTCAAATTCATATAGGCTCTCCAACTCTAGTTGCATTAGTGCATGGTGGGATCTTGCTATAGTAAGCCTTAGTGTAGCCCCTTTTCCCTTGAGTTAACTCATCTAATATGAAGTGCATGGTGACTGGGACTCATACATGCCTAAAAAGGTGAATTTCACGTATATGAAGGAGCCATCACCTATATAAAGGGATCCCCTCCCTCATTTTTTCTACACGCCTAGTGGAAGCGCATCATTTGCTTTGAAATATTTCCTTTATACCCCTGCAATACTTATATGACACACTTACACCTTGTATAGTAAGCTAGTCAAATAGGATATTTAAGCCAACTTTGGAGATTGTAGGGCACTGAATTCTATGCTTCAAGTACCTGTGGATTTTTGAAAGATTTGGGAGTGGTTTTCTTCATTCGTTAGTGAATCAACATCAAGCCAAAACTATTATACAAATAGGTATGCCTCTCATATTTCAAATTAGCAAACTACATGCCCCTTTCTTAGTGTTTTAAATCATTGTGTTTGTGAATTGATATTTATTTAAATTTTTGGTTGACTAAGAATATCAAAACATAGGGAAATGAATTTTTAATTAAGACCTATACACTCTTTAGCCTAGATATTACTAAAATTGAATATATCTCTTCACTATAGTAAAAAAATAATCTTTAATAAATGAAAGATGACCTTGATGCCAATAAACCCTGACATTTGTATTTTTCCAGTTCTCTGTTTTTTTAATTTCCAAAAATAGAAATTGTATTTAGGTAATAGTTCTTGTACTTTAACTTTAGATGACCTTTTGATATCCATAGCTATAATTAACCTTTCCTATAATTAAAGAAACAGTCACCCTTAGGTTTTATTTGAGAATACTTAGCACTTTGTGAGTGGGATTTTACCTCAGAATATACCCCTTGAAGTTTAGCATATGTTAAAAATTAGGTCTTCCTTTTTGAAACCTTTAAGAAGTACTGATAAAATAATGGGTCAAATTCATATAGGCTCTCCAACTCTAGTTGCATTAGTGCATGGTGGGATCTTGCTATAGTAAGCCTTAGTGTAGCCCCTTTTTCCTTGAGTTACCTCATCTAATATGAAGTGCATGGTGACTGGGACTCATACATGCCAAAAAAAGGTGAATTTCATGTATATGAAGGAGCCTTCACCTATATAAAGGGATCCCCTCCCTCATTTTTTCTACACGCCTAGTGGAAGCTCATCATTTGCTTTCAAATATTTCCTTTATACCCCTGCAATACTTATATGACACACTTACACCTTGTATAGTAAGCTAGTCAAATAGGATATTTGAGCCAACTTTGGAGAGTGCAGGGCACTGAATTTTATGCTTGAAGTACCTCTGGATTTTGTAAGGATTTGGGAGTGGTTTTCTTCATTCCTTAGTGAAACAACATCAAGCCAAAACTATTATACAAATAGGTATGCCTCTCATATTTCAAATTAGCAAACTACATGCCCCTTTCTTAGTGTTTTAAATCATTGTGTTTGTGAATTGATATTTATTTAAATCTTTGGTTGACTAAGAATATCAAAACATAGGGAAATGAATTTTTAATTAAGACCGATACACTCTTTAGCCTAGATATTGCTAAAATTGAATATATCTCTTCACTATAGTAAAACAATAATCTTTAATAAAAGAAAGATGACCTTGATGCCAATAAACCCTTTACATTTGTATTTTTCAAGTTCTCTGTTTTTTTAATTTCCAAAAATAAAAATTGTATTTAGGTAATAGTTCTTGTACTTTAAGTTTAGATGACCTTTTGATATCCATAGCTATATTTGACCTTTTCTATAATTAATTAAATAGTCATGACCCCTTAGGTTTTATTTGAGAATACTTAGCACTTTGTGAGTGGGATTTTACCTCAGATTTACCCCTTGAGGTTTAGCATATGTTAAAAATTAGGTCTTCCTTTTTGAAACCTTTAAGAAGCACTAGTAAAATAATGGGTCAAATTCATATAGACTCTCCAACTCTAGTTGCATTAGTGCATGGTGGGATCTTGCTATAGTAAGCCTTAGTCTAGCCCCTTTTTCCTTGAGTTAACTCATCTAGTATGAAGTGCATGGTGACTGGGACTCATACATGCCAAAAAAGGTGAATTTCATGTATATGAAGGAGCCATCACCTATATAAAGGGATCCCCTCCCTCATTTTTTCTACACGCCTAGTGGAAGCTCATCATTTGCTTTGAAATATTTCCTTTATACCCCTGCAATACTTATATGACACACTTACACCTTGTATAGTAAGCTAGTCAAATAGGATATTTGAGCCAACTTTGGAGAGTGTAGGGCACTGAATTCTATGCTTGAAGTACCTCTGGATTTTTGAAGAATTTCGGAGTGGTTTTCTTCATTCGTTAGTGAAACAACATCAAGCCAAAACTATTATACAAATAGGTATGCCTCTCATATTTCAAATTAGCAAACTACATGCCCCTTTCTTAGTGTTTTAAATCATTGTGTTTGTGAATTGATATTTATTTAAATCTTTGGTTGACTAAGAATATCAAAACATAGGGAAATGAATTTTTAATTAAGACCTATACACTCTTTAGCCTAGATATTGCTAAAATTGAATATATCTCTTCACTATAGTAAAACAATAATCTTTAATAAATGAAAGATGACCTTGATGCCAATAAACCCTTTACATTTGTATTTTTCAAGTTCTCTGTTTTTTTAATTTCCAAAAATAAAAATTGTATTTAGGTAATAGTTCTTGTACTTTAAGTTTGGATGACCTTTTGATATCCATAGCTATAATTGACCTTTTCTATAATTAAATAAACAGTCATGACCCCTTAGGTTTTATTTGAGAATACTTAGCACTTTGTGAGTGGGATTTTACCTCAGATTTACCCCTTGAGGTTTAGCATATGTTAAAAATTAGGTCTTCCTTTTTGAAACCTTTAAGAAGCACTAGTAAAATAATGGGTCAAATTCATATAGACTCTCCAACTCTAGTTGCATTAGTGCATGGTGGGATCTTGCTATAGTAAGCCTTAGTTTAGCCCCTTTTTCCTTGAGTTAACTCATCTAGTATGAAGTGCATGGTGACTGGGACTCATACATGCCAAAAAAGGTGAATTTCATGTATATGAAGGAGCCATCACCTATATAAAGGGATCCCCTCCCTCATTCTTTCTACACGCCTAGTGGAAGCTCATCATTTGCTTTGAAATATTTCCTTTATACCCCTGCAATACTTATATGACACACTTACACCTTGTATAGTAAGCTAGTCAAATAGGATATTTGAGCCAACTTTGGAGAGTGTAGGGCACTGAATTCTATGCTTGAAGTACCTCTGGATTTTTGAAGGATTTGGGAGTGGTTTTCTTCATTCGTTAGTGAAACAACATCAAGCCAAAACTATTATACAAATAGGTATGCCTCTCATATTTCAAATTAGCAAACTACATGCCCCTTTCTTAGTGTTTTAAATCATTGTGTTTGTGAATTGATATTTATTTAAATCTTTGGTTGACTAAGAATATGAAAACATAGCGAAATGAATTTTTAATTAAGACCTATACACTCTTTAGCCTAGATATTACTAAAATTGAATATATCTCTTCACTATAGTAAAAAAATAATCTTTAATAAATGAAAGATGACCTTGATGCCAATAAACCCTTACATTTGTATTTTTCCAATTCTCTATTTTTTTAATTCCCAAAAACAGAAATTGTATTTAGGTAATAGTTCTTGTACTTTAACTTTAGATGACCTTTTGATATCCATAGCTATAAATTGACCTTTCCTATTGTTAAATAAAAAGTGACCCTTAGGTTTTATTTGAGAATACTTAGCACTTTGTGAGTGGGATTTTACCACAGAATATACCCCTTGAAGTTTAGCATATGTTAAAAATTAGGTCTTCCTTTTTGAAACCTTTAAGAAGTACTGGTAAAATAATGGGTCAAATTCATATAGGCTCTCCAACTCTAGTTGCATTAGTGCATGGTGGGATCTTGCTATAGTAAGCCTTAGTCTAGCCCCTTTTTCCTTGAGTTAACTCATCTAATATGAAGTGCAAGGTGAATGGGACTCATACCTGCCAAAAAAGGTGAATTTCATGTATATGAAGGAGCCATCACCTATATAAAGGGATCCCCTCCCTCATTTTTTCTACACGCCTAGTGGAAGCTCATCATTTGCTTTGAAATATTTCCTTTATACCCCTACAATACTTATATGACACACTTACACCTTGTATAGTAAGCTAGTCAAATAGGATATTTAAGCCAACTTTGGAGAGTGTAGGGCACTGAATTCTATGCTTGAAGTACCTCTGAATTTTTGAGGGATTTGGGAGTGGTTTTCTTCATTCGTTAGTCAAACAACATCAAGCCAAATCTATCATACAAATAGGTATGCCTCTCATAATTCAAATTAGCAAACTACATGCCCCTTTCTTAGTGTTTTAAATCATTGTGTTTGTGAATTGATATTTGTTTAAATCTTTGGTTGACTAAGAATATCAAAACATAGGGAAATGAATTTTTAATTAAGACCTATACACTCTTTAGCCTAGATATTGCTAAAATTGAATATATCTCTTCATTATAGTTAAAAAATAATCTTTAATAAATGAAAGATGAGCCCTTACATTTGTATTTTTCCAGTTCTTTGTTTTTTTAATTTCCAAAAATAGAAATTATATTTAGGTAACAGTTCTTATACTTAAACTTTAGATGACCTTTTGATATCCATAGCTATAATTGACATTTTGATATCCATAGCTATAATTGATCCTTCCTATAATTAAAGAAACAGTCACCCTTAGGTTTTATTTGAGAATACTTAGCACTTTGTGAGTGGGATCTTACCTCAGACTATACTTCTTGAAGTTTTGCATATAATAAAAATTAGGTCTTCCTTTTTGAAACCTTTAAGAAGTACTGGTAAAATAATGGGTCAAATTCATATAGACTCTCCAACTCTTATTGCATTAGTGCATGGTAAAAAAGGTGAATTTCATGTATATGAAGGAGCCATCACCTATATAAAGGGATCCCCTCCCTCATTCTTTCTACACGTCAGTGGAAGCTCATCATTTGCTTTGAAATATTTTCTTTATACTCCTACAATACTTATATGACACACACCTTATATAAAAAGCTAGTCAAATAGGATATTTAAGCCAACTTTGGAGACTGTAGGGCACTGAATTCTATGCTTGAAGTACCTCTAGATTTTTGATCGATTTGGGAGTGGTTTTCTTCATTCGTTAGGGAAACAACATCAAGCCAGAACTATTATACAAATAGGTCATATTTCAAATTAGCAAACTACATGCCCCTTTCTTAGTGTTTTAAATCATTGTGTTTGTGAACTAATATTTATTTAAATCTTTGGTTGACTATAAGAATATCAAAACATAGGGAAATGAATTTTTAATTAAGACCTATACACTCTTTAGCCTAGATATTACTAAAATTGAATATATCTCTTCACTATAGTAAAAAAAAATCTTTAATAAATAAAAGATGACCTTGATGCCAATAAACCCTTACATTTGTATTTTTCCAGTTCTCTGTTTTTTTAATTTCCAAAAACAGAAATTGTATTTAGGTAATAGTTCTTGTTCTTTAACTTTAGATGACCTTTTGATATCCATAGCTATAAATTGACCTTTCCTATAATTAAACAAACAGTCACCCTTAGGTTTTATTTGAGAATACTTAGCACTTTGTGAGTGGGATTTTACCTCAGAATATACCCCTTGAAATTTAGCATATGTTAAAAATTAGTTCTTCCTTTTTGAAACCTTTAAGAAGTACTGGTAAAATAATGGGTCAAGTTCATATAGGCTCTCCAACTCTGGTTGCATTAGTGCATGGTGGGATCTTGCTATAGTAAGCCTTAGTCTAGCCCCTTTTTCCTTGAGCTAACTCATCTAATATGAAGTGCATGGTGAATGGGACTCATACCTACCAAAAAAGGTGAATTTCATGTATATGAAGGAGCCATCACCTATATAAAGTATAAAGAGATCCTCTCCCTCATTTTTTCTACACGCCTAGTGGAAGCCCATCATTTGCTTTGAAATATTTCCTTTATACCCCTGCAATACTTATATGACACACTTACACCTTGTATAGTAAGCTAGTCAAATAGGATATTTAAGCCAACTTTGGAGAGTGTAGGGCACTGAATTCTATGCTTGAAGTACCTCTGGATTTTTGAAGGATTTGGGAGTGGTTTTCTTCATTCGTTAGTGAAACAACATCAAGCCAAAACTATTATACAAATAGGTATGCCTCTCCTAATTCAAATTAGCAAACTACCTGCCCCTTTCTTAGTGTTTTAAATCATTGTGTTTGTGAATTGATATTTATTTAAATCTTTGGTTGACTAAGAATATCAAAACATAGGGAAATGAATTTTTAATTAAGACCTATACACTCTTTAGCCTAGATATTGCTAAAATTGAATATATCTTTTCACTATAGTTAAAAAATAATCTTTAATAAATGAAAGATGAGCCCTTACATTTGTATTTTTCCAGTTCTTTGTTTTTTTAATTTCCAAAAATAGAAATTATATTTAGGTAACAGTTCTTATACTTAAACTTTAGATGACCTTTTGATATCCATAGCTATAATTGACATTTTGATATCCATAGCTATAATTGATCCTTCCTATAATTAAAGAAACAGTCACCCTTAGGTTTTATTTGAGAATACTTAGCACTTTGTGAGTGGGATCTTACCTCAGACTATACTTCTTGAAGTTTTGCATATAATAAAAATTAGGTCTTCCTTTTTGAAACCTTTAAGAAGTACTGGTAAAATAATGGGTCAAATTCATATAGACTCTCCAACTCTTATTGCATTAGTGCATGGTAAAAAAGGTGAATTTCATGTATATGAAGGAGCCATCACCTATATAAAGGGATCCCCTCCCTCATTCTTTCTACACGTCAGTGGAAGCTCATCATTTGCTTTGAAATATTTTCTTTATACTCCTACAATACTTATATGACACACACCTTATATAAAAAGCTAGTCAAATAGGATATTTAAGCCAACTTTGGAGACTGTAGGGCACTGAATTCTATGCTTGAAGTACCTCTAGATTTTTGATCGATTTGGGAGTGGTTTTCTTCATTCGTTAGGGAAACAACATCAAGCCAGAACTATTATACAAATAGGTCATATTTCAAATTAGCAAACTACATGCCCCTTTCTTAGTGTTTTAAATCATTGTGTTTGTGAACTGATATTTATTTAAATCTTTGGTTGACTATAAGAATATCAAAACATAGGGAAATGAATTTTTAATTAAGACCTATACACTCTTTAGCCTAGATATTACTAAAATTGAATATATCTCTTCACTATAGTAAAAAAAAATCTTTAATAAATAAAAGATGACCTTGATGCCAATAAACCCTTACATTTGTATTTTTCCAGTTCTCTGTTTTTTTAATTTCCAAAAACAGAAATTGTATTTAGGTAATAGTTCTTGTACTTTAACTTTAGATGACCTTTTGATATCCATAGCTATAATTAACCTTTCCTATAATTAAAGAAACAGTCACCCTTAGGTTTTATTTGAGAATACTTAGCACTTTGTGAGTGGGATTTTACCTCAGAATATACCCCTTGAAGTTTAGCATATGTTAAAAATTAGTTCTTCCTTTTTGAAACCTTTAAGAAGTACTGGTAAAATAATGGGTCAAGTTCATATAGGCTCTCCAACTCTGGTTGCATTAGTGCATGGTGGGATCTTGCTATAGTAAGCCTTAGTCTAGCCCCTTTTTCCTTGAGCTAACTCATCTAATATGAAGTGCATGGTGAATGGGACTCATACCTACCAAAAAAGGTGAATTTCATGTATATGAAGGAGCCATCACCTATATAAAGTATAAAGAGATCCTCTCCCTCATTTTTTCTACACGCCTAGTGGAAGCCCATCATTTGCTTTGAAATATTTCCTTTATACCCCTGCAATACTTATATGACACACTTACACCTTGTATAGTAAGCTAGTCAAATAGGATATTTAAGCCAACTTTGGAGAGTGTAGGGCACTGAATTCTATGCTTGAAGTACCTCTGGATTTTTGAAGGATTTGGGAGTGGTTTTCTTCATTCGTTAGTGAAACAACATCAAGCCAAAACTATTATACAAATAGGTATGCCTCTCCTAATTCAAATTAGCAAACTACCTGCCCCTTTCTTAGTGTTTTAAATCATTGTGTTTGTGAATTGATATTTATTTAAATCTTTGGTTGACTAAGAATATCAAAACATAGGGAAATGAATTTTTAATTAAGACCTATACACTCTTTAGCCTAGATATTGCTAAAATTGAATATATCTTTTCACTATAGTTAAAAAATAATCTTTAATAAATGAAAGATGACCTTGATGCCAATAAACCCTTACATTTGTTTTTTTCCAGTTATCTGTTTTTTTAATTTCCAAAAATAGAAATTGTATTTAGGTAACAGTTCTTGTACTTTAACTTTAGATGACCTTTTGATATCCATAGCTATAATTGACCTTTTGATATCCATAGCTACTATAATTGACCTTTCCTATAATTAAAGAAACAGTCACCCTTAGGTTTTATTTGAGAATAATTAGCACTTTGTGAGTGGGATCTTACCTCAGACTATACTTCTTGAAGTTTTGCATATAATAAGAATTAGGTCTACCTTTTTGAAACCTTCAAGAAGTACTGTGGGTAAAATTCATATAGGCTCTCCAACTCTAGTTGCATTAGTGCATGGTGGGATCTTGCTATAGTAAGCCTTAGTCTAACCCCTTTTTCCTTGAGTTAACTCATCTAATATGAAGTGCAAGGTGACTGGGACTCATACATGCCAAAAAAGGTGAATTTCATGTATATGAAGGAGCCATCACCTATATAGAGGGATCCCCTCCCTCATTCTTTCTACACGTCAGTGGAAGCTCATCATTTGCTTTGAAATATTTCCTTTATTTCCCTGCAATACTTATATGACACACTTACACCTTGTATAATAAGCTAGTCAAATAGGATATTTAAGCCAACTTTGGAGAGTGTAGGGCACTGAATTCTATGCTTGAAGTACCTGTGGATTTTCGAAGGATTTGGTTTTCTTGATTCGTTAGTGAAACAACATCAAGCCAAAACTATTATACAAATAGGTATGCCTCTCATATTTCAAATTAGCAAACTACATGCCCCTTTCTTAGTGTTTTAAATCATTGTTTTTGTGAATTGATATTTATTTAAATCTTTGGTTGACTAAGAATATCAAAACATAGGGAAATGAATTTTTAATTAAGACCTATACACTCTTTAGCCTAGATATTGCTAAAATTGAATATATCTCTTCACTATAGGAAAAAAATAATCTTTAATAAATGAAAGATGACCTTGATGCCAATAAACCCTTACATTTGTATTTTTTAGGTTCTCTGTTTCTTTAATTTCCAAAAATAGAAATTGTATTTAGGTAATAATTGTTGTACTTTAACTTTAGATGACCTTTTGATATCCATAGCTATAATTGACCTTTCCTATAATTAAATAAACAGTCACCCTTAGGTTTTATTTGAGATTACTTAGCACTTTGTGAGTGGGATTTTACCTCAGAATATACCCCTTGAAGTTTAGCATATGTTAAAAATTAGGTCTTCCTTTTTGAAACCTTTAAGAAGTACTGGTCAAATAATGGGTCAAATTCATATAGGCTCTCCAACTCTAGTTGCATTAGTGCATGGTGGGATCTTGCTATAGTAAGCCTTAGTCTAGCCCCTTCTTCCTTCAGTTAACTCATCTAATATGAAGTGCATGGTGACTGGGACTCATACATGCCAAAAAAGGTGAATTTCATGTATATGAAGGAGCCATGTATATGAAGGAGCCATCACCTCTATAAAGGGATCCCCTCCCTCATTCTTTCTACACGCCGAGTGGAAGCTCATCATTTGCTTTGAAATATTTCCTTTATACCCCTGCAATACTTATATGCCACACTTACACCTTGTATAGTAAGCTAGTCAAATAGGATATTTGAGCCAACTTTGGAGAGTGTAGGGCACTGAATTCTATGCTTGAAGTACCTGTGGATTTTTGAAGGATTTGGGAGTGGTTTTCTTCATTTGTGAGTGAAACAACATCAAGCCAAAACTATTATACAAATAGGTATGCCTCTCATATTTCAAATTAGCAAACTACATGCCCCTTTCTTAGTGTTTTAAATCATTGTGTTTGTGAATTGATATTTATTTAAATCTTTGGTTGACTAAGAATATGAAAACATAGGGAAATGAATTTTTAATTAAGACCGATACACTCTTTAGCCTAGATATTGCTAAAATTGAATATATCTCTTCACTATAGTAGAAAAACAATCTTTAATAAATGAAAGATGACCTTGATGCCAATAAACCCTTACATTTGTATTTTTCTAGTTCTCTGTTTTTTTAATTTCCAAAAATAGAAATTGTATTTAGGTAATAGTTCTTGTACTTTAACTTTAGATGACCTTTTGATATCCATAGCTATAAATTGACCTTTCCTATAATTAAAGAAATAGTCACCTTTAGGTTTTATTTGAGAATACTTAGCACTTTGTGAGTGGGATTTTACCTCAGAATATACCCCTTGAAGTTTAGCATATGTTAAAAATTAGGTCTTCCTTTTTGAAACCTTTAAGAAGTACTGGTAAAATAATGGGTCAAATTCATATAGACTCTTTCAACTCTAGTTGCATTAGTGCATGGTGGGATCTTGCTATAGTAAGCCTTAGTCTAGCCCATTTTTCCTTGAGTTAACTCATCTAATATAAAGTGCATGGTGACTGGGACTCATACATGCCAAAAAAGGTGAATTTCATGTATATGAAGGAGTCATCACCTATATAAAGGGATCCCCTCCCTCATTTTTTCTACACGCCTAGTAGAAGCTCATCATTTGCTTTCAATTATGCTTGAAGTACCTGTAGATTTTTGAAAGATTTGGGAGTGGTTTTCTTCATTCGTTAGTCAAACAACATCAAGCCAAATCTATCATACAAATAGGTATGCCTCTCATAATTCAAATTAGCAAACTACATGCCCCTTTCTTAGTGTTTTAAATCATTGTGTTTGTGAATTGATATTTGTTTAAATCTTTGGTTGACTAAGAATATCAAAACATAGGGAAATGAATTTTTAATTAAGACCTATACACTCTTTAGCCTAGATATTGCTAAAATTGAATATATCTCTTCATTATAGTTAAAAAATAATCTTTAATAAATGAAAGATGAACCCTTACATTTGTATTTTTCCAGTTCTTTGTTTTTTTAATTTCCAAAAATAGAAATTATATTTAGGTAACAGTTCTTATACTTAAACTTTAGATGACCTTTTGATATCCATAGCTATAATTGACCTTTTGATATCCATAGCTATAATTGATCTTTCCTATAATTAAAGAAACAGTCACCCTTAGGTTTTATTTGAGAATACTTAGCACTTTGTGAGTGGGATCTTACCTCAGACTATACTTCTTGAAGTTTTGCATATAATAAAAATTAGGTCTTCCTTTTTGAAACCTTTAAGAAGTACTGGTAAAATAATGGGTCAAATTCATATAGACTCTCCAACTCTTATTGCATTAGTGCATGGTAAAAAAGGTGAATTTCATGTATATGAAGGAGCCATCACCTATATAAAGGGATCCCCTCCCTCTATTTTTCTACACGTCAGTGGAAGCTCATCATTTGCTTTGAAATATTTTCTTTATACTCCTACAATACTTATATGACAAACACCTTGTATAATAAGCTAGTCAAATAGGATATTTAAGCCAACTTTGGAGAGTGTAGGGCACTGAATTCTATGCTTGAAGTACCTCTAGATTTTTGAAGGATTTGGGAGTGGTTTTCTTCATTCGTAAGGGAAACAACATCAAGCCAGAACTATTATACAAATAGGTATGCCTCTCATATTTCAAATTAGCAAACTACATGCCCCTTTCTTAGTGTTTTAAATCATTGTGTTTGTGAACTGATATTTATTTAAATCTTTGGTTGACTATAAGAATATCAAAACATAAGGAAATGAATTTTTAATTAAGACCTATACACTCTTTAGCCTAGATATTACTAAAATTGAATATATCTCTTCACTATAGTAAAAAAAAAATCTTTAATAAATAAAAGATGACCTTGATGCCAATAAACCCTTACATTTGTATTTTTCCAGTTCTCTGTTTTTTTAATTTCCAAAAACAAAAATTGTATTTAGGCAATAGTTCTTGTACTTTAACTTTAGATGACCTTTTGATATCCATAGCTATAAATTGACCTTTCCTATAATTAAACAAACAGTCACCCTTAGGTTTTATTTGAGAATACTTAGCACTTTGTGAGTGGGATTTTACCTCAGAATATACCCCTTGAAATTTACATATGTTAAAAATTAGGTCTTCCTCTTTGAAACCTTTAAGAAGTACTGGTAAAATAATGGGTCAACTTCATATAGGCTCTCCAACTCTGGTTGCATTAGTGCATGGTGGGATCTTGCTATAGTAAGCCTTAGTCTAGCCCCTTTTTCCTTGAGTTAACTCATCTAATATGAAGTGCATGGTGAATGGGACTCATACCTGCCAAAAAAGGTGAATTTCATGTATATGAAGGAGCCATCACCTATATAAAGGGATCCCCTCCCTCATTTTTTCTACACGCCTAGTGGAAGCCCATCATTTGCTTTGAAATATTTCCTTTATACCCCTGCAATACTTATATGACACACTTACACCTTGTATAGTAAGCTAGTGAAATAGGATATTTAAGCCAACTTTGGAGAGTGTAGGGCACTGAATTCTATGCTTGAAGTACCTCTGGATTTTTGAAGGATTTGGGAGTGGTTTTCTTCATTCGTTAGTGAAACAACATCAAGCCAAAACTATTATACAAATAGGTATGCCTCTCCTAATTCAAATTAGCAAACTACCTGCCCCTTTCTTAGTGTTTTAAATCATTGTGTTTGTGAATTGATATTTATTTAAATCTTTGGTTGACTAAGAATATCAAAACATAGGGAAATGAATTTTTAATTAAGACCTATACACTCTTTAGCCTAGATATTGCTAAAATTGAATATATCTCTTCACTATAGTTAAAAAATAATCTTTAATAAATGAAAGATGACATTGATGCCAATAAACCCTTACATTTGTTTTTTTCCAGTTATCTGTTTTTTTAATTTCTAAAAATAGAAATTGTATTTAGGTAACAGTTCTTGTACTTTAACTTTAGATGACCTTTTGATATCCATAGCTATAATTGACCTTTTGATATCCATAGCTACTATAATTGACCTTTCCTATAATTAAAGAAACAGTCACCCTTAGGTTTTATTTGAGAATAATTAGCACTTTGTGAGTGGGATCTTACCTCAGACTATACTTCTTGAAGTTTTGCATATAATAAGAATTAGGTCTTCCTTTTTGAAACCTTCAAGAAGTACTGTGGGTAAAATTCATATAGGCTCTCCAACTCTAGTTGCATTAGTGCATGGTGGGATCTTGCTATAGTAAGCCTTAGTCTAACCCCTTTTTCCTTGAGTTAACTCATCTAATATGAAGTGCATGGTGACTGGGACTCATACCTGCCAAAAAAGGTGAATTTCATGTATATGAAGGAGCCATCACCTATATAAAGGGATCCCCTCCCTCATTCTTTCTACACGTCAGTGGAAGCTCATCATTTGCTTTGAAATATTTCCTTTATACCCCTGCAATACTTATATGACACACTTACACCTTGTATAATAAGCTAGTCAAATAGGATATTTAAGCCAACTTTGGAGAGTGTAGGGCACTGAATTCTATGCTTAAAGTACCTGTGGATTTTTGAAGGATTTGGGAGTGGTTTTCTTGATTCGTTAGTGAAACAACATCAAGCCAAAACTATTATACAAATAGGTATGCCTCTCATATTTCAAATTAGCAAGCTACATGCCCCTTTCTTAGTGTTTTAAATCATTGTTTCTGTGAATTGATATTTATTTAAATCTTTGGTTGACTAAGAATATCAAAACATAGGGAAATGAATTTTTAATTAAGACCTATACACTCTTTAGCCTAGATATTGCTAAAATTGAATATATCTCTCCACTATAGTAAAAAAATAATCTTTAATAAATGAAAGATGACCTTGATGCCAATAAACCCTTACATTTGTATTTTTTAGGTTCTCTGTTTCTTTAATTTCCAAAAATAGAAATTGTATTTAGGTAATAATTCTTGTACTTTAACTTTAGATGACCTTTTGATATCCATAGCTATAATTGACCTTTCCTATAATTAAATAAACAGTCACCCTTAGGTTTTATTTGAGATTACTTAGCACTTTGTGAGTGGGATTTTACCTCAGAATATACCCCTTGAAGTTTAGCATATGTTAAAAATTAGGTCTTCCTTTTTGAAACTTTTAAGAAGTACTGGTCAAATAATGGGTCAAATTCATATAGGCTCTCCAACTCTAGTTGCATTAGTGCATGGTGGGATCTTGCTATAGTAAGCCTTAGTCTAGCCCCTTCTTCCTTCAGTTAACTCATCTAATATGAAGTGCATGGTGACTGGGACTCATACATGCCAAAAAAGGTGAATTTCATGTATATGATGGAGCCATGTATATGAAGGAGCCATCACCTCTACAAAGGGATCCCCTCCCTCATTCTTTCTACACGCCGAGTGGAAGCTCATCATTTGCTTTGAAATATTTCCTTTATACCCCTGCAATACTTATATGACACACTTACACCTTGTATAGTAAGCTAGTCAAATAGGATATTTAAGCCAACTTTGGAGAGTGTAGGGCACTGAATTCTATGCTTGAAGTACCTGTGGATTTTTGAAGGATTTGGGAGTGGTTTTCTTCATTTGTGAGTGAAACAACATCAAGCCAAAACTATTATACAAATAGGTATGCCTCTCATATTTCAAATTAGCAAACTACATGCCCCTTTCTTAGTGTTTTAAATCATTGTGTTTGTGAATTGATATTTATTTAAATCTTTGGTTGACTAAGAATATGAAAACATAGGGAAATGAATTTTTAATTAAGATCGATACACTCTTTAGCCTAGATATTGCTAAAATTGAATATATCTCTTCACTATAGTAGAAAAACAATCTTTAATAAATGAAAGATGACCTTGATGCCAATAAACCCTTACATTTGTATTTTTCTAGTTCTCTGTTTTTTTAATTTCCAAAAATAGAAATTGTATTTAGGTAATAGTTCTTGTACTTTAACTTTAGATGACCTTTTGATATCTATAGCTATAAATTGACCTTTCCTATAATTAAAGAAATAGTCACCTTTAGGTTTTATTTGAGAATACTTAGCACTTTGTGAGTGGGATTTTACCTCAGAATATACCCCTTGAGGTTTAGCATATGTTAAAAACTAGGTCTTCCTTTTTGAAACCTTTAAGAAGTACTGGTAAAATAATGGGTCAAATTCATATAGACTCTTTCAACTCTAGTTGCATTAGTGCATGGTGGGATCTTGCTATAGTAAGCCTTAGTCTAGCCCATTTTTCCTTGAGTTAACTCATCTAATATAAAGTGCATGGTGACTGGGACTCATACATGCCAAAAAAGGTGAATTTCATGTATATGAAGGAGTCATCACCTATATAAAGGGATCCCCTCCCTCATTTTTTCTACACGCCTAGTAGAAGCTCATCATTTGCTTTCAATTATGCTTGAAGTACCTGTGGATTTTTGAAAGATTTGGGAGTGGTTTTCTTCATTCGTTAGTGAGACAACATCAAGCCAAAACTATTATACAAATAGGTATGCCTCTCATAGTTCAAATTAGCAAACTACTCGCCCCTTTCTTATTATTGTTTTAAATCATTGTGTCTGTGAATTGATATTTATTTAAATCTTTGGTGTACTAAGAATATCAAAACATAGGGAAATGAATTTTTAATTAAGACCTATACACTCTTTAGCCTAGATATTGCTAAAATTGAATATATCTCTTCACTATAGTAAAAAAATAATCTTTAATAAATGAAAGATAACCTTGATGCCAATAAACCCTTACATTTGTATTTTTCCAGTTCGCTGTTTTTTTAATTTCCAAAAATAGAAATTGTATTTAGGTAATAGTTCTTGTACTTTAACTTTAGATGACCTTTTGATATGCATAGCTATAAATTGACCTTTCCTTTAATTAAACAAACAGTCACCCTTAGGTTTTATTTGAGAATACTTAGCACTTTGTGACTGGGATTTTACCTCAGAATATACCCCTTGAAGTTTAGCATATGTTAAAAATTAGGTCTTCCTTTTTGAAACCTTTTTAAGAAGTACTGGTAAAATAATGGGTCGAATTCATATAGACTCTCCAACTCTAGTTGCATTAGTGCATGGTGGGATCTTGCTATAGTAAGCCTTAGTCTATCCCCTTTTTCCTTGAGGTAACTCATCTAATATGTGTGCATGGTGATTGGGACTCATACATGCCAAAAAAGGTGCATTTCATGTATATGAAGGAGCCATCACCTATATAAAGGGATCCCCTCCCTCATTTTTTCTACACGCCTAGTGGAAACACATCATTTGCTTTGAAATATTTCCTTTATACCCCTGCAATACTTATATGACACACTTACACCTTGTATAGTAAGCTATTCAAATAGGATATTTGAGCCAACTTTGGAGAGTGCAGGGCACTGAATTCTATGCTTGAAGTACCTCTGGATTTTTGAAGGATTTCGGAGTGGTTTTCTTCATTCGTTAGTGAAACAACATCAAGCCAAAACTATTATACAAATAGGTATGCTATTTCAAATTAGCAAACTACATGCCCCTTTCTTAGTGTTTTAAATCATTGTGTTTGTGAATTGATATTTATTTAAATCTTTGGTTGACTAAGAATATCAAAACATAGGGAAATGAATTTTGAATTAAGACCGATACACTCTTTAGCCTCATATTGCTAAAATTGAATATATCTCTTCACTATAGTAAAACAATAATCTTTAACAAATGAAAGATGACCTTGATGCCAATAAACCCTTACATTTGTAATTTTCCAGTTCTCTGTTTTTTTAATTTCCAAAAATACAAATTGTATTTAGGTAATAGTTCTTGTACTTTAACTTTAGATGACCTTTTGATATCCATAGCTATAATTGACCTTTCCTATAATTAAATAAACAGTCATGACCCCTTAAGTTTTATTTGAGAATACTTAGCACTTTGTGAGTGGGATTTTACCTCAGATTTACCCCTTGAGGTTTAGCATATGTTAAAAATTAGGTCTTCCTTTTTGAAACCTTTAAGAAGCACTGGTAAAATAATGGATCAAATTCATATAGACTCTCCAACTCTAGTTGCATTAGTGCATGGTGGGATTTTGCTATAGTAAGCCTTAGTCTAGCCCCTTTTTCCTTGAGTTAACTCATCTAGTATGAAGTGCATGGTGACTGGGACTCATACATGCATAAAAAGGTGAATTTCATGTATATGAAGGAGCCATCACCTATATAAAGGGATCCCCTCCCTCATTTCTTCTACACGCCTAGTGGAAGCTCATCATTTGCTTTAAAATAATTCCTTTATACCCCAGCATACTTATATGACACACTTACACCTTGTATAGTAAGCTAGTCAAATAGGATATTTAAGCCAACTTTGGAGAGTGTAGGGCATTGAATTCTATGCTTGAAGTACCTGTGGATTTTTGAAGGATTTGGGAGTGGTTTTCTTCATTCGTTAGTGAAACAACATCAAGCCAAAACTATTATACAAATAGGTATGCCTCTCATATTTCAAATTAGCAAACTACATGCCCCTTTCTTAGTGTTTTAAATCATTGTGTTTGTGAATTGATATTTATTTAAATCTTTGGTTGACTAAGAATATCAAATGAATTTTTAATTAAGACCTATACACTCTTTAGCCTAGATATTACTTAAATTGAATATATCTCTTCACTATAGTAAAAAATAATCTTTAAAAAAAGAAAGATGACCTTTATGCCAATAAACCCTTACATTTGTAATTTTCCAGTTCTCTATTTTTTTAATTTCCAAAAACAAAAATTGTATTTAGGTAACAGTTCTTGTACTTTAACTTTAGATGACCTTTTGATATCCATAGCTATAATTGACCTTTTGATATCCATAGCTATAATTGACCTTTCCTATAATTAAAGAAACATTCACCCTTAGGTTTTATTTGAGAATACTTAGCACTTTGTGAGTGGGATTTTACCTCAGACTATACTTCTTGAAGTTTTGCATATAATAAAAATTAGGTCTTCCTTTTTGAAACCTTTAAGAAGTACTGGTAAAATAATGGGTCAAATTCATATAGGCTCTCCAACTCTAGTTGCATTAGTGCATGGTGGGATCTTGCTATAGTAAGCCTTAGTCTAGCCCCTTTTTCCTTGAGTTAACTTATCTAATATGAAGTGCATGGTGACTGGGACTCATACATGCCAAAAAAGGTGAATTTCATGTATATGAAGGAGCCATCACCTATATAAAGGGATCCCCTCCCTCATTTTTTCTACACGCCTAGTGGAAGCTCATCATTTGCTTTGAAATATTTCCTTTATACCCCTGCAATACTTATATGACACACTTACACCTTGTATAGTAAGCTAGTCAAATAGGATATTTAAGCCAACTTTGGAGAGTGTAGGGCACTGAATTCTATGCTTGAAGTACCTGTGGATTTTTGAAGGATTTGGGAGTGGTTTTCTTCATTCGTAGTGAAACAACATCAAGCCAAAACTATTATACAAATAGGTATGCCTCTCATAATTCAAACTAGCAAACTACATGCCCCTTTCTTAGTGTTTTAAATCATTGTGTTTGTGAATTGATATTTATTTAAATCTTTGGTTGACTAAGAATATCAAAACATAGGGAAATGAATTTTTAATTAAGACCTATACACTCTTTAGCCTAGATATTGCTAAAATTGAATATATCTCTTCACTATAGTTAAAAAAATAATCTTTAATAAATGAAAGATGACCTTGATGCCAATAAACCCTTACATTTGTATTTTTCCAGTTCTCTGTTTTTTTAATTTCCAAAAATAGAAATTGTATTTAGGTAACAGTTCTTGTACTTTAACTTTAGATGACCTTTTGATATCCATAGCTATAATTGACCTTTTGATATCCATAGCTATAATTGACCTTTCCTATAATTAAAGAAACAGTCACCCTTAGGTTTTATTTGAGAATACTTAGCACTTTGTGAGTGGGATTTTACCTCAGACTATACTTCTTGAAGTTTTGCATATAATAAAAATTAGGTCCTTCTTTTTGAAACCTTTAAGAAGTACTGGTAAAATAAAAATTAGGTCTTCCTTTTTGAAACCTTTAAGAAGTACTGGTAAAAATTAGGTCTTCTTTTTGAAACCTTTAAGAAGTACTGGTTAAAATTCATATAGGCTCTCCAACTCTTGTTGCATTAGTGCATGGTGGGATCTTGTTATAGTAAGCCTTAGTCTAGCCCCTTTTTCCTTGAGTTAACTCATCTAATATGAAGTGCATCGTGACTAGGACTCATACATGCCAAAAAAGGTGAATTTCATGTATATGAAGAAGCCATCACCTATATAAAGGGATCCCCTCCCTCATTCTTTCTACACGTCAGCAGTGGAAGCTCATCATTTGGTTTGAAATATTTCCTTTATACCCCTGTAATACTTATATGGAACACTTACACCTTGTATAATAAGCTAGTCAAATAGGATATTTAAGCCAACTTTGGAGAGTGTAGGGCACTGAATTCTATGCTTGAAGTACCTCTGGATTTTTGAAGGATTTGGGAGTGGTTTTCTTCATTCGTTAGTGAAACAACATCAAGCCAAAACTATTATACAAATAGGTATGCCTCTCATATTTCAAATTAGCAAACTACATGCCCCTTCCTTAGTGTTTTAAATCATTGTGTTTGTGAATTGATATTTATTTAAATCTTTGGTTGACTAAGAATATCAAAACATAGGGAAATGAATTTTTAATTAAGACCTATACACTCTTTAGCCTAGATATTGCTAAAATTGAATATATCTCTTCACTATAGTTAAAAAAATAATCTTTAATAAATGAAAGATGACCTTGATGCCAATAAACCCTTACATTTGTATTTTTCCAGTTCTCTGTTTTTTTAATTTCCAAAAATAGAAATTGTATTTAGGTAACAGTTCTTGTACTTTAACTTTAGATGACCTTTTGATATCCATAGCTATAATTGACCTTTCCTATAATTAAAGAAACAGTCACCCTTAGGTTTTATTTGAGAATACTTAGCACTTTGTGAGTGGGATTTTACCTCAGACTATACTTCTTGAAGTTTTGCATATAATAAAAATTAGGTCTTCCTTTTTGAAACCTTTAGGAAGTACTGGTAAAATAATGGTTAAAATTCATATAGGCTCTCCAACTCTTGTTGCATTAGTGCATGGTGGGATCTTGCTATAGTAAGCCTTAGTCTAGCCCCTTTTTCCTTGAGTTAACTCATCTAATATGAAGTGCATGGTGACTCGGACTCATACATGCCAAAAAAGGTGAATTTCATATATATGAAGGAGCTATCACCTATATAAAGGGATCCCCTCCCTCATTCTTTCTACACGTCAGTGAAAGCTCATCATTTGGTTTGAAATATTTCCTTTATACCCCTGTAATACTTATATGACACACTTACACCTTGTATAATAAGCTAGTCAAATAGGATATTTAAGCCAACTTTTGAGAGTGTAGGGCACTGAATTCTATGCTTGAAGTACCTGTGGATTTTTGAAGGATTTGGGAGTGGTTTTCTTCATTCGTTAGTGAAACAACATCAAGCCAAAACTATTATACAAATAGGTATGCCTCTCATATTTCAAATTAGCAAACTACATGCCCCTTTCTTAGTGTTTTAAATCATTGTGTTTGTGAATTGATATTTATTTAAATCTTTGGTTGACTAAGAATATCAAAACATAGGGAAATGAATTTTTAATTAAGACCTATACACTCTTTAGCCTAGATATTGCTAAAATTGAATATATCTCTTCACTATAGTAAAACAATAATCTTTAATAAATGAAAGATGACCTTGATGCGAATAAACCCTTACATTTGTATTTTTCCAGTTCTCTATTTTTTAATTTTCAAAAATAGAAATTGTATTTAGGTAATAGTTCTTGTACTTTAACTTTAGATGACCTTTTGATATCCATAGCTATAATTGACCTTTCCTATAATTAAATAAACAGTCATGACCCCTTAGGTTTTATTTGAGAATACTTAGCACTTTGTGAGTGGGATTTTACCTCAGATTTACCCCTTGAGGTTTAGCATATGTTAAAAATTAAGTCTTCCTTTTTGAAACCTTTAAGAAGCACTGGTAAAATAATGGGTCAAATTCATATAGACTCTCCAACTCTAGTTGCATTAGTGCATGGTGGGATTGTGCTATAGTAAGCCTTAGTCTAGCCCCTTTTTCCTTGAGTTTACTCATCTAGTATGAAGTGCATGGTGACTGGGACTCATACATGCCAAAAAAGGTGAATTTTATGTATATAAAGGAGCCATCACCTATATAAAGGGATCCCCTCCCTCTATTTTTCTACACGCCTAGTGGAAGCTCATCATTTGCTTTGAAATATTTCCTTTATACCCCAGCAATACTTATATGACACACTTACACCTTGTATAGTAAGCTAGTCAAATAGGATATTTAAGCCAACTTTGGAGAGTGTAGGGCAGTGAATTCTATGCTTGAAGTACCTCTGGATTTTTGAAGGATTTGGGAGTGGTTTTCTTTATTCGTTAGTGAAACAACATCAAGCCAAAACTATTATACCAATAGGTATGCCTCTCCTATTTCAAATTAGCAAACTACATGCCCCTTTCTTACTGTTTTAAATCATTGTGTTTGTGAATTGATATTTATTTAAATCTTTGGTTGACTAAGAATATGAAAACATAGGGAAATGAATTTTTAATTAAGACCTATACACTCTTTAGCCTAGATATTACTAAAATTGAATATATCTCTTCACTATAGTAAAAAAATAATCTTTAATAAATGAAAGATGACCTTGATGCCAATAAAACCTTACATTTGTATTTTTCTAGTTCTCAATTTTTTTAATTTCCAAAAATAGAAATTGTATTTAGGTAATAGTTCTTGTACTTTAACTTTAGATGACCTTTTGATATCCATAGCTATAAATTGACCTTTCCTATAATTAAATAAACAGTCATGACCCCTTAGGTTGTATTTCAGAATACTTAGCACTTTGTGAGTGGGATTTTACCTTAGATTTACCCCTTGAGGTTTAGCATATGTTAAAAATTAAGTCTTCCTTTTTGAAACCTTTAAGAAGCACTGGTAAAATAATGGGTAAAATTCATATAGACTCTCCAACTCTAGTTGCATTAGTGCATGGTGGGATCTTGCTATAGTAAGCCTTAGTCTAGCCCCTTTTTCCTTGAGTTAACTCATCTAATATGAAGTGCATGGTGAATGGGACTCATACCTGCCAAAAAAGGTGAATTTCATGTATATGAAGGAGCCATCACCTATATAAAGGGATCCCCTCCCTCATTTTTTCTACACGCCTAGTGGAAGCCCATCATTTGCTTTGAAATATTTCCTTTATACCCCTGCAATACTTATATGACACACTTACACCTTGTATAATAAGCTAGTCAAATAGGATATTTAAGCCAACTTTGGAGAGTGTAGGGCACTGAATTCTATGCTTGAAGTACCTGTGGATTTTCGAAGGATTTGGTTTTCTTGATTCGTTAGTGAGACAACATCAAGCCAAAACTATTATACAAATAGGTATGCCTCTCATATTTCAAATTAGCAAACTACATGCCCCTTTCTTAGTGTTTTAAATCATTGTTTTTGTGAATTGATATTTATTTAAATCTTTGGTTGACTAAGAATATCAAAACATAGGGAAATGAATTTTTAATTAAGACCTATACACTCTTTAGCCTAGATATTGCTAAAATTGAATATATCTCTTCACTATAGGAAAAAAATAATCTTTAATAAATGAAAGATGACCTTGATGCCAATAAACCCTTACATTTGTATTTTTTAGGTTCTCTGTTTCTTTAATTTCCAAAAATAGAAATTGTATTTAGGTAATAATTGTTGTACTTTAACTTTAGATGACCTTTTGATATCCATAGCTATAATTGACCTTTCCTATAATTAAATAAACAGTCACCCTTAGGTTTTATTTGAGATTACTTAGCACTTTGTGAGTGGGATTTTACCTCAGAATATACCCCTTGAAGTTTAGCATATGTTAAAAATTAGGTCTTCCTTTTTGAAACCTTTAAGAAGTACTGGTCAAATAATGGGTCAAATTCATATAGGCTCTCCAACTCTAGTTGCATTAGTGCATGGTGGGATCTTGCTATAGTAAGCCTTAGTCTAGCCCCTTCTTCCTTCAGTTAACTCATCTAATATGAAGTGCATGGTGACTGGGACTCATACATGCCAAAAAAGGTGAATTTCATGTATATGAAGGAGCCATGTATATGAAGGAGCCATCACCTCTATAAAGGGATCCCCTCCCTCATTCTTTCTACACGCCGAGTGGAAGCTCATCATTTGCTTTGAAATATTTCCTTTATACCCCTGCAATACTTATATGCCACACTTACACCTTGTATAGTAAGCTAGTCAAATAGGATATTTGAGCCAACTTTGGAGAGTGTAGGGCACTGAATTCTATGCTTGAAGTACCTGTGGATTTTTGAAGGATTTGGGAGTGGTTTTCTTCATTTGTGAGTGAAACAACATCAAGCCAAAACTATTATACAAATAGGTATGCCTCTCATATTTCAAATTAGCAAACTACATGCCCCTTTCTTAGTGTTTTAAATCATTGTGTTTGTGAATTGATATTTATTTAAATCTTTGGTTGACTAAGAATATGAAAACATAGGGAAATGAATTTTTAATTAAGACCGATACACTCTTTAGCCTAGATATTGCTAAAATTGAATATATCTCTTCACTATAGTAGAAAAACAATCTTTAATAAATGAAAGATGATCTTGATGCCAATAAACCCTTACATTTGTATTTTTCTAGTTCTCTGTTTTTTTAATTTCCAAAAATAGAAATTGTATTTAGGTAATAGTTCTTGTACTTTAACTTTAGATGACCTTTTGATATCCATAGCTATAAATTGACCTTTCCTATAATTAAAGAAATAGTCACCTTTAGGTTTTATTTGAGAATACTTAGCACTTTGTGAGTGGGATTTTACCTTAGAATATACCCCTTGAAGTTTAGCATATGTTAAAAATTAGGTCTTCCTTTTTGAAACCTTTAAGAAGTACTGGTAAAATAATGGGTCAAATTCATATAGACTCTTTCAACTCTAGTTGCATTAGTGCATGGTGGGATCTTGCTATAGTAAGCCTTAGTCTAGCCCATTTTTCCTTGAGTTAACTCATCTAATATAAAGTGCATGGTGACTGGGACTCATACATGCCAAAAAAGGTGAATTTCATGTATATGAAGGAGTCATCACCTATATAAAGGGATCCCCTCCCTCATTTTTTCTACACGCCTAGTAGAAGCTCATCATTTGCTTTCAATTATGCTTGAAGTACCTGTAGATTTTTGAAAGATTTGGGAGTGGTTTTCTTCATTCGTTAGTCAAACAACATCAAGCCAAATCTATCATACAAATAGGTATGCCTCTCATAATTCAAATTAGCAAACTACATGCCCCTTTCTTAGTGTTTTAAATCATTGTGTTTGTGAATTGATATTTGTTTAAATCTTTGGTTGACTAAGAATATCAAAACATAGGGAAATGAATTTTTAATTAAGACCTATACACTCTTTAGCCTAGATATTGCTAAAATTGAATATATCTCTTCATTATAGTTAAAAAATAATCTTTAATAAATGAAAGATGAACCCTTACATTTGTATTTTTCCAGTTCTTTGTTTTTTTAATTTCCAAAAATAGAAATTATATTTAGGTAACAGTTCTTATACTTAAACTTTAGATGACCTTTTGATATCCATAGCTATAATTGACCTTTTGATATCCATAGCTATAATTGATCTTTCCTATAATTAAAGAAACAGTCACCCTTAGGTTTTATTTGAGAATACTTAGCACTTTGTGAGTGGGATCTTACCTCAGACTATACTTCTTGAAGTTTTGCATATAATAAAAATTAGGTCTTCCTTTTTGAAACCTTTAAGAAGTACTGGTAAAATAATGGGTCAAATTCATATAGACTCTCCAACTCTTATTGCATTAGTGCATGGTAAAAAAGGTGAATTTCATGTATATGAAGGAGCCATCACCTATATAAAGGGATCCCCTCCCTCTATTTTTCTACAGGTCAGTGGAAGCTCATCATTTGCTTTGAAATATTTTCTTTATACTCCTACAATACTTATATGACACACACCTTGTATAATAAGCTAGTCAAATAGGATATTTAAGCCAACTTTGGAGAGTGTAGGGCACTGAATTCTATGCTTGAAGTACCTCTAGATTTTTGAAGGATTTGGGAGTGGTTTTCTTCATTCGTAAGGGAAACAACATCAAGCCAGAACTATTATACAAATAGGTATGCCTCTCATATTTCAAATTAGCAAACTACATGCCCCTTTCTTAGTGTTTTAAATCATTGTGTTTGTGAACTGATATTTATTTAAATCTTTGGTTGACTATAAGAATATCAAAACATAAGGAAATGAATTTTTAATTAAGACCTATACACTCTTTAGCCTAGATATTACTAAAATTGAATATATCTCTTCACTATAGTAAAAAAATAATCTTTAATAAATAAAAGATGACCTTGATGCCAATAAACCCTTACATTTGTATTTTTCCAGTTCTCTGTTTTTTTAATTTCCAAAAACAAAAATTGTATTTAGGCAATAGTTCTTGTACTTTAACTTTAGATGACCTTTTGATATCCATAGCTATAAATTGACCTTTCCTATAATTAAACAAACAGTCACCCTTAGGTTTTATTTGAGAATACTTAGCACTTTGTGAGTGGGATTTTACCTCAGAATATACCCCTTGAAATTTACATATGTTAAAAATTAGGTCTTCCTCTTTGAAACCTTTAAGAAGTACTGGTAAAATAATGGGTCAACTTCATATAGGCTCTCCAACTCTGGTTGCATTAGTGCATGGTGGGATCTTGCTATAGTAAGCCTTAGTCTAGCCCCTTTTTCCTTGAGTTAACTCATCTAATATGAAGTGCATGGTGAATGGGACTCATACCTGCCAAAAAAGGTGAATTTCATGTATATGAAGGAGCCATCACCTATATAAAGGGATCCCCTCCCTCATTTTTTCTACACGCCTAGTGGAAGCCCATCATTTGCTTTGAAATATTTCCTTTATACCCCTGCAATACTTATATGACACACTTACACCTTGTATAGTAAGCTAGTGAAATAGGATATTTAAGCCAACTTTGGAGAGTGTAGGGCACTGAATTCTATGCTTGAAGTACCTCTGGATTTTTGAAGGATTTGGGAGTGGTTTTCTTCATTCGTTAGTGAAACAACATCAAGCCAAAACTATTATACAAATAGGTATGCCTCTCCTAATTCAAATTAGCAAACTACCTGCCCCTTTCTTAGTGTTTTAAATCATTGTGTTTGTGAATTGATATTTATTTAAATCTTTGGTTGACTAAGAATATCAAAACATAGGGAAATGAATTTTTAATTAAGACCTATACACTCTTTAGCCTAGATATTGCTAAAATTGAATATATCTCTTCACTATAGTTAAAAAATAATCTTTAATAAATGAAAGATGACATTGATGCCAATAAACCCTTACATTTGTTTTTTTCCAGTTATCTGTTTTTTTAATTTCTAAAAATAGAAATTGTATTTAGGTAACAGTTCTTGTACTTTAACTTTAGATGACCTTTTGATATCCATAGCTATAATTGACCTTTTGATATCCATAGCTACTATAATTGACCTTTCCTATAATTAAAGAAACAGTCACCCTTAGGTTTTATTTGAGAATAATTAGCACTTTGTGAGTGGGATCTTACCTCAGACTATACTTCTTGAAGTTTTGCATATAATAAGAATTAGGTCTTCCTTTTTGAAACCTTCAAGAAGTACTGTGGGTAAAATTCATATAGGCTCTCCAACTCTAGTTGCATTAGTGCATGGTGGGATCTTGCTATAGTAAGCCTTAGTCTAACCCCTTTTTCCTTGAGTTAACTCATCTAATATGAAGTGCATGGTGACTGGGACTCATACATGCCAAAAAAGGTGAATTTCATGTATATGAAGGAGCCATCACCTATATAAAGGGATCCCCTCCCTCATTCTTTCTACACGTCAGTGGAAGCTCATCATTTGCTTTGAAATATTTCCTTTATACCCCTGCAATACTTATATGACACACTTACACCTTGTATAATAAGCTAGTCAAATAGGATATTTAAGCCAACTTTGGAGAGTGTAGGGCATTGAATTCTATGCTTAAAGTACCTGTGGATTTTTGAAGGATTTGGGAGTGGTTTTCTTCATTCGTTAGTGAAACAACATCAAGCCAAAACTATTATACAAATAGGTATGCCTCTCATATTTCAAATTAGCAAGCTACATGCCCCTTTCTTAGTGTTTTAAATCATTGTTTCTGTGAATTGATATTTATTTAAATCTTTGGTTGACTAAGAATATCAAAACATAGGGAAATGAATTTTTAATTAAGACCTATACACTCTTTAGCCTAGATATTGCTAAAATTGAATATATCTCTCCACTATAGTAAAAAAATAATCTTTAATAAATGAAAGATGACCTTGATGCCAATAAACCCTTACATTTGTATTTTTTAGGTTCTCTGTTTCTTTAATTTCCAAAAATAGAAATTGTATTTAGGTAATAATTCTTGTACTTTAACTTTAGATGACCTTTTGATATCCATAGCTATAATTGACCTTTCCTATAATTAAATAAACAGTCACCCTTAGGTTTTATTTGAGATTACTTAGCACTTTGTGAGTGGGATTTTACCTCAGAATATACCCCTTGAAGTTTAGCATATGTTAAAAATTAGGTCTTCCTTTTTGAAACTTTTAAGAAGTACTGGTCAAATAATGGGTCAAATTCATATAGGCTCTCCAACTCTAGTTGCATTAGTGCATGGTGGGATCTTGCTATAGTAAGCCTTAGTCTAGCCCCTTCTTCCTTCAGTTAACTCATCTAATATGAAGTGCATGGTGACTGGGACTCATACATGCCAAAAAAGGTGAATTTCATGTATATGATGGAGCCATGTATATGAAGGAGCCATCACCTCTACAAAGGGATCCCCTCCCTCATTCTTTCTACACGCCGAGTGGAAGCTCATCATTTGCTTTGAAATATTTCCTTTATACCCCTGCAATACTTATATGACACACTTACACCTTGTATAGTAAGCTAGTCAAATAGGATATTTAAGCCAACTTTGGAGAGTGTAGGGCACTGAATTCTATGCTTGAAGTACCTGTGGATTTTTGAAGGATTTGGGAGTGGTTTTCTTCATTTGTGAGTGAAACAACATCAAGCCAAAACTATTATACAAATAGGTATGCCTCTCATATTTCAAATTAGCAAACTACATGCCCCTTTCTTAGTGTTTTAAATCATTGTGTTTGTGAATTGATATTTATTTAAATCTTTGGTTGACTAAGAATATGAAAACATAGGGAAATGAATTTTTAATTAAGACCGATACACTCTTTAGCCTAGATATTGCTAAAATTGAATATATCTCTTCACTATAGTAGAAAAACAATCTTTAATAAATGAAAGATGACCTTGATGCCAATAAACCCTTACATTTGTATTTTTCTAGTTCTCTGTTTTTTTAATTTCCAAAAATAGAAATTGTATTTAGGTAATAGTTCTTGTACTTTAACTTTAGATGACCTTTTGATATCTATAGCTATAAATTGACCTTTCCTATAATTAAAGAAATAGTCACCTTTAGGTTTTATTTGAGAATACTTAGCACTTTGTGAGTGGGATTTTACCTCAGAATATACCCCTTGAGGTTTAGCATATGTTAAAAACTAGGTCTTCCTTTTTGAAACCTTTAAGAAGTACTGGTAAAATAATGGGTCAAATTCATATAGACTCTTTCAACTCTAGTTGCATTAGTGCATGGTGGGATCTTGCTATAGTAAGCCTTAGTCTAGCCCATTTTTCCTTGAGTTAACTCATCTAATATAAAGTGCATGGTGACTGGGACTCATACATGCCAAAAAAGGTGAATTTCATGTATATGAAGGAGTCATCACCTATATAAAGGGATCCCCTCCCTCATTTTTTCTACACGCCTAGTAGAAGCTCATCATTTGCTTTCAATTATGCTTGAAGTACCTGTGGATTTTTGAAAGATTTGGGAGTGGTTTTCTTCATTCGTTAGTGAGACAACATCAAGCCAAAACTATTATACAAATAGGTATGCCTCTCATAGTTCAAATTAGCAAACTACTCGCCCCTTTCTTATTATTGTTTTAAATCATTGTGTCTGTGAATTGATATTTATTTAAATCTTTGGTGTACTAAGAATATCAAAACATAGGGAAATGAATTTTTAATTAAGACCTATACACTCTTTAGCCTAGATATTGCTAAAATTGAATATATCTCTTCACTATAGTAAAAAAATAATCTTTAATAAATGAAAGATAACCTTGATGCCAATAAACCCTTACATTTGTATTTTTCCAGTTCGCTGTTTTTTTAATTTCCAAAAATAGAAATTGTATTTAGGTAATAGTTCTTGTACTTTAACTTTAGATGACCTTTTGATATGCATAGCTATAAATTGACCTTTCCTTTAATTAAACAAACAGTCACCCTTAGGTTTTATTTGAGAATACTTAGCACTTTGTGACTGGGATTTTACCTCAGAATATACCCCTTGAAGTTTAGCATATGTTAAAAATTAGGTCTTCCTTTTTGAAACCTTTTTAAGAAGTACTGGTAAAATAATGGGTCGAATTCATATAGACTCTCCAACTCTAGTTGCATTAGTGCATGGTGGGATCTTGCTATAGTAAGCCTTAGTCTATCCCCTTTTTCCTTGAGGTAACTCATCTAATATGTGTGCATGGTGATTGGGACTCATACATGCCAAAAAAGGTGCATTTCATGTATATGAAGGAGCCATCACCTATATAAAGGGATCCCCTCCCTCATTTTTTCTACACGCCTAGTGGAAACACATCATTTGCTTTGAAATATTTCCTTTATACCCCTGCAATACTTATATGACACACTTACACCTTGTATAGTAAGCTATTCAAATAGGATATTTGAGCCAACTTTGGAGAGTGCAGGGCACTGAATTCTATGCTTGAAGTACCTCTGGATTTTTGAAGGATTTCGGAGTGGTTTTCTTCATTCGTTAGTGAAACAACATCAAGCCAAAACTATTATACAAATAGGTATGCTATTTCAAATTAGCAAACTACATGCCCCTTTCTTAGTGTTTTAAATCATTGTGTTTGTGAATTGATATTTATTTAAATCTTTGGTTGACTAAGAATATCAAAACATAGGGAAATGAATTTTGAATTAAGACCGATACACTCTTTAGCCTCATATTGCTAAAATTGAATATATCTCTTCACTATAGTAAAACAATAATCTTTAACAAATGAAAGATGACCTTGATGCCAATAAACCCTTACATTTGTAATTTTCCAGTTCTCTGTTTTTTTAATTTCCAAAAATACAAATTGTATTTAGGTAATAGTTCTTGTACTTTAACTTTAGATGACCTTTTGATATCCATAGCTATAATTGACCTTTCCTATAATTAAATAAACAGTCATGACCCCTTAAGTTTTATTTGAGAATACTTAGCACTTTGTGAGTGGGATTTTACCTCAGATTTACCCCTTGAGGTTTAGCATATGTTAAAAATTAGGTCTTCCTTTTTGAAACCTTTAAGAAGCACTGGTAAAATAATGGATCAAATTCATATAGACTCTCCAACTCTAGTTGCATTAGTGCATGGTGGGATTTTGCTATAGTAAGCCTTAGTCTAGCCCCTTTTTCCTTGAGTTAACTCATCTAGTATGAAGTGCATGGTGACTGGGACTCATACATGCATAAAAAGGTGAATTTCATGTATATGAAGGAGCCATCACCTATATAAAGGGATCCCCTCCCTCATTTCTTCTACACGCCTAGTGGAAGCTCATCATTTGCTTTAAAATAATTCCTTTATACCCCAGCATACTTATATGACACACTTACACCTTGTATAGTAAGCTAGTCAAATAGGATATTTAAGCCAACTTTGGAGAGTGTAGGGCATTGAATTCTATGCTTGAAGTACCTGTGGATTTTTGAAGGATTTGGGAGTGGTTTTCTTCATTCGTTAGTGAAACAACATCAAGCCAAAACTATTATACAAATAGGTATGCCTCTCATATTTCAAATTAGCAAACTACATGCCCCTTTCTTAGTGTTTTAAATCATTGTGTTTGTGAATTGATATTTATTTAAATCTTTGGTTGACTAAGAATATCAAATGAATTTTTAATTAAGACCTATACACTCTTTAGCCTAGATATTACTTAAATTGAATATATCTCTTCACTATAGTAAAAAATAATCTTTAAAAAAAGAAAGATGACCTTTATGCCAATAAACCCTTACATTTGTAATTTTCCAGTTCTCTATTTTTTTAATTTCCAAAAACAAAAATTGTATTTAGGTAACAGTTCTTGTACTTTAACTTTAGATGACCTTTTGATATCCATAGCTATAATTGACCTTTTGATATCCATAGCTATAATTGACCTTTCCTATAATTAAAGAAACATTCACCCTTAGGTTTTATTTGAGAATACTTAGCACTTTGTGAGTGGGATTTTACCTCAGACTATACTTCTTGAAGTTTTGCATATAATAAAAATTAGGTCTTCCTTTTTGAAACCTTTAAGAAGTACTGGTAAAATAATGGGTCAAATTCATATAGGCTCTCCAACTCTAGTTGCATTAGTGCATGGTGGGATCTTGCTATAGTAAGCCTTAGTCTAGCCCCTTTTTCCTTGAGTTAACTTATCTAATATGAAGTGCATGGTGACTGGGACTCATACATGCCAAAAAAGGTGAATTTCATGTATATGAAGGAGCCATCACCTATATAAAGGGATCCCCTCCCTCATTTTTTCTACACGCCTAGTGGAAGCTCATCATTTGCTTTGAAATATTTCCTTTATACCCCTGCAATACTTATATGACACACTTACACCTTGTATAGTAAGCTAGTCAAATAGGATATTTAAGCCAACTTTGGAGAGTGTAGGGCACTGAATTCTATGCTTGAAGTACCTGTGGATTTTTGAAGGATTTGGGAGTGGTTTTCTTCATTCGTAGTGAAACAACATCAAGCCAAAACTATTATACAAATAGGTATGCCTCTCATAATTCAAACTAGCAAACTACATGCCCCTTTCTTAGTGTTTTAAATCATTGTGTTTGTGAATTGATATTTATTTAAATCTTTGGTTGACTAAGAATATCAAAACATAGGGAAATGAATTTTTAATTAAGACCTATACACTCTTTAGCCTAGATATTGCTAAAATTGAATATATCTCTTCACTATAGTTAAAAAAATAATCTTTAATAAATGAAAGATGACCTTGATGCCAATAAACCCTTACATTTGTATTTTTCCAGTTCTCTGTTTTTTTAATTTCCAAAAATAGAAATTGTATTTAGGTAACAGTTCTTGTACTTTAACTTTAGATGACCTTTTGATATCCATAGCTATAATTGACCTTTTGATATCCATAGCTATAATTGACCTTTCCTATAATTAAAGAAACAGTCACCCTTAGGTTTTATTTGAGAATACTTAGCACTTTGTGAGTGGGATTTTACCTCAGACTATACTTCTTGAAGTTTTGCATATAATAAAAATTAGGTCCTTCTTTTTGAAACCTTTAAGAAGTACTGGTAAAATAAAAATTAGGTCTTCCTTTTTGAAACCTTTAAGAAGTACTGGTAAAAATTAGGTCTTCTTTTTGAAACCTTTAAGAAGTACTGGTTAAAATTCATATAGGCTCTCCAACTCTTGTTGCATTAGTGCATGGTGGGATCTTGTTATAGTAAGCCTTAGTCTAGCCCCTTTTTCCTTGAGTTAACTCATCTAATATGAAGTGCATCGTGACTAGGACTCATACATGCCAAAAAAGGTGAATTTCATGTATATGAAGAAGCCATCACCTATATAAAGGGATCCCCTCCCTCATTCTTTCTACACGTCAGCAGTGGAAGCTCATCATTTGGTTTGAAATATTTCCTTTATACCCCTGTAATACTTATATGGAACACTTACACCTTGTATAATAAGCTAGTCAAATAGGATATTTAAGCCAACTTTGGAGAGTGTAGGGCACTGAATTCTATGCTTGAAGTACCTCTGGATTTTTGAAGGATTTGGGAGTGGTTTTCTTCATTCGTTAGTGAAACAACATCAAGCCAAAACTATTATACAAATAGGTATGCCTCTCATATTTCAAATTAGCAAACTACATGCCCCTTCCTTAGTGTTTTAAATCATTGTGTTTGTGAATTGATATTTATTTAAATCTTTGGTTGACTAAGAATATCAAAACATAGGGAAATGAATTTTTAATTAAGACCTATACACTCTTTAGCCTAGATATTGCTAAAATTGAATATATCTCTTCACTATAGTTAAAAAAATAATCTTTAATAAATGAAAGATGACCTTGATGCCAATAAACCCTTACATTTGTATTTTTCCAGTTCTCTGCTTTTTTAATTTCCAAAAATAGAAATTGTATTTAGGTAACAGTTCTTGTACTTTAACTTTAGATGACCTTTTGATATCCATAGCTATAATTGACCTTTCCTATAATTAAACAAACAGTCACCCTTAGGTTTTATTTGAGAATACTTAGCACTTTGTGAGTGGGATTTTACCTCAGACTATACTTCTTGAAGTTTTGCATATAATAAAAATTAGGTCTTCCTTTTTGAAACCTTTAGGAAGTACTGGTAAAATAATGGTTAAAATTCATATAGGCTCTCCAACTCTTGTTGCATTAGTGCATGGTGGGATCTTGCTATAGTAAGCCTTAGTCTAGCCCCTTTTTCCTTGAGTTAACTCATCTAATATGAAGTGCATGGTGACTCGGACTCATACATGCCAAAAAAGGTGAATTTCATATATATGAAGGAGCTATCACCTATATAAAGGGATCCCCTCCCTCATTCTTTCTACACGTCAGTGAAAGCTCATCATTTGGTTTGAAATATTTCCTTTATACCCCTGTAATACTTATATGACACACTTACACCTTGTATAATAAGCTAGTCAAATAGGATATTTAAGCCAACTTTTGAGAGTGTAGGGCACTGAATTCTATGCTTGAAGTACCTGTGGATTTTTGAAGGATTTGGGAGTGGTTTTCTTCATTCGTTAGTGAAACAACATCAAGCCAAAACTATTATACAAATAGGTATGCCTCTCATATTTCAAATTAGCAAACTACATGCCCCTTTCTTAGTGTTTTAAATCATTGTGTTTGTGAATTGATATTTATTTAAATCTTTGGTTGACTAAGAATATCAAAACATAGGGAAATGAATTTTTAATTAAGACCTATACACTCTTTAGCCTAGATATTGCTAAAATTGAATATATCTCTTCACTATAGTAAAACAATAATCTTTAATAAATGAAAGATGACCTTGATGCGAATAAACCCTTACATTTGTATTTTTCCAGTTCTCTATTTTTTAATTTTCAAAAATAGAAATTATATTTAGGTAATAGTTCTTGTACTTTAACTTTAGATGACCTTTTGATATCCATAGCTATAATTGACCTTTCCTATAATTAAATAAACAGTCATGACCCCTTAGGTTTTATTTGAGAATGCTTAGCACTTTGTGAGTGGGATTTTACCTCAGATTTATCCCTTGAGGTTTAGCATATGTTAAAAATTAAGTCTTCCTTTTTGAAACCTTTAAGAAGCACTGGTAAAATAATGGGTCAAATTCATATAGACTCTCCAACTCTAGTTGCATTAGTGCATGGTGGGATCGTGCTATAGTAAGCCTTAGTCTAGCCCCTTTTTCCTTGAGTTTACTCATCTAGTATGAAGTGCATGGTGACTGGGACTCATACATGCCAAAAAAGGTGAATTTTATGTATATAAAGGAGCCATCACCTATATAAAGGGATCCCCTCCCTCTATTTTTCTACACGCCTAGTGGAAGCTCATCATTTGCTTTGAAATATTTCCTTTATACCCCAGCAATACTTATATGACACACTTACACCTTGTATAGTAAGCTAGTCAAATAGGATATTTAAGCCAACTTTGGAGAGTGTAGGGCAGTGAATTCTATGCTTGAAGTACCTCTAGATTTTTGAAGGATTTGGGAGTGGTTTTCTTTATTCGTTAGTGAAACAACATCAAGCCAAAACTATTATACCAATAGGTATGCCTCTCCTATTTCAAATTAGCAAACTACATGCCCCTTTCTTACTGTTTTAAATCATTGTGTTTGTGAATTGATATTTATTTAAATCTTTGGTTGACTAAGAATATGAAAACATAGGGAAATGAATTTTTAATTAAGACCTATACACTCTTTAGCCTAGATATTACTAAAATTGAATATATCTCTTCACTATAGTAAAAAAATAATCTTTAATAAATGAAAGATGACCTTGATGCCAATAAAACCTTACATTTGTATTTTTCTAGTTCTCAATTTTTTTAATTTCCAAAAATAGAAATTGTATTTAGGTAATAGTTCTTGTACTTTAACTTTAGATGACCTTTTGATATCCATAGCTATAAATTGACCTTTCCTATAATTAAATAAACAGTCATGACCCCTTAGGTTGTATTTCAGAATACTTAGCACTTTGTGAGTGGGATTTTACCTTAGATTTACCCCTTGAGGTTTAGCATATGTTAAAAATTAAGTCTTCCTTTTTGAAACCTTTAAGAAGCACTGGTAAAATAATGGGTAAAATTCATATAGACTCTCCAACTCTAGTTGCATTAGTGCATGGTGGGATCTTGCTATAGTAAGCCTTAGTCTAGCCCCTTTTTCCTTGAGTTAACTCATCTAATATGAAGTGCATGGTGAATGGGACTCATACCTGCCAAAAAAGGTGAATTTCATGTATATGAAGGAGCCATCACCTATATAAAGGGATCCCCTCCCTCATTTTTTCTACACGCCTAGTGGAAGCCCATCATTTGCTTTGAAATATTTCCTTTATACCCCTGCAATACTTATATGACACACTTACACCTTGTATAGTAAGCTAGTCAAATAGGATATTTAAGCCAACTTTGGAGAGTGTAGGGCACTGAATTCTATGCTTGAAGTACCTCTGGATTTTTGAAGGATTTGGGAGTGGTTTTCTTTATTCGTTAGTGAAACAACATCAAGCCAAAACTATTATACAAATAGGTATGCCTCTCATAATTCAAATTAGCAAACTACCTGCCCCTTTCTTAGTGTTTTAAATCATTGTGTTTGTGAATTGATATTTATTTAAATCTTTGGTTGACTAAGAATATCAAAACATAGGGAAATGAATTTTTAATTAAGACCTATACACTCTTTAGCCTAGATATTGCTAAAATTGAATATATCTCTTCATTATAGTTAAAAAATAATCTTTGATAAATGAAAGATGACCTTGATGCCAATAAACCCTTACATTTGTATTTTTCCAGTTCTCTGTTAGCTATAATTGACCTTTTGATATCCATAGCTATAATTGATCTTTCCTATAATTAAAGAAACAGTCACCCTTAGGTTTTATTTGAGAATACTTAGCACTTTGTGAGTGGGATTTTACCTCAGACTATACTTCTTGAAGTTTTGCATATAATAAAAATTAGGTCTTCCTTTTTGAAACCTTTAAGAAGTACTGGTAAAATAATGGGTAAAATTCATATAGGCTCTCCAACTCTTGTTGCATTAGTGCATGGTAAAAAAGGTGAATTTCATGTATATGAAGGAGCCATCACCTATATAAAGGGATCCCCTCCCTCATTCTTTCTACACGTCAGTGGAAGCTCATCATTTGCTTTGAAATATTTCCTTTATACTCCTACAATACTTATATGACACACTTGCACCTTGTATAATAAGCTAGTCAAATAGGATATTTAAGCCAACTTTGGAGAGTGTAGGGCACTGAATTCTATGTTTGAAGTACCTCTGGATTTTTGAAGGATTTGGGAGTGGTTTTCTTTATTCGTTAGGGAAACAACATCAAGCCAAAACTATCATACAAATAGGTATGCCTCTCATATTTCAAATTAGCAAACTACATGCCCCTTTCTTAGTGTTTTAAATAATTGTGTTTGTGAATTGATATTTATTTAAATCTTTGGTTGACTATAAGAATATCAAAACATAGGGAAATGAATTTTTAATTAAGACCTATACACTCTTTAGCCTAGATATTACTAAAATTGAATATATCTCTTCACTATAGTAAAAAAATAATCTTTAATAAATGAGAGATGACCTTGATGCCAATAAACCCTTACATTTGTATTTTTCCAGTTCTTTGTTTTTTTAATTTCCAAAAACAGAAATTGTATTTGGGTAATAGTTCTTGTACTTTAACTTTAGATGACCTTTTGATATCCATAGCTTTAAATTGACCTTTCCTGTAATTAAACAAACAGTCACCCTTAGGTTTAATTTGAGAATAGTTAGCACTTTGTGAGTGGGATTTTACCTCAGAATATACCCCTTGAAGTTTAGCATATGTTAAAAATTAGGTCTTCCTTTTTGAAACCTTTGAGAAGTACTGGTAAAATAATGGGTCAAATTCATATAGGCTCTCCAACTCTAGTTGCATTAGTGCATGGTGGGATCTTGCTATAGTAAGCCTTAGTCTAGCCCCTTTTTCCTTGAGTTAACTCATCTAATATGAAGTGCATGGTGAATGGGACTCATACGTGCCAAAAAAGGTGAATTTCATGTATATGAAGGAGCCATCACCTATATAAAGGGATCCCCTCCCTCATTTTTTCTACACGCCTAGTGGAAGCTCATCATTTGCTTTGAAATATTTCCTTTATACCCCTGCAATACTTATATGACACTTACACCTTGTATAGTAAGCTAGTCAAATAAGTAGAGGCACCTACCAAAGAAGGAATTGCACCAACTTCCGTTGTAGTAGTTGCCGGTCCACCCAACCGTCGTCGTAGGAGATGTAGGATCCATAGTATCTTCAAGTTTGCCTTTGTCTTTTGGAGTAGAGGACTTCTGAGATCCCATAGGGAGAGGAGGGTGGGAAAACACAAGGGAAGAAGTGTCGTACCTCCAAAAACGCAGCCAATAGATGGGCTGTCCACCAAGGAAGTATCTCCAAAATATGCACAAAGATAGTGCGAAAACGCAGCCACAAAACGCAGCCGATATATGAACCAATAGACTCCATAGAAAACACCAAAAGAGGGCTGAGAATGTAGCCTTAGGTAGAAGGAGTATGGAGGAGTTGATTGTCCACAAAAACGCAAACACAAAGTGTGTAGCAAAGTGGAACTTTCAACCAGTAGAAAGGTATAGAAAAGAGGATGAATACGTACCTCAAAACACCATGAAGAGGGCTGAAGTTGATGATGAAAACACAGCCAAGAAATCTCTCCACAAGAAGCCTCCAAAAAAACGCTACCGCATGTAGGGAAAACTAGTTGGCAATGTTTTCACCGCAAGTAGAGTTGTAGGACTCGGATTGAAGTGCTTTAAAAACACACTTGTAGAGGATGGGAAGGGACTGGTTTGAAGCCTCTTGCATCATTGAATGAGTGCAAGGATGATGAGTAAGGGCTTCTGCAAAAAATGCAAGCAAAAAATCTGCATGCAGGTAGTCTGCGAAGAATAACTCAAAAACGGTGAGGAATTTGCGAAAACTTTGTTCTACAAAGTTGTAGACCACGATGATTCCAGTAGGTCTCGCGAGCACAATCCTCAAAAACGCATCCGTTTAGCATATCATCAAGCATGTAAGGGCTTGTGCAAAAAACGCAAGCAGAAATTCTGCATGCAGGCAGTTTGCGGCGAAGAATAACTCAAAAACGGTGAGGAATTTGTGAAAACTTTCTTCTGCAAAGTTGTAGACCACGATGATTCCAGTAGGTCAAGAGGGCACAATCCTCAAAAACGTATCCGTTTAGCAGATAATCAAGAATGAAAAAACGCAATTGAAAGCGGGGTTGTTGAAGAGGACTAGAGGTAGAGAGGAAGAAGGATAAGGAGACTCTATGTGCGCCACCGCCTTGCTCTTGATACCATGTGAAAAAGAAGAGATGAGAGAAGAGACAATGTACTCAAGAACTCATCAATGAACCACTAGCCAACTTCATTAGAAATGAACTACAATGCCTCATATATATAGGAAAGTTCCTCCACCCAAAAATGTGTGTAAATAGGAAAAATGGAAATGAATGCTATAAATCTCAAAAATGCCTAGAGGCTAAAGAGTGTGCCACTAGTGTGACACCATCTGGAGATGACACCTATCCAACACGCCTTGGTGAGTGTGTACGATCCTTTTTACAGCAGCGGGATTCCTAAATTTGTGACACCAGCCTCGATAATGAAAATATCTGAGATATTCCCTTGGTCGGTGGGGTGCAAACCGTCCGTCAATCGACCGCCAGCCGTGCATTTATTAAGGTTTAAAAGTCGTCGTTTTTTAAACTAAAAATAACTAAAATTCGTGTATAAGCTTGATCCGGTGTTCGTTTTGGATGCTGTAAATTCCTATATTAGGATAAAATCATACAAATTTTAAACTTGGACTCGGAATTTGAAGATTCTAAGTGGAAATGGGTTGTTTAATAAAATCACTGATTTTTTCACCATAAAAACTCATAAATTCATATAGGGATTATTTTTTTATTAATGAAGATGGGCATGTTACATCCTTCCCCCCTTAAAGAAATCGAGATGTCCTCATCTTGTCATGAATTGGGGGTAATATTTTAAGAGTATACCTTCATCTTCCCAAGTTGCATCCTCTTCATCAGGAGGGTAGTCTTTCCATTTTTCTACAAGAGTTATATTACGGAGTTGCCTTTCTCTAGAATCTATGATCCTACTAGGCTGTAATTGAAGGACTCCTTGAGTAGGAATTACAACTTTGTCATCATCAAGAATATGATCGAGACTTGGTACATAGAGTGCTTTAACAAACTTACATGAAATACATTGTGGACTTTGATATGGGTTGGGAGCTGGAGTTTATAGGCACTTTTATCTAGACACTTAATAACTGTATAGGGACCACAATACCTTGGGCTGAGCTTCTTATATTTTCCAAGTGAAAGAACTTCGTTTGGGTCGCACTCGTTCAGGGTAGTATTTCCACTGCACTAGATGCTCTACAAGAGTTCTATTACGGAGTTATCTTTCTCTGGAATCTATGATCCTACTAGGCTGTAATTCAAGGACTTTATCATCATCAAGAATATGATCGAGAGACTGGTTACATAGATAGAGTGCTTTAACAAACATACATGAAATACATTGTGGACTTTGATATGGGCTGGGAGCTGGAGTTTATAGACACTTTTACGTAGACACTTAATAATTGTATAGGGACCACAATACCTTGGGCTGAGCTTCTTATATTTCGCAAGTGACAAAGAACTTCATTGATCTATGATCCTACTAAGCTATAATTCAAGGACTTTGTCATCATCAAGAATATAATCGAGAGACTAGCTACATAGATAGAGTGCTTTAACAAACATACATGAAATACATTGTGGACTTTGATATGGGCTGGGAGCTGGAGTTTGTAGACACTTTTACGTATACACTTAATAATTGTATAGGGACCACAATACCTTGGGCTGAGCTTCTTATATTTCGTAAGTGACAAAGAACTTCGTTTAGTTTGCACTCGTAGAAGAACTTTGTCTCCTTCCTTGAAGATCCTTTCAGATCTCTTGTCAGCATAATGCTTTTGCCGATCTTGAGTAGATTTAAATATCCCTTTGGATTCCCTTGGTCTGTTCGTCCATCTCTTCGAGCATTTTCCTAGATGCCTCAACTCTTATGGTTGGATCAGAGAAATTTAGAGGAGATAAGCATTCTTGCCCATAGAGTGCTTTGAATGGTGACATTCCTATGCTATGATGATAAGATGTATTGTAGGCAAATTCTACCAGAGGAAGGTATTGAATCCATCTTCTTGGTTCCCATCCACAATATGCTCTGAGAATGTCTTCAATTACCTGATTGACTCTCTCAGTCTGGCCATCGGTCTCTGGATGATAAGCTGTGCTAGAGTAAAGTTGAGTGCCCAAGGCTTGAAATAAGGACTGCTAGAACTTTGAAGTGAAGTTAGAATCTCGGTCACTTACTTGATGAATAATCGAGCAACATCACAAGCTTTGAAGGTCTTCTTTGTTGGTATAAGATGAGCTACTTTGGTAAGCAAGTCCACTACTACCAAGAGAGAGTCATATCCTCCTTGTACGGTGGGGAGACTTGTGACAAAATTCATACTAATGCACTCCCACTTCATTTGGGGAATATCCAAGGGTTGAAGTTTCCCAGGCATCTTAACCCTTTTAGCTTTGATCCTTTGGCATGAGAAACATTGCTTTAAGTATCGAAGGACATCATTTTTCAGCCTGCCCAATGAAAGCTCCTCCTTACGAGATTTAATGTTTTCGCATAGCCTGGGTGCCCTACAGAGCGGGACTATCATGAGCTTCATGGAGGATTAGTTTTAAAGCAGGATTCTTAGGGATATATAGCCTGTGATTGAAGTAGAGGCTTCCTTCTTCATGAGTGGAGTATCCCTTGATTAGAGTCTGAATCCGCTGTGGTAAGGTTCCCAACTTGATCCACCCGGATGAAGAAATATCCCGGCCCGCGAAGACTCCAAAAATCTCTACCCCATCCTCGAAAGAAATGGGGGATAGACATCTTCTCTAGTATCTACACCATGGTGTCACGGAACTCGGGAGAGACAAGCGGTCTGGAAGATGCACTGGAAAACTAGAAATCTCGAGTAGGCATCTTCTCAATCATTCAAACATCAATTCAATTTGTTCTTAGTAAGGTGTTTTTATTAATTAGCATTATGTTAGGTAAAACATACATTGCAAAACAGTCCTTAAATGGCAAGTTCTAGGAGCTAAGATCGGCTTTGATACCAATTGTAAGGTTCCCCCCTTCCAAAATAGGGGAAACACTTAAGATAGTAACTTGGAGAAAATTTCCTACTCGTCGCAACACCTTGACTATACAAAGATACAAGGATACGATTTGTAGGTAAGACCTAGTCCTATCCCGACAGGGGGAGCGTGGGCTTCTAAAAATCAAATTACCCATAGGGTAATTGATCATAATTTAGGCAACTACTAATCTTGATTCCTAGAGACAACACTTTTTTCCTTATCTATGCAGGGCATAGCCTGGCCTAGTCTTCTAGAATAGAGTTTCCCGAGAATCTATTTATCTAGCTTAGGGATTTCACTTAATCTGTTCAAAAGCTACCTGACTAATCGGGTCTACCCGTCCATAGGATGGTGTCGAGGCATTCCATCCTCCCACTTTCCACCCTACTCACGTGTCAATTTGTTTTCTAATTAATCCTACCACACTGTTTTGACATAAATAAACATCTTACTTAATTAAGGCCCTTTCACAAGGTTCATTAAAATAGCCTCTTTTCACAGTATAATAATACTAAAGATAAGATATATATGAAAAAGAAAGTTTATACACAAATCAATTCCATACAAGCCAAACTGGCTCTCTTATTCTTTTCCTTTATACTCTATTTTCCAATTCTCTATTTTTTTCCAATTCTCTATTTTTTCCAATTCTCTATTTTTTTAATTCCCAAAAACAGAAATTGTATTTAGGTAATAGTTCTTGTACTTTAACTTTAGATGACCTTTTGATATCCATAGCTATAAATTGACCTTTCCTATAATTAAACAAAAAGTCACCCTTAGGTTTTATTTGAGAATACTTAGCACTTTGTGAGTGGGATTTTACCTCAGAATATACCCCTTGAAGTTTAGCATATGTTAAAAATTAGATCTTCCTTTTTGAAACCTTTAAGAAGTACTGGTAAAATAATGGGTCAAATTCATATAGGCTCTCCAACTCTAGTTACATTAGTGCATGGTGGGATCTTGCTATAGTAAGCCTTAGTCTAGCCCCTTTTTCCTTGAGTTAACTCATCTAATATGAAGTGCAAGGTAAATGAGACTCATACCTGCCAAAAAAGGTGAATTTCATGTATATGAAGAGCCATCACCTATATAAAGGGATCCCCTCCCTCATTTTTTCTACACGCCTAGTGGAAGCTCATCATTTGCTTTGAAATATTTCCTTTATACCCCTACAATACTTATATGACACACTTACACCTTGTATAGTAAGCTAGTCAAATAGGATATTTAAGCCAACTTTGGAGAGTGTAGGGCATTGAATTCTATGCTTGAAGTACCTCTGGATTTTTGAAGGATTTGGGAGTGGTTTTCTTCATTCGTTAGTCAAACAACATCAAGCCAAATCTATTATACAAATAGGTATGCCTCTCATAATTCAAATTAGCAAACTACATGCCCCTTTCTTAGTGTTTTAAATCATTGTGTTTGTGAATTGATATTTATTTAAATCTTTGGTTGACTAAGAATATCAAATGAATTTTTAATTAAGACCTATACACTCTTTAGCCTAGATATTGCTAAAATTGAATATATCTCTTCATTATAGTTAAAAAATAATCTTTAATAAATGAAAGATGAACCCTTACATTTGTAATTTTCCAGTTCTCTATTTTTTTAATTTCCAAAAACAAAAATTGTATTTAGGTAACAGTTCTTGTACTTCAACTTTAGATGACCTTTTGATATCCATAGCTATAATTGACCTTTTGATATCCATAGCTATAATTGATCTTTCCTATAATTAAAGAAACAGTCACCCTTAGGTTTTATTTGAGAATACTTAGCCCTTTGTGAGTGGGATTTTACCTCAGACTATACTTCTTGAAGTTTTGCATATAATAAAAATTAGGTCTTCCTTTTTGAAACCTTTAAGAAGTACTGGTAAAATAATGGGTCAAATTCATATAGGCTCTCCAACTCTTGTTGCATTAGTGCATGGTAAAAAAGGTGAATTTCATGTATATGAAGGAGCCATCACCTATATAAAGGGATCCCCTCCCTCATTCTTTCTACACCTGAGTGGAAGCTCATCGTTTGCTTTGAAATATTTCCTTTGTACTCCTACAATACTTATATGACACACACCTTGTATAATAAGCTAGTCAAATAGGATATTTAAGCCAACTTTGGAGAGTGTAGGGCACTGAATTCTATGCTTGAAGTACCTCTGGATTTTTGAAGGATTTGGGAGTGGTTTTCTTCATTCATTAGGGAAACAACATCAAGCCAGAACTATTATACAAATAGGTATGCCTCTCATATTTCAAATTAGCAAACTACAGGCCCCTTTCTTAGTGTTTTAAATCATTGTGTTTGTGAATTGATATTTATTTAAATCTTTGGTTGACTATAAGAATATCAAAACATAGCGAAATCAATTTTTAATTAAGACCTATACACCCTTTAGCCTAGATATTACTAAAATTGAATATATCTCTTCACTATAGTAAAAAAATAATCTTTAATAAATGAAAGATGACCTTGATGCCAATAAACCCTTACATTTGTATTTTTCCAATTCTCTATTTTTTAAACTTCCAAAAACAGAAATTGTATTTAGGTTATAGTTCTTGTACTTTAACTTTAGATGACCTTTTGATATCCATAGCTATAAATTGACCTTTCCTATGATTAAACAAACAGTCACCCTTAGGTTTTATTTGAGAATACTTAGCACTTTGTGAGTGGGATTTCACCTCAGAATATACCCCTTGAAGTTTAGCATATGTTAAAAATTAGGTCTTCCTTTTTGAAACCTTTAAGAAGTACTGGTAAAATAATGGGTCAACTTCATATAGGCTCTCCAACTCTAGTTGCATTAGTGCATGGTGGGATCTTGCTATAGTAAGCCTTAGTCTAGCCCCTTTTTCCTTGAGTTAACTCATCTAATATGAAGTGCATGGTGAATGGGACTCATACTTGCCAAAAAAGGTGAATTTCATGTATATGAAGGAGCCATCACCTATATAAAGGGATCCCCTCCCTCATTTTTTCTACACGCCTAGTGGAAGCTCATCATTTGCTTTGAAATATTTCCTTTATACCCCTGCAATACTTATATGACACACTTACACCTTGTATAGTAAGCTAGTCAAATAGGATATTTAAGCCAACTTTGGAGAATATAGGGCACTGAATTCTATGCTTGAAGTACCTCTAGATTTTTGAAGGATTTGGGAGTGGTTTTCTTCATTCGTTAGTGAAACAACATCAAGCCAAAACTATTATACAAATAGGTATGCCTCTCATAATTCAAATTAGCAAACTACCTGCCCCTTTCTTAGTGTTTTAAATCATTGTGTTTGTGAATTGATATTTATTTAAATCTTTGGTTGACTAAGAATATCAAAACATAGGGAAATGAATTTTTAATTAAGACCTATACACTCTTTAGCCTAGATATTGAAAAAATTGAATATATCTCTTCATTATAGTTAAAAATAATCTTTAATAAATGAAAGATGACCTTGATGCCAATAAACCCTTACATTTGTTTTTTTCCAGTTATTTGTTTTTTTTTAATTTCCAAAAATAGAAATTGTATTTAGGTAACAGTTCTTGTACTTTAACTTTAGATGACCTTTTGATATCCATAGCTATAATTGACCTTTTGATATCCATAGCTACTATAATTGACCTTTCCTATAATTAAAGAAACAGTCACCCTTAGGTTTTATTTGAGAATAATTAGCACTTTGTGAGTGGGATCTTACCTCAGACTATACTTCTTGAAGTTTTGCATATAATAAAAATTAGGTCTTCCTTTTTGAAACCTTCAAGAAGTACTGTGGGTAAAATTCATATAGGCTCTCCAACTCTAGTTGCATTAGTGCATGGTGGGATCTTGCTATAGTAAGCCTTAGTCTAACCCCTTTTTCCTTGAGTTAACTCATCTAATATGAAGTGCATGGTGACTGGGACTCATACATGCCAAAAAAGGTGAATTTCATGTATATGAAGGAGCCATCACCTATATAAAGGGATCCCCTCCCTCATTCTTTCTACACATCAGTGGAAGCTCATCATTTGCTTTGAAATATTTCCTTTATACCCCTGCAATACTTATATGACACACTTACACCTTGTATAATAAGCTAGTCAAATAGGATATTTAAGCCAACTTTGGAGAGTGTAGGGCACTGAATTCTATGCTTGAAGTACCTGTGGATTTTTGAAGGATTTGGGAGTGGTTTTCTTCATTCGTTAGTGAAACAACATCAAGCCAAAACTATTATACAAATAGGTATGCCTCTCATATTTCAAATTAGCAAACTACATGCCCCTTTCTTAGTGTTTTAAATCATTGATTTTGTGAATTGATATTTATTTAAATCTTTGGTTGACTAAGAATATCAAAACATAGGGAAATGAATTTTTAATTAAGACCTATACACTCTTTAGCCTAGATATTGCTAAAATTGAATATATCTCTTCACTATAGTAAAAAAATAATCTCTAATAAATGAAAGATGACCTTGATGCCAATAAACCCTTACATTTGTATTTTTCCAGTTCTCTATTTTTTTAATTTCTAAAAATAGAAATTGTATTTAGGTAATAATTCTTCTACCTTAACTTTAGATGACCTTTTGATATCCATAGCTATAATTGGCCTTTCCTATAATTAAATAAACACTCATGACCCCTTAGGTTTTATTTGAGAATACTTAGCACTTTGTGAGTGGGATTTTACCTCAGATTTACCCCTTGAGGTTTAGCATATGTTAAAAATTAGGTTTTGCTTTTTGAAACCTTTAAGAAGCACTGGTAAAATAATGGGTCAAATTCATATAGACTCTCCAACTCTAGTTGCATTAGTGCATGGTGGGATCTTGCTATAGTAAGCCTTAGTCTAGCCCCTTTTTCCTTGAGTTAACTCATCTAATATGAAGTGCATATGGCGATTGGGACTCATACATGCCAAAAAAGGTGAATTTCATGTATATGAAGGTGCCATCACCTATATAAAGGGATCCCCTCCCTCATTTTTTCTACACGCTTAGTGGAAGCTCATCATTTTCTTTGAAATATTTCTTTTATACCCCAGTAATACTTATATGACACACTTACACCTTGTATAGTAAGCTAGTCAGGATATTTGAGCCAACTTTGGAGAGTGTAGGGCACTGAATTCTATGCTTGAAGTACCTGTGGATTTTTGAAGGATTTGGGAGTGGTTTTCTTCATTGGTTAGTGAAACAACATCAAGCCAAAACTATTATACAAATAAGTATGCCTCTCATATTTCAAATTAGCAAACTACATGCCCCTTTCTTAGTGTTTTAAATCATTGTGTTTGTGAATTGATATTTATTTAAATCTTTGGTTGACTAAGAATATCAAAACATAGGGAAATGAATTTTTAATTAAGACCTATACACTCTTTAGCCTAGATATTGCTAAAATTGAATATATCTCTTCACTATAGTAAAAAAATAATCTTCAATAAATGAAAGATGACCTTGATGCCAATAAACCCTTACATTTGTATTTTTCTAGTTCTTTGTTTTTTAATTTCCAAAAATAGAAATTGTATTTAGGTAATAGTTCTTGTACTTTAACTTTAGATGACCTTTCGATATCCATACCTATAATTCACCTTTCCTATAATCAAAAAAACAGTCACCCCTTAGGTTTTTTTGATAATACGTAGGATTTTGTGAGTGAGATTTTACTTAATACTTATGCCTTGAGGTTTAGCATATATTAAAAATTAGGTCTTCCTTTTTGAAACCTTTAAGAAGTACTGGTAAAATAATGGGTCAAATTCATATAGACTCTCCAACTCTAGTTGCATTAGTGCATGGTGGTATCTTGCTATAGTAAGCCTTAATCTAGCCCCTTTTTCCTTCAGTTAACTCATCTTATATGAAGTGCATGGCGACTGGGAGTCATACATGCCAAAAAAGGTGAATTTCATGTATATGAAGGAGCCATCACCTATATAAAGGGATCCCCTCCCTCATTTTTTCTACACGCCTAGTGGAAGCTCATCATTTGCTTTGAAATATTTCCTTTATACCCTAGTAATACTTATATGACACACTTACACCTTGTATAGTAAGCTAGTCAAATAGGATATTTGAGCCAACTTTGGAGAGTGTAGGACACTGAATTCTATGCTTGAAGTACCTCTGGATTTTTGAAGGATTTGGGAGTGGTTTTCTTCATTCGTTACTGAAACAACATCAAGCCAAAACTATTATACAAATAGGTATGCCTCTCATATTTCAAATTAGCAAACTACATGTCCCTTTCTTAGTGCTTTGAATCATTGTGTTTGTGAATTGATATTTATTTAAATCTTTGGTTGACTAAGAATATCAAAACATAGGGAAATGAATTTTTAATTAAGACCTATACACTCTTTAGCCTAGATATTGCTAAAATTGAATATATCTCTTCACTATAGTAAAACAATAATCTTTAATCAATGAAAGATGACCTTGATGCCAATAAACCCTTACATTTGTATTTTTTTAGTTCTCTATTTTTTTAATTTCCAAAAGTAGAAATTGTATTTAGGTAACAGTTCTTGTACTTTAACTTTAGATGACCTTTTGATATCCATACCTATAATTGACCTTTTGATATCCATAGCTATAATTTACCTTTCCTTTAATTAAAGAAACAGTCACCCTTAGGTTTTATTTGAGAATACTTAGCACTTTGTGAGTGGGATCTTACCTCGGACTATACTTCTTGAAGTTTTGCATATAATAAAAATTAGGTCTTCCTTCTTGAAACCTTTAAGAAGTACTGGTAAATTAATGGGTAAAATTCATATAGGCTCTCCAACTCTAGTTGCATTAGTGCATGGTGGGATCTTGCTATAGTAAGCCTTAGTCTAGCCCCTTTTTCCTTGAGTTACCTCATCTAATATGAAGTGCATGGTGACTCGAACTCATACATGCCAAAAAAGGTGAATTTTATGTATATAAAGGGGCCATCACCTATATAAAGGGATCCCCTCCCTCATTCTTTCTACACGTCAGTGGAAGCTCATCATTTGGTTTGAAATATTTCCTTTATACCCCTGCAATACTTATATGACACACTTACACCTTGTATAATAAGCTAGTCAAATAAGATATTTAAACCAACTTTGGAGAGTGTAGGGCACTGAATTCTATGCTTGAAGTACCTGTGGATTTTTGAAGGATTTGGGAGTGGTTTTCTTCATTCGTTAGTGAAACAACATCAAGCCAAAACTATTATACAAATAGGTATGCCTCTCATATTTCAAATTAGCAAACTACATGCCCCTTTCTTAGTGTTTTAAATCATTGTTTTTGTGAATTGATATTTATTTAAATCTTTGGTTGACTAAGAATATCAAAACATAGGGAAATGAATTTTTAATAAAGACCTATACACTCTTTAGCCTAGATATTGCTAAAATTGAATATATCTCTTCACTATAGTAAAAAAATAATCTTTAATAAATGAAAGATGACCTTGATGCCAATAAACCCTTACATTTGTATTTTTTAGGTTCTCTGTTTTTTTAATTTCCAAAAATAGAAATTGTATTTAGGTAATAATTCTTGTACTTTAACTTTAGATGACCTTTTGATATCCATAGCTATAATTGACCTTTCCTATAATTAAATAAACAGTCACCCTTAGGTTTTATTTGAGATTACTTAGCACTTTGTGAGTGGGATTTTACCTCAGAATATACCCCTTGAAGTTTAGCATATGTTAAAAATTAGGTCTTCCTTTTTGAAACCTTTAAAAAGTACTAGTCAAATAATGGGTCAAATTCATATAGGCTCTCCAACTCTAGTTGCATTAGTGCATGGTGGGATCTTGCTATAGTAAGCCTTAGTCTAGCCCCTTCTTCCTTCAGTTAACTTATCTAATATGAAGTGCATGGTGACTGGGACTCATACATGCCAAAAAAGGTGAATTTCATGTATATGAAGGAGCCATCACCTCTATAAAGGGATCCCCTCCCTCATTCTTTCTACACGCCGAGTGGAAGCTCATCATTTGCTTTGAAATATTTCCTTTATACCCCTGCAATACTTATATGACACACTTACACCTTGTATAGTAAGCTAGTCAAATAGGATATTTAAGCCAACTTTGGAGAGTGTAGGGCACTGAATTCTATGCTTGAAGTACCTGTGGATTTTTGAAGGATTTGGGAGTGGTTTTCTTCATTTGTGAGTGAAACAACATCAAGCCAAAACTATTATACAAATAGGTATGCCTCTCATAATTCAAATTAGCAAACTACATGCCCCTTTCTTAGTGTTTTAAATCATTGTGTTTGTGAATTGATATTTATTTAAATCTTTGGTTGACTAAGAATATGAAAACATAGGGAAATGAATTTTTAATTAAGACCGATACACTCTTTAGCCTAGATATTGCTAAAATTGAATATATCTCTTCACTATAGTAGAAAAACAATCTTTAATAAATGAAAGATGACCTTGATGCCAATAAACCCTTACATTTGTATTTTTCTAGTTCTCTGTTTTCTTAATTTCCAAAAATAGAAATTGTATTTAGGTAATAGTTCTTGTACTTTAACTTTAGATGACCTTTTGATATCCATAGCTATAAATTGACCTTTCCTATAATTAAAGAAATAGTCACCTTTAGGTTTTATTTGAGAATACTTAGCACTTTGTGAGTGGGATTTTACCTCAGAATATACCCCTTGAAGTTTAGCATATGTTAAAAATTAGGTCTTCCTTTTTGAAACCTTTAAGAAGTACTGGTAAAATAATGGGTCAAATTCATATAGACTCTTTCAACTCTAGTTGCATTAGTGCATGGTGGGATCTTGCTATAGTAAGCCTTAGTCTAGCCCATTTTTCCTTGAGTTAACTCATCTAATATGAAGTGCATGGTGACTGGGACTCATACATGCCAAAAAAGGTGAATTTCATGTATATGAAGGAGTCATCACCTATATAAAGGGATCCCCTCCCTCATTTTTTCTACACGCCTAGTAGAAGCTCATCATTTGCTTTCAATTATGCTTGAAGTACCTGTGGATTTTTGAAAGATTTGGGGGTGGTTTTCTTCATTCGTTAGTGAGACAACATCAAGCCAAAACTATTATACAAATAGGTATGCCTCTCATAGTTCAAATTAGCAAACTACTTGCCCCTTTCTTATTATTGTTTTAAATCATTGTGTCTGTGAATTGATATTTATTTAAATCTTTGGTTGACTAAGAATATCAAAACATAGGGAAATGAATTTTTAATTAAGACCTATACACTCTTTAGCCTAGATATTGCTAAAATTGAATATATCTCTTCACTATAGTAAAAAAATAATCTTTAATAAATGAAAGATAACCTTGATGCCAATAAACCCTTACATTTGTATTTTTCCAGTTCGCTGTTTTTTTAATTTCCAAAAATAGAAATTGTATTTAGGTAATAGTTCTTGTACTTTAACTTTAGATGACCTTTTGATATGCATAGCTATAAATTGACCTTTCCTATAATTAAACAAACAGTCACCCTTAGGTTTTATTTGAGAATACTTAGCACTTTGTGAGTGGGATTTTACCTCAGAATATACCCCTTGAAGTTTAGCATATGTTAAAAATTAGGTCTTCCTTTTTTAAACCTTTTTAAGAAGTACTGGTAAAATAATGGGTCGAATTCATATAGACTCTCCAACTCTAGTTGCATTAGTGCATGGTGGGATCTTGCTATAGTAAGCCTTAGTCTAGCCCCTTTTTCCTTGAGGTAACTCATCTAATATGTGTGCATGGTGAATGGGACTCATACATGCCAAAAAAGGTGCATTTCATGTATATGAAGGAGCCATCACCTATATAAAGGGATCCCCTCCCTCATTCTTTCTACACGCCTAGTGGAAGCTCATCATTTGCTTTGAAATATTTCCTTTTTACCCCTGCAATACTTATATGACACACTTACACCTTGTATAGTAAGCTAGTCAAATAGGATATTTGAGCCAACTTTGGAGAGTGTAGGGCACTGAATTCTATGCTTGAAGTACCTCTGGATTTTTGAAGGATTTGGGAGTGGTTTTCTTCATTCGTTAGTGAAACAACATCAAGCCAAAACTATTATACAAATAGGTATGCTATTTAAAATTAGCAAACTACATGCCCCTTTCTTAGTGTTTTAAATCATTGTGTTTGTGAATTGATATTTATTTAAATCTTTGGTTGACTAAGAATATCAAAACATAGGGAAATGAATTTTTAATTAAGACCGATACACTCTTTAGCCTAGATATTGCTAAAATTGAATATATCTCTTCACTATAGTAAAACAATAATCTTTAATAAATGAAAGATGACCTTGATGCCAATAAACCCTTACATTTGTATTTTTCCAGTTCTCTGTTTTTTTAATTTCCAAAAATAGAAATTGTATTTAGGTAATAGTTCTTGTACTTTAACTTTAGATGACCTTTTGATATCCATAGCTATAATTGACCTTTCCTATAATTAAATAAACAGTCATGACCCCTTAGGTTTTATTTGAGAATACTTAGCACTTTGTGAGTGGGATTTTACCTCAGATTTACCCCTTGAGGTTTAGCATATGTTAAAAATTAGGTCTTCCTTTTTGAAACCTTTAAGAAGCACTGGTAAAATAATGGGTCAAATTCATATAGACTCTCCAACTCTAGTTGCATTAGTGCATGGTGGGATTTTGCTATAGTAAGCCTTAGTCTAGCCCCTTTTTCCTTGAGTTAACTCATCTAGTATGAAGTGCATGGTGACTGGGACTTATACATGCATAAAAAGGTGAATTTCATGTATATGAAGGAGCCATCACCTATATAAAGGGATCCCCTCCCTCACTTTTTCTACACGCCTAGTGGAAGCTCATCATTTGCTTTGAAATATTTCCTTTATAACCCAGCATACTTATATGACACACTTACACCTTGTATAGTAAGCTAGTCAAATAGGATATTTAAGCCAACTTTGGAGAGTGTAGGGCATTGAATTCTATGCTTGAAGTACCTATGGATTTTTGAAGGATTTGGGAGTGGTTTTCTTCATTCGTTAGTGAAACAACATCAAGCCAAAACTATTATACAAATAGGTATGCCTCTCATATTTCAAATTAGCAAACTACATGCCCCTTTCTTAGTGTTTTAAATCATTGTGTTTGTGAATTGATATTTATTTAAATCTTTGGTTGACTAAGAATATCAAATGAATTTTTAATTAAGACCTATACACTCTTTAGCCTAGATATTACTAAAATTGAATATATCTCTTCACTATAGTAAAAAATAATCTTTAATAAATGAAAGATGACCTTTATGCCAATAAACCCTTACATTTGTAATTTTCCAGTTCTCTATTTTTTTAATTTCCAAAAACAAAAATTGTATTTAGGTAACAGTTCTTGTACTTCAACTTTAGATGACCTTTTGATATCCATAGCTATAATTGACCTTTTGATATCCATAGCTATAATTGACCTTTCCTTTAATTAAAGAAACAGTCACCCTTAGGTTTTATTTGAGAATACTTAGCACTTTGTGAGTGGGATTTTACCTCAGACTATACTTCTTGAAGTTTTGCATATAATAAAAATTAGGTCTTCCTTTTTGAAACCTTTAAGAAGTACTGGTAAAATAATGGGTCAAATTCATATAGGCTCTCCAACTCTAGTTGCATTAGTGCATGGTGGGATCTTGCTATAGTAAGCCTTAGTCTAGCCCCTTTTTCCTTGAGTTAACTTATCTAATATGAAGTGCATGGTGACTGGGACTCATACATGCCAAAAAAGGTGAATTTCATGTATATGAAGGAGCCATCACCTATATAAAGGGATCCCCTCCCTCATTTTTTCTACACGCCTAGTGGAAGCTCATCATTTGCTTTGAAATATTTCCTTTATACCCCTGCAATACTTATATGACACACTTACACCTTGTATAGTAAGCTAGTCAAATAGGATATTTAAGCCAACTTTGGAGAGTGTAGGGCACTGAATTCTATGCTTGAAGTACCTGTGGATTTTTGAAGGATTTGGGAGTGGTTTTCTTCATTCGTAGTGAAACAACATCAAGCCAAAACTATTATACAAATAGGTATGCCTCTCATAATTCAAATTAGCAAACTACATGCCCCTTTCTTAGTGTTTTAAATCATTGTGTTTGTGAATTGATATTTATTTAAATCTTTGGTTGACTAAGAATATCAAAACATAGGGAAATGAATTTTTAATTAAGACCTATACACTCTTTAGCCTAGATATTGCTAAAATTGAATATATCTCTTCACTATAGTTAAAAAAATAATCTTTAATAAATGAAAGATGACCTTGATGCCAATAAACCCTTACATTTGTATTTTTCCAGTTCTCTGTTTTTTTAATTTCCAAAAATAGAAATTGTATTTAGGTAACAGTTCTTGTACTTTAACTTTAGATGACCTTTTGATATCCATAGCTATAATTGACCTTTTGATATCCATAGCTATAATTGACCTTTCCTATAATTAAAGAAACAGTCACCCTTAGGTTTTATTTGAGAATACTTAGCACTTTGTGAGTGGGATTTTAACTCAGACTATACTTCTTGAAGTTTTGCATATAATAAAAATTAGGTCTTCCTTTTTGAAACCTTTAAGAAGTACTAGTAAAATAAAAATCAAGTCTTCCTTTTTCAAACCTTTAAGAAGTACTGGTAAAAATTAGGTCTTCCTTTTTGAAACCTTTAAGAAGTACTGGTTAAAATTCATATAGGCTCTCCAACTCTTGTTGCATTAGTGCATGGTGGGATCTTGTTATAGTAAGCCTTAGTCTAGCGCCTTTTTCCTTGAGTTAACTCATCTAATATGAAGTGCATGGTGACTAGGACTCATACATGCCAAAAAAGGTGAATTTCATGTATATGAAGAAGCCATCACCTATATAAAGGGATCCCCTCCCTCATTCTTTCTACACGTCAGTGGAAGCTCATCATTTGCTTTGAAATATTTCCTTTATACTCCTACAATACTTATATGACACACTTGCACCTTGTATAATAAGCTAGTCAAATAGGATATTTAAGCCAACTTTGGAGAGTGTAGGGCACTGAATTCTATGCTTGAAGTACCTCTGGATTTTTAAAGGATTTGGGAGTGGTTTTCTTCATTCGTTAGCGAAACAACATCAAGCCAAAACTATTATACAAATAGGTATGCCTCTCATAATTCAAATTAGCAAACTACATGCCCCTTTCTTAGTGTTTTAAATCATTGTGTTTGTGAATTGATATTTATTTAAATCTTTGGTTGACTAAGAATATCAAAACATAGGGAAATGAATTTTTAATTAAGACCTATACACTCTTTAGCCTAGATATTGCTAAAATTGAATATATCTCTTCACTATAGTTAAAAAAATAATCTTTAATAAATGAAAGATGACCTTGATGCCAATAAACCCTTACATTTGTATTTTTCTAGTTCTCTATTTTTTTAATTTCCAAAAATAGAAATTGTATTTAGGTAACAGTTCTTGTACTTTAACTTTAGATGACCTTTTGATATCCATAGCTATAATTGACCTTTTGATATCCATAGCTATAATTGACCTTTCCTATAATTAAAGAAACAGTCCCCCTTAGGTTTTATTTGAGAATACTTAGCACTTTGTGAGTGGGATTTTACCTCAGACTATACTTCTTGAAGTTTTGCATATAATAAAAATTAGGTCTTCCTTTTTGAAACCTTTAAGAAGTACTCGTAAAATAATGGTTAAAATTCATATAGGCTCTCCAACTCTTGTTGCATTAGTGCATGGTGGGATCTTGCTATAGTAAGCCTTAGTCTAGCCCCTTTTTCCTTGAGTTAACTCATCTAATATGAAGTGCATGGTGACTGGGACTCATACATGCCAAAAAAGGTGAATTTCATATATATGAAGGAGCTATCACCTATATAAAGGGATCCCCTCCCTCATTCTTTCTACACGTCAGTGGAAGCTCATCATTTGGTTTGAAATATTTCCTTTATACCCCTGCAATACTTATATGACACACTTACACCTTGTATAATAAGCTAGTCAAATAGGATATTTAAACCAACTTTGGAGAGTGTAGGGCACTGAATTCTATGCTTGAAGTACCTGTGGATTTTTGAAGGATTTGGGAGTGGTTTTCTTCATTCGTTAGTGAAACAACATCAAGCCAAAACTATTATACAAATAGGTATGCCTCTCATATTTCAAATTAGCAAACTACATGCCCCTTTCTTAGTGTTTTAAATCATTGTTTTTGTGAATTGATATTTATTTAAATCTTTGGTTGACTAAGAATATCAAAACATAGGGAAATGAATTTTTAATTAAGACCTATACACTCTTTAGCCTAGATATTGCTAAAATTGAATATATCTCTTCACTATAGTAAAAAAACAATCTTTAATAAATGAAAGATGACCTTGATGCCAATAAACCCTTACATTTGTATTTTTCCAGTTCTCTATTTTTTAATTTTCAAAAATAGAAATTGTATTTAGGTAATAGTTCTTGTACTTTAACTTTAGATGACCTTTTGATATCCATAGCTATAATTGACCTTTCCTATAATTAAATAAACAGTCATGACCCCTTAGGTTGTATTTCAGAATACTTAGCACTTTGTGAGTGGGATTTTACCTCAGATTTACCCCTTGAGGTTTAGCATATGTTAAAAATTAAGTCTTCCTTTTTGAAACCTTTAAGAAGCACTGGTAAAATAATGGGTAAAATTCATATAGACTCTCCAACTCTAGTTGCATTAGTGCATGGTGGGATCTTGCTATAGTAAGCCTTAGTCTAGCCCCTTTTTCCTTGAGTTTACTCATCTAGTATGAAGTGCATGGTGACTGGGACTCATACATGCCAAAAAAGGTGAATTTCATGTATATGAAGGAGCCATCACCTATATAAAGTAATCCCCTCCCTCTATTTTTCTACACGCCTAGTGGAAGCTCATCATTTGCTTTGAAATATTTCCTTTATACCCCAGCAATACTTATATGACACACTTACACCTTGTATAGTAAGCTAGTCAAATAGGATATTTAAGCCAACTTTGGAGAGTGTAGGGCACTGAATTCTATGCTTGAAGTACCTGTGGATTTTTGAAGGATTTGGGAGTGGTTTTCTTCATTCGTTAGTGAAACAACATCAAGCCAAAACTATTATACCAATAGGTATGCCTCTCCTATTTCAAATTAACAAACTACATGCCCCTTTCTTACTGTTTTAAATCATTGTGTTTGTGAATTAATATTTATTTAAATCTTTGGTTGACTAAGAATATCAAAACATAGGAAAATGAATTTTTAATTAAGACCTATACACTCTTTAGCCTAGATATTACTAAAATTGAATATATCTCTTCACTATAGTAAAAAAATAATCTTTAATAAATGAAAGATGACCTTGATGCCAATAAAACCTTACATTTGTATTTTTCTAGTTCTCTATTTTTTTAATTTCCAAAAATAGAAATTGTATTTAGGTAATAGTTCTTGTACTTTAACTTTAGATGACCTTTTGATATCCATAGCTATAAATTGACCTTTCCTATAATTAAACAAACAGTCACCCGTAGGTTTTATTTGAGAATACTTAGCACTTTGTGAGTGGGATTTTACCTCAGAATATACCCCTTGAATTTTAGCATATGTTAAAAATTAGGTCTTTCTTTTTGAAACCTTTAAGAAGTACTGGTAAAATAATGGGTCAAATTCATATAGGCTCTCCAACTCTAGTTGCATTAGTGCATGGTGGGCTCTTGCTATAGTAAGCCTTAGTCTAGCCCCTTTTTCCTTGAGTTAACTCATCTAATATGAAGTGCATGGTGAATGGGACTCATACCTGCCAAAAAAGGTGAATTTCATGTATATGAAGGAGCCATCACCTATATAAAGGGATCCCCTCCCTCATTTTTTCTACACGCCTAGTGGAAGCTCATCATTGCTTTGAAATATTTCCTTTACACCCCTGCAATACTTATATGACACACTTACACCTTGTATAGTAAGCTAGTGAAATAGGATATTTAAGCCAACTTTGGAGAGTGTAGGGCACTGAATTCTATGCTTGAAGTACCTCTGGATTTTTGAATGATTTGGGAGTGGTTTTCTTCATTCGTTAGTGAAACAACATCAAGCCAAAACTATTATACAAATAGGTATGCCTCTCATAATTCAAATTAGCAAACTACATGCCCCTTTCTTAGTGTTTTAAATCATTGTGTTTGTGAATTGATATTTATTTAAATCTTTGGTTGACTAAGAATATGAAAACATAGGGAAATGAATTTTGGATGACCTTGATGCCAATAAACCCTTACATTTGTATTTTTCCAGTTCTCTGTTTTTTTAATTTCCAAAAATAGAAATTGTATTTATGTAACAGTTCTTATACTTTAACTTTAGATGACCTTTTGATATCAGCTATAATTGACCTTTTGATATCCATAGCTATAATTGACCTTTCCTATAATTAAAGAAACAGTCACCCTTAGGTTTTATGTGAGCACTTTGTGAGTGGGATTTTACCACAAACTATACTTCTTGAAGTTTTGCATATAATAAAAATTAGGTCTTCCTTTTTGAAACCTTTAAGAAGTACTGGTAAAATAATGGGTAAAATTCATATAGGCTCTCCAACTCTTGTTGCATTAGTGCATGGTGGGATCTTACTATAGTAAGCCTTAGTCTAGCCCCTTTTTCCTTGAGTTTACTCATCTAGTATGAAGTGCAGGGTGACTGGGACTCATACATGCCAAAAAAAGGTGAATTTCATGTATATGAAGGAGCTATCACCTATATAAAGGGATCCCCTCCCTCTATTTTTCTACACGCCTAGTGGAAGCTCATCATTTGCTTTGAAATATTTCCTTTATACCCCTGCAATACTTATATGACACACTTACACCTTGTATAGTAAGCTAGTCAAATAGGATATTTAAGCCAACTTTGGAGAGTGTAGGGCACTGAATTCTATGCTTGAAGTACCTGTGGATTTTTGAAGGATTTGGGAGTGGTTTTCTTCATTCGTTGGTGAAGCAACATCAAGCCAAAACTATTATACAAATAGGTATGCCTCTCATATTTCAAATTAGCAAACTACATGCCCCTTTCTTAGTGTTTTAAATCATTGTGTTTGTGAATTGATATTTATTTAAATCTTTGGTTGACTAAGAATATGAAAACATAGGGAAATGAATTTTTAATTAAGACCTATACACTCTTTAGCCTAGATATTACTAAAATTGAATATATCTCTTCACTATAGTAAAAAAATAATCTTTAATAAATGAAAGATGACCTTGATGCCAATAAAACCTTACATTTGTATTTTTCCAGTTCTCTATTTTTTTAATTTCCAAAAATAGAAATTGTATTTACATAATAGTTCTTGTACTTTAACTTCAGATGACCTTTTGATATCCATAGCTATAAATTGACCTTTCCTATAATTAAACAAACAGTCACCCTTAGGTTTTATTTGAGAATACTTAGCACTTTGTGAGTGGGATTTTACCTCAGAATATACCCCTTGAAGTTTAGCATATGTTAAAACTTAGGTCTTCCTTTTTGAAACCTTTAAGAAGTACTGATAAAATAATGGGTCAAATTCATATAGTCTCTCCAACTCTAGTTGCATTGGTGCATGGTGGGATCTTGCTATAGTAAGCCTTAGTCTAGCCCCTTTTTCCTTGAGTTAACTCATCTAATATGAAGTGCATGGTGAATGGGACTCATACCTGCCAAAAAAGGTGAATTTCATGTATATGAAGGAGCCATCACCTATATAAAGGGATCCCCTCCCTCATTTTTTCTACACGCCTAGTGGAAGCTCATCATTGCTTTGAAATATTTCCTTTATACCCCTACAATACTTATATGACACACTTACACCTTGTATAGTAAGCTAGTCAAATAGGATATTTAAGCCAACTTTGGAGAGCGTAGGGCACTGAGTTCTATGCTTGAAGTACCTCTGGATTTTTGAAGGATTTGGGAGTGGTTTTCTTCATTCGTTAGTCAAACAACATCAAGCCAAATCTATTATACAAATAGGTATGCCTCTCATAATTCAAATTAGCAAACTACATGCCCCTTTCTTAGTGTTTTAAATCATTGTGTTTGTGAATTGATATTTATTTAAATCTTTGGTTGACTAAGAATATCAAAACATAGGGAAATGAATTTTTAATTAAGACCTATACACTCTTTAGCCTAGATATTGCTAAAATTGAATATATCTCTTCATTATAGTTAAAAAATAATCTTTAATAAATGAAAGATGACCTTGATGCCAATAAACCCTTACATTTGTATTTTTCCAGTTCTTTGTTTTTTTAATTTCCAAAAATAGAAATTGTATTTAGGTAACAATTCTTATACTTAAACTTTAGATGACCTTTTGATATCCATAGCTATAATTGACCTTTTGATATCCATAGCTATAATTGATCTTTCCTATAATTAAAGAAACAGTCACCCTTAGGTTTTATTTGAGAATACTTAGCACTTTGTGAGTGGGATTTTACCTCAGACTATACTTCTTGAAGTTTTGCATATAATAAAAATTAGGTCTTCCTTTTTGAAACCTTTAAGAAGTACTGGTAAAATAATGGGTCAAATTCATATAGGCTCTCCAACTCTTGTTGCATTAGTGCATGGTAAAAAAGGTGAATTTCATGTATATGAAGGAGCCATCACCTATATAAAGGGATCCCCTCCCTCATTCTTTCTACACGTCAGTGGAAGCTCATCATTTGCTTTGAAATATTTCCTTTATACTCCTACAATACTTATATGACACACTTGCACCTTGTATAATAAGCTAGTCAAATAGGATATTTAAGCCAAATTTGGAGAGTGTAGGGCACTGAATTCTATGCTTGAAGTACCTCTGGATTTTTGAAGGATTTGGGAGTGGTTTTCTTCATTCGTTAGGGAAACAACATCAAGCCAAAACTATCATACAAATAGGTATGCCTCTCATATTTCAAATTAGCAAACTACATGCCCCTTTCTTAGTGTTTTAAATCATTGTGTTTGTGAATTGATATTTATTTAAATCTTTGGTTGACTATAAGAATATCAAAACATAGGGAAATGAATTTTTAATTAAGACCTATACACTCTTTAGCCTAGATATTACTAAAATTGAATATATCTCTTCACTATAGTAAAAAAATAATCTTTAATAAATGAAAGATGACCTTGATGCCAATAAACCCTTACATTTGTATTTTTCCAGTTCTCTGTTTTTTTAATTTCCAAAAACAGAAATTGTATTTAGGTAATAGTTCTTGTACTTTAACTTTAGATGACCTTTTGATATCCATAGCTATAAATTGACCTTTCCTATAATTAAACAAACAATCACCCTTAGGTTTAATTTGAGAATAGTTAGCACTTTGTGAGTGGGATTTTACCTCAGAATATACCCCTTGAAGTTTAGCATATGTTAAAAATTAGGTCTTCCTTTTTGAAACCTTTGAGAAGTACTGGTAAAATAATGGGTCAAATTCATATAGGCTCTCCAACTCTAGTTGCATTAGTGCATGGTGGGATCTTGCTATAGTAAGCCTTAGTCTAGCCCCTTTTTCCTTGAGTTAACTCATCTAATATGAAGTGCATGGTGAATGGGACTCATACGTGCCAAAAAAGGTGAATTTCATGTATATGAAGGAGCCATCACCTATATAAAGGGATCCCCTCCCTCATTTTTTCTACACGCCTAGTGGAAGCTCATCATTTGCTTTGAAATATTTCCTTTATACCCCTGCAATACTTATATGACACACTTACACCTTGTATAGTAAGCTAGTCAAATAAGTAGAGGCACCTACCAAAGAAGGAATTGCACCAACTTCCGTTGTAGTAGTTGCCGGTCCACCCAACCGTCGTCGTAGGAGATGTAGGATCCATAGTATCTTCAAGTTTGCCTTTGTCTTTTGGAGTAGAGGACTTCTGAGATCCCATAGGGAGAGGAGGGTGGGAAAACACAAGGGAAGAAGTGTCGTACCTCCAAAAACGCAGCCAATAGATGGGCTGTCCACCAAATTTTATCATTAAAATTTGAGTTTATGCATAGATTAAATTTTATATTGAAAGTGAAATTTTAAGCATTATCATTTCATAGAAAATGTGGGGAAGTTATGGAAAAATTTATATCAGTAGAGAATGAATTTATGCACAATAAATTTTATGCTAAAAGTGGAGTTTTGAGCATTATTCATTTGTCATAAAAATAAAGAAGGTTATATACAAATTTTCTAGATTCATTTAATTTATGAGAATTATGAAAATGATTATGAATATAATTCATTTAGATTAAAAAATAGATTAGTTGGTGTGCATAAGTATTTTATGCTAAAAGAGGGATTTCCATGATATTTTATTTTGAAAAAATAGAGAAAAGAATGTGAAAATATTCATAGGGCTATATCGAGAAAACATGGATAAATTTTAATCACAAAGAGAATCACGAACATATTTGACTTTTGGAATACGTCTAGATTCTTGAAAAATAGAATCTTGGGTACATTCTGAAGGGAAAAGGATTTCCCAGAAAAAGACCAGAAACATGCGTAGTTGGATGAACGTTAATAATTGTGATTGACTTATTCTTAGATTCCCTGGTGGGAAAGGAATCTAGAATGAAAGGATCAAGGATCCAAAAATGAATGAGAATTTAGACTTAATTAAATTGAGTCGAGAAAAAGTTACCTTTAACTCAGCAAAACGGCTGTGCCTCTTTTGATGGGGAAAAAAGCATTGGTCTCTATGAACTAAGTGCAAGTTCATCCTTTGATCCGACCACGTGACCCACGGGTTCGGTCAGAATATAAAGGATAGTTAAGGCTCTTGTCTATGTTAGAAGAATTTCCTAGAGGAATCGCCTATGCTTTCTAGGTGAGGGAAGTGTTTTCCGGTTTCGGTTTTGGAAGATCCTCTGGATAAATCTCTTGTCCGAACATTCGTGGGGGCGAGGCCTCGAGTGGGAAGCTTTGCCTTAAGCGCGAGGTTGCTAAAATTCAATTCTGTTCAAGTTACGATAGTTGAAGTAAGTCACAAGATAATCCTTGTTCTATGAAAAATAATCAACGGTGGTTGTGCCTCTTTTGATGGGAAAAAAAGCGTTGGTCTCTATGAACCAAGTGCAAGTTCATCCTTTGATCCGGCCACGTGACCCATGGGTTTGGTCAAAATATAAAGGATAGTTAAGGCTCTTTACTACGTTAGAAGATTTTCCTGGAGGAATCGCCTATGTTTTCTAGGTGAGGGAAGTTTTTTCTGGGTTCGGTTTTGGAAGAGCCTTCGGATTAGTCTCTTGTCCGGACATTCGTGGGCGAGGCCCCGAGTGGGAAGCTCTGCCCTGCGCGCGAGGTTACTACTTCCGCTGCTGCCAGCGCTCCTCCAGAGTTCGATGTGCAAAGAGGGTAGGGGTCTCACAGCTGGTATTAGAGTGATTTCATTGAAGTTGATAAACCAAGAAGTAAGAAATATTAAAAATTTATGAATTACCAGTGAAAGATTGTAATTGTGTGTTGAAATTTGTACAAGTTGATATTCAAAATGGAAATTCATAAATTGAAAATTGGGTTTTTAGATGGAAGTATCGCAATTGTGTGGAATCCTCAACTTGCTTCAGGCCTAGATATGATGACATTTACCTTATAACACCACAAGGGCCGTGACCACCCGTATATATTGAGGGTATAACTATAGCTCTATACTAACAATATATACGAGTGAATCTAAGACCTTGAAGTTATGAGCAAAAATGCTATCCTAGATGATGATTTCGAATGCTGGTTGATATGATTTTTGAATTCTAGTTAAAAGTAGATGAGTTGAATAAATCATGATGAGATGATGAATGGAGAGAATTCGAGTGATGATGTTAGTAACTTGGTAGACGATCAAGACTTTCAGCAAATCACTATGAGATTAGTGGATCGTGCTGACAGATTCTTCGCAACTTGACCTTTGGCCCAGTAGACCCAATTGTGGAATGACAAATCGAGAACCTGTATAATTGAAATTTTCGTAGGGAATGTTTACATGGATGTTAATTGGAAGTCTGATGGACCATTATTGTGTTAAGGATATGAATGATCTATTTTTTGATAATGAGTTCTATATGTTTCTTCTTATAGAAGGGATGTTTATCCCAGGATTCTGTGAGGGTTGACCAAACTTTAAGGAACCCCAGAATCAGTTGGATCTAAAGTTTAACTCCTTTTGGATTTAAATTATAAATAAAGTGGTCATCTCATGGTAGAATGTTAACCCCCAACTCGATGAGGAAGAGCTTGACTCAGATGTTTGCAAAGCTCTTCATAGATCTCAGCCTGGACCTTTCAAAGGTGAAGGGGAGCACTTGGGAGAAACAGTAGAGAAGTGGATCGAAGCTATGGAGGAGTACTTCGATGTCACAGATTACAATAATGAAAAGAGTAAGGTGGCTCTTGCCAGGCTGAAGATCATAGAAACATCCCCAGAGTAGCATGGAGGAACCACTGTGATCGGAACACCCAGACGTGGGATGATCTCAATGTATACCTCAGAAAGAGATTCTGCCGTAGAGGCTTCTTAGAGACAAAGATGAACGAGTTCCTGGAGCTAACCTAGGGAAGCCGAACTATGGAGGAATATCACCAGGCATTCGCTCTCCTCCTCTAATACTCTTCGCCATCGTTGGATAAAGCTGATGGCCAGGTTTATTCGGGGAATGAACGAACCTTTGGATACCCTGGTAAAGAATGCTAAGCCAGTTTCCATGGCCGAAGCAGTGCGGATATCCGGCAAAGGATTTTGCCAAGGCCTTTATTGTCAAGGTTCCGAAGCCAACGCCATCGTCCTTCAAACAATTCCTAACCCCAAAAAGTGACTCCAACTTATCGCCTTCTAAGAGACAACAAGGTCCTAGTTAAACCCAGGATACGGGAAGCTTCAAAATGGAAGACAAGCCTTTTCCTTAAGAACACAATCCCCTGAAACTGCCAAGGATACGGTCATCGTAGCATGGAATGCCCAACTCCTTTTGGATCAAGGTTTTTAGGACAAGGAAGTCAAGGACCAAGATTCTAGATTCCAGCTCCTTCCTTCCATAGTAATCAAGGTCCTTCCCATCAAAATCATCAAAATTAGGGAAACCCTAGAGGTAGATCCCCTAACTAACCCTCAGCTTCAATGCGAAGTAACGTAAGACCTCAGTCTCAGAATTGGGAAAATCAAAGAGAGAGGTTCCCAAACCAGCCATCTACTTCCAAAGCAATAATGCTGGAAGTAATAAAAGAAGAAAGGGATGTAACACCTTGCGTTTTTTAAGTGGGGTAGGATGTAAGATTCCTCCCTCCAGCTTTTGAGATGTAAAGATATAAGAATCTCCCCTTCAGTCTCTTATAATCATTCTCCCCCTTCAAAATGGATGTAAGGTTCCTCCTCAGCCCCAAAAAGATGTATAAGTTCTCCTCTCAGTCCCGTGTAATCATCCCCTATTTCAAAATGCAAGAAAACATTGTTTTTCTTTGTTTTTGGCCTAGAAAGAGGTAATACAATTTTGAGATATTTTTAAATATAAAGTTATCCCTTAAATTTAAGATGAATTTCCTTGAAACAGAAGTTTAAAAAGAGTTTTCTAATATGCATTAGAAATTAATTGAATATGTGCATTAGACACAACCTAAGGGTACCCATTTTCAAAAAATTATGGATTAAGGTCCAAAGAGTGTTCTAAAGGGCCAATGACATTAATCCAAGTGTTTTAATAAGAAAAATTCAAGAATAAAAAAAAATCCCCCAAAAAGGAGTAAATTCTCACATAAGATGAAGAGTTGACTAGTAACTGGGATTTATTAGTATAAAAATAGAAATTTTGACACCTCAGGAGGGTGAGTGGAGCTCATGAAGGAGGCGCCTAGAAATCACATCAAGGAGGTCATTTTTTTTATTCAAAAAATTCATAAAGTAGCTAGATATTTCATCTCTCATCAAACTGGATCAAAAAGTGGGTTTAACTAGTCCAAAACTTATCCAAATTGGATCAAACTGAAGCTGGAAACCTCTAGATTCTAGTTAGACTTGGTTGGTGGCCTCCCTCACCTATAAATAGACCCCTATTCCGTTGTATTTTTATCTTAGAGTAGTTCTATGCTAGTGTAATTTTTAGTTTAGTGTATTTTTCTCTTCCCTCTTCATTAGCCCTCCATTGTGAAGCTTTGTTTGGTGCTTCACTAAACCTGTTCTTCTCTTGATGATTACCCTTTCCCCTTGGTGGCCAAGCCTTTTCTTTGAGGGCTACACAAATTTTGCAAGGTAAAGAATCAAGCACAAGGGTAAGCCTAAACAATGATGTTTATGCTCTCTTTTTTTTTATTAATCTTCTTCCTAACCTCCCTCATGCTTGGGAAGCATTTTATTTTATGGGCTTCTTCTTAAAACCATGCTTTTCTTGATTTATGATGAATTAATGTTTATGTTTAAGCTTAGGTTTATGCATAAACTAATCTTTCTATTAAAAGTGAAGTTTTAACCATTCTCAATTCATAGAAAATGTGGGGAAGTTATGGCAAAATTTTATCATTAGAAAATGAAGGTTTATGCATAATAAATTTTATTCTAAAAGTGTAACTTTGAGTGTTCTCAGTTCATTAAAAAATGTGGGGAAGCTATGGCAAACTTTTTATCATTAAAATATGAGTTTATGCATAGATTAAATTTTATATTAAAAGTGGAATTTTAAGCATTATCATTTCATAGAAAATGTGGGGAAGCTATGAAAAATTTTATATCATTAGAGAATGAATTTGAAACCACCTCTTAGAGCAAAAGTTTGCTTACTTAAGCCTCTTTATATGGGGGGGGGTAACTAGAAGAGTGTCCTTAAGCTGAGGGCAAGGCTGGGTGTGCTGGAGACAAGGCCAAAGGGGTTGAGGAGGAGGGATCCCCCTTAAGTCGAACTTTTAATTCTGCAAAGGCGTACAGAGGAAAGTAATGATGAGCCACTCCAAGGTGCAGTGGCAAGACCATCCTTAGGTAGGGGGGAGCAATTTCGAGTAAAAGACTAAGGGTGGATCCAATCGTTGATTCTAATGCAGCCACAACGACGGATCTGTTGAATATGGCCGCAGAAATGGGCCGAGGAATGGTCAGGGAACTAGGCACTACTCTAGAATCCCGACCTTGCCAAACGGATCCACACATCATTTCCACGCTCGTCCAAAAATTCTCTAGGGACGGGGACCCTATTGAACATGTAGAGATTTTTGAATCTACATGCGAAACCTGCGGGTCTGTCAGTGATGTGACAATGATTCATGCTTTCTCACTGACCCTAGAAGGGAAAGCGCATCAGTGGTTCCGAACCCTCAAACCCAAGGATAAGTCACACAGCTCAAGAATGTGTTTGTGCCCAGCTTTGCCAAAAGTGATGACAGATGGAGCCCTGTGGCACAGATGGAGCCCTGTGGCACAGCTGCACAATATCAAACAAAAGGAAATGGAGTCGATGAGAGACTATGTGTCTTTACTTAAGCACTTAAATTCAAGGTGCAAGCTACTGGAGAGGTTAACTGACAAAATTAGTTATTGCCTTGCTTCCGAAGAGGAGTTAGAGACCACAAGATGCATGATTATCTGATACTAGCCCAACTAGCCACTCTAGATGCATGTTGCAAATTGGCAATTGAATATGAAGATAATATGCTAGAATTGCCGCAACCGAAAGATGTCAAAATATCTTCGGGGCAACAACGACTTCTTGTGTTTCGAGTCACTAAGAGATTGGAACTCGGAGCAAGCAAGTCAGAAACATGACTGTGGATGAGCTCAGTAACATAATACTAGAGAAATTGAAGCTAAAGGAGGAAAGAGAAACAAAGGGGAGAAGAGAGCTTGCAAGCACACACACACTCACAAAACCCTAAAAGAGAACACACAAGGTGAGAGGCTGAAAATCTTCTTCTTCTTCACACAAGGTGAGAGGCTGAAAATCTTCTTTTTCTTCACACAACACTCAACACAACACACAACACTCAACACACCATATAAAAAGATAAGAGTATACACAATATGAAAAGGTACTCAACCAAATACATACTAGGATTCTCTATACTGTGAACCCAACTAAATGAGCTGGCGCTATAACTATGCCAGTCTCAAGAATGGTTGTCACACAACCTGTCATCCCACTGGCCGCATATCACCCATGATCTCACCAACCATGCCAGTGGTGTAAGTGTGGGGTCTATCCCCCAGGCAGGTCATCAGTGTCCACCGCCTCACTAGATGAGCTCGATATCTCAACACTCCCCCTCGAGCTCAACTCCATCTCATGTACACCAAGCGAAGCCCTGAATCTATGGAGCTTCTCTGTACCCAATGCTTTGGTGAAGATGTCAACGACCTGATCCTGTGTGGTGCTGACATAAACAAGGTCAACGTCTCCTGCCAAAACCTTCTCTCTGACAAAATGCTAGTGGACCTCTATATGCTTCATGCGAGCATGAAAAATTGGGTTCCTAGCTAACTGTATACTGCTAATGTTGTCACAGAAAATGACAACTTGTCTATCCACTAATAGACCCAAATCTGCAGGTAGCTTTCTCAACCAAGCTACCTCACATGCTGCCATAGCAGCACCTCTGTACTCGGCCTCTATACTGGATAGAGCAACCATAGGCTGCTTCTTGCTGCTCCAAGTCATAGCAGCACTCCCCAAAAAAAATATGAAGCCACTAGTAGATCTTCTATCTGAGATACTACCAGCCCAATCAGCATATGTGTACCCATGTACACATATCTCTGTCCCAGTTTCATAAAATAGTCCACAATGCAAAGTAGACCTCACATACCTCAGTATGCGTCTCAATGCATCCAAATGCAACTTCCGAGGAACCTGCATAAACTGACTCACCAACCTAACAGCATAGCTCAAATCTGGCCTGGTGATCGTCATGTAGATCAAGCTTCCTACTATGCGCCTATACATAGTAGGATCCTCCAAAATCTCTCCTGAATCTGCACTCAACTTGCCATTCTGATCCAATGGCACTGAGAGATAGGCTTACAGCCTGTCATACCATACTTGGACAACATGTCCAAGCCATACTGTCTCTACAGTAATCCAATACCATGTAGTGACCTAATCACCTCAACGCCCCCAAGAAATATCTCAGCTCCCCCAGATCCTTCATCTCAAACTTCTGTCTAAGCAAGATCTTTACATCAAAGATCTTTGCATCATGGTCCCCCGTAATGATCAGGTCATCTACATAGATGACAACAAGCACAACCCTTCTATCACTGTGTCTCACATATAGCGAGAAATCTGCATTGGCTACATGAAAGCTAATAGTGACAAGATATTCAAAAATCTTGTCAGACCATGCTCTTGGTGCTTGTTTTAAGCCATACAAGGCTTTCTTCAACCTGCAAACATGCTCGAGGTGACTCACATCCTCATAACCAGGTGGCTGCAACATATACACCTCTTCGTTGCAGATCCCCATGCAAGAATGCATTCTTTACATCCATCTGATGTAAAGACCATTGCTTTGATGCAGCCATTGCTATCACAACTCTCACTGTTGCCATCTTGGCAACTGGGCTGAAAGTTTCCTCATAATCAATGCCATATGTCTGCGCATATCCTTTGGCTACCAATCTAGCCTTGTACCTACTTATACTTCCATCACTACTATGTTTTACTTTGTCCACCCACTTGCATCCCAATGGCTTTCTTGCCTTCAGGCAATTGCACTAAATCCCAAGTCTCATTTCCATATAGTTTATCCATCTCCTCATCCATAGCTTTCTCCCAACACACATTTCCAACAGTCTCATCAATGCATGTGGGCTCTAAAACCTTTGCCATGTATGCATAGTGATGTGCCACATAACCATCATAGGTAAACCTCTGCACAGGATTCTTCACTCTCCCAGATCTTCGCAGCAGCAGCTGGTATCCCAAGATCCTCATCAAGGTTCATCTCTGAGCCACTAGACTCTCCATCAAGATGAGAATGCCCTGCAAAAATGTCAGGCATACTAAGGGACTCAACCACTTTCTCTTTGCCTTTATGTAATGTACTAATCACATTTATAGGACTGGTATTATGACGCAACCTGCCATTCCATGGTCTATCAAGTGAACCACTAGATGAGGACTCTCCTGGTCCACTCAGAGACTGTGATTGCTGACTTACATTTTGTGCAACCACATTTCCACTCACATCAGTCCCAAACAACAGCTTCTTTTTTAGCAGCATACCAGCTGGTCATCTCATTAAAAACAACATCCCTGCTTACCCTCAACTCACGTGTAGCAGGGTTATAACACCTGTATCCCTTTTGCTCAAGGGAATGCCCAATAAACACACATTTTTTAGCTTTTGGATCCAGCTTAGTTCTCAGCTCATCTGGCACATGCATATATGCAATGCATCCAAAGACTTTCAGATGAGACAAATCAGGTTTTCTACCAGTAAACCTCTCCTCTGGAGTTACATCATGTATGGTTACAGTTGGAGTCCTGTTCATGATGTAAATTGCTGTAGAAACAGCCTCAGCCCAATAGCTATATGCGGCATATTCTTCTCTCCCATCAATGCTCACGCAATCAATGCAATGTGCCTGTTTTTTTGCTCAGCAACTCCATTTTGCTGCGGAGTGTATCTGCATGTAAACTGTCTCTGAATACCATTCTTCTGCAAAAATTCAGAGAACTCATTGGAGAAGTACTCTCCCCCTCCATCTCACCTTAGGCACATTACATGTTTCCTGTTTGCTTTTGAACCATAACTCTGAAATTTTGAAAATGAGTGAACACCTCACTCTTCTCCTTCATGAAGTATACCCACACTTTCCTTGTGTGGTCATCAATAAATGTCGCATAATACCTACAGCCTCCCATAGACATGGTCTTCGTAGGACCCCATACATCTGAATGCACAACATCTAGTGCATTTCTGCTCACATTTTTGTCACGTGAAAAATACATGCTTTGTTTGCTTTCCAAATTGGCATGCTTCACATATTTTCTGCATACCTTCAACTTTAAACTTTAGCAGCGCTGTCACAATTCCTTTAGTCTACATAGACTTCATTCTCTGTAGTCTGCAGTTCTTAAAACAGAGTTCTCCATAGAATCGATGACTTATCCCCACAGTGCTCGAAATCGCCTGCTTTCCGAATAACGGAGGTCCTAACGCACCCGAAACGCATTTTCACCCCAAAAAAGTTAGTCCAATAGAACAAAATAGTTGCCCTATAGCTTTACTCCCGCAAAGAAAGCTCCTCAATCAGAGATCGTTTGCCGGTGCCTCCCGTAGAGCTCCCGACAAGGGTGTAGTCGCCAACACAAATAGGGAAGAGTAGATGAAGCTCTTACCCTCGTACCGCTTCCTGTGCTTCTCTTGCTTGCAGCTTAGCCCTTAGCATGAACCAGGCTCTGATACCATGAAAAGATGTAGGGGAGAGGAGAGCTTGAGCTCTTGCAAGCACACACACACTCACAAAACCCTAAAAGAGAACACACAAGGTGAGAGGCTGAAAATCTTCTTCTTCTTCACACAACACTCAACACACCATATACAAAGATAAGAGTACATACAATATGAAAAGATACTCAACCAAATATATATTAGGGTTCTCTATAGTGTGAATCCAACTAAATGAGCTGGCGCTATAACTATGCCAGTCTCAAGAATGGCTGTCACACAGCCCGTCATCCCACTGGCCGCATATCACCCATGATCTCACCAACCATGCCAGTGGTGTAAGTGTGGGGCCTATCCCCCAGGCGGGTCATCAGTGTCCACCGCCTCACTAGATGAGCTCGATATCTCAACATACCACCACAACCACCGCATGCTAAAATCAACAAGTAGAAGATATTGATATGGTACGTGAAGTAGAACTTAGCGGAGAGTACTATGAGGAAGCTGCGGAGATCACACCTGAATTCTATCCTACGGAATAACGCGCCAATACCTGTGTTTCAAACCACGGTACAGTGGAAGGGTAAGGACATGAACTCGAACATGAGGAGAGGAACGCTATAATGTTTTGGCTGTGGAGGGCCACATCAAATCATTGAGTGCCCAAACAAGAATGTGGTTCATACGCACCAACCCTAACAATTGACTGCTTCGCCCCCAATGACATACCGGTACTCACTTATACTAAATGTGGTATTGATCATTTTATTAAAGATTGTCCATACCGCGTAAGTGATCTGACTTCCACTTCTAATCAGGCCACCATCTCAACCATTAGTGTGCAGCCTGGAAATATCACACCACTCAATGTCCTGACATGAGCCCAGGCCCAATTGGGAGACAAGGGGAAGAACCGAGTAGATGCAACCATTTCTAGAACTGGCCGCAGGAGAAGAATGAAACGGTAACGGTGACACCATGGTCACAATCCAAGATGGATCCGAAGAAGATACGATCGACACCGGATCCACCCAATCGAGAGAGGAAGGGGATCAAGCGATCAACCACAAAGAGCCTGATGACCTAGAGGAGCAAAGGGAGAGACCATCAACCCCTAAAGCAATCGGTGAGTACCCAAATACCGAAGAGGAGATAAGGAAGCTTGAAGACGCCAAGGCCTTAGTAGAAGAATGTCAACGGCTTCATGAAGCCAAGCTAAGGACTAATTGGGTCAAGGATACAATGTATCCAAGAAACGAGCCAACAAGGGAAAGGGAATTGGACGTACCTACTCCAATTCCAGAAGAAACAGAAGAGGGATCTCACAAGCAAACACAATGTCCAGGATGTTTGAGGAAAATGTGCAGGGTGAGTCCATCCATTCCTTCCCTAGGGATGAATACGAGACACGCACTTGGGCAGAACTCAGAGACATAGGAAGTCTCACGGGGCTATACTGTCCACGCCTGTGGAAATGCCATTGGGGCAATTGCTACGCAGTTCACCAACCCTATGGACAATAATAAAGGAATGGGTAGAAGGTGGACTAAGGCCAGCCGACACTACAGAGGAGGTTCTGCCACCTTTGGCAGAAAGAACCCTAAAACACACAAGGGTAGCCTGAGGCATCAAGATACCAATTAATCAATTAGGACGTTATTATGAAAGCCATGACACAAATGCTACAATCCCAATTCATCATAGCAGGTACCAGGCACTTGCTATCCTAGATGGTGGGGCGGGTTAGCATCATCACAAAATGTTGCTGGGAAAACTTGGGAAAATGGCAGACGATACATCTTCAAGATCCATTGGATTTTTGGAGAATGTGAAACTCAAACTCTTTAGTTTCTCTACCATCATACATTTGTGATAATGGACTTTTTGTGCCAACCCAACTCATATGACATAATATTGGGGAAATCCTTCATGAGGGAGTCCAAATTGGTGCATGATTGGGAATTAGATCACGTCTATGTGCGTAGGGACGCGTAAATTTTAAAGATAGATGAGAACGTGGAGAGTACACCCCATGGAAGGCCAACTATTCAATAATGATTCAGTCATGATGGAGTGGACCACATCTGTACAAATATGCCAGCCCACGATGGAAAATTCCAAGGAAGAAGAGGAAACGAAAATGTATGCATCACTTTCTCCTCCGGACTTCAATGAAAACTGAATGCATGTGCTAGCTACCATAAATGTGATGCAACCTAGCAGGACCCAATATGTGGAATCTGGAACTGTCCCTATGACCTCTATTTGTATGGTTAATTGGCAAACCATTGATGAAGAATCAAATAGGAGGCCTCTAGCATAGAAGGGACCGTAACACAAGGCTGTACCAATGCTCAATGCCTCAGAAAATGGCGAAAATAGAAATGATATATTGCCTGACGAAATGCCCTATTACGAAGAAAACCCACAGATGCCCAGTGGTTGAGATACCTTGAAGCCACTAAGGTACACGATGAGTTTTCTAAGGATTAGGGTGAGGAATTGAGTAAGATATCACTGGAGGAAAAACACAAGGAGAAAGTCACCCTTCAAGAGCCGAAAACACCTAAGCTTACGAAAGCTGGGCGTCGAAAACGGAACAAAGCTTTGGCAGAAACCGAGCGTGAGGCTAAAAAAGTCATGGCTAAAATAAAAAGTGAGAATGAGGATAAACCATACTTGCTTTCAGTACCAGACAACTTCAAAACCTACACTATGGAGACAAACAAAGAGTGGTCCGACTGACGGTAACAAGGGTTAAGGAAGATAGGTTGTCCACATCATATGATGGCCCGAATGAAGTCAAGGAATTTGATATTGGAGGACCAAGGGAGGAAGCCAGACCTATATATATTGCTAGAACTTGACTTCAGCTGAAGAAGATGAGCTCGTTGCCCTCCTTAAGGAATTTAAGGACTGTTTCGCCTAGAATTACAAGGAGATAAAGGGTGTACCACCTTAGGTAGTGCAACATACGATTCCAATCATGGAAGGATCAAGACCAACCAGGCCAAAACCATACCAAATGAATCCTAAGTATACGGCAATTGTAAAGGAGGAAATAGATAAACTCATTGCTGCTTATTTCATCTATGAGATAGAACACATGGATTGGTTGTCACCAATCATAATAGTGCCAAAAAAGAATGGGAAACTTAGGGTATATGTTGATCTTAAAAAGCTCATCGCATCCACTAGGAAAGACCATTATCCATTACCCTATACGGAACATGTTTTGGAGAGAGTGGCTGGTGAAGAAGCTTACAGCTTCTTTGATGGATGTTCAGGCTACAATCAGGTGTCAATAGCACCAGAAGACCAGCATAAAACAACTTTCAATACAATGTGGGGGACGCTTGCATACAAAGTCATGCCCTTTGGCGTCACCAATGCCCCAGCAACATTCCAATGATTGATGTGCACAGCAATCAGGACTACTTGCAGAAGTGGTTGGAGGTATTCATTGATGATCTGTGTGCACACTCTCGATGAGTGGACCATCTAGCTTGCTTAAGGAAGGTGTTCGAGCGATGTCGATTATATCGTATATCCCTAAAAGGTTCACTCAAGCCTTGGAAGAAGCTTCTTCCTCCTCCTATAATCATTCATTCACCAAGCAAGTTGTGCTAGAAGTAAGGTATTTTATCAAGCAACATCTAATTGAGGTAAAACATATACTTCAAAACAATCCTAGGAACTAAAACTTTGCTCTGATACCAATTGTAAAGTCCCCCAACCTAAAAGGGGAATCCTTAAGATAGTCTACTAAGTCTATAAATAAATAAAAAATTTCATATTCGTCAACACCTCGACGGCGTAGAGATACGAGGATACGACTACTAAGTAAAACCTAGTTCTATCCCACAGGGGGAGCGTGGTCGCCTAAATGATTCTTAGAATTGAAGCACCATAGAGTGATCGACTTATCTTGGGCAACCTCTATTCTTAATTTCTAGAAATGATGCCTTTTTTCCATCTGTGTGAGGCACGGTCGTTAACCTAGTCCTCTAGAGTAAAACTGCCTCCTAGGGACTTACTTGCCTAGCATAGTGCTATCGATTTATTTTGTTGGAAAGCTACTTGACTAATCGGGTCCACCCGTCCATAGGATGACAACCGGCAGGGTATTCCATCCTCCCACTTTCCACCCAACTCACCCATCATTTTTGTTTTCTAATTTATCATACCACACTGTGTGACATATATAGACAAGTTCATTAATTAGGGATCTTACACGGTGTTCATTAAAACAACCATTTAACTTAAAACAAAGATACAACAGTACTAGAAAACAAGGGACTTTACAAAAAATTTACAAAGGTTCAATTCCAATTATAAGCAGATCTAAGCTCCCTTATTCTATGTTTAATTCTACCGATCATCTACTGAAACGCCAATAGATGCAAGGGATTCCACAATACCCTTGATCTTCAATGCATAATCATTCATCACAGACATACTCTTTTTCTCCAGAGTATGAAGTTCATTCTTCAACTGTATCTTTCGTGCCTTAGTATTCGTTTCATAGAGTTTTACCAAGGTGTCCCACGTCTCCTTGGGAGACTTGGCATCCTGTATATGCCCAATCATAGTGTCTTGTATACTGATAGAGAGCCAATACATAACTTTTCTGGATCCTTGGTTCCAATCCTTGAACTCTTTCACATCTGCAACAGTTGGATTGATCTCTGGTATCTCCGGTGCCTCTTCATGCTCACCTTCTATGTAGTCCCAGTAACCCTTTCCCAACAGGAAATTTGTCAACCTGAACCTCCAAGCATGGAAGTTGTTCTTATCAAGCTTCTCAGCAACAATCTGGTTTATGCCATCATTTGACATCTTGCCAGACACACAAATTTACTAGAAACAGCACCCTGGTTTGTCCTGCACAAACTGCTGTATTTTCTACAGCGGTACCGTACTACACTCAAATATCACAACCAGCGACCTCAATGTGCATACATACACCCAATGGCAACTATCTGACCTCCTTGCAGGACACACAATGTCTGAACAACCAATCTGTCTTCCTGCAGTTCTTAAAATAGAGTTCTCTATAGAATCGATGACTTATCCCCACAGTGCTCGAAATCGCCTGCTTTCCGAATAACGGAGGTCCTAACGCAGCCGAAACGCATTTTCAGCCCAAAAAAGTTAGTCCAATAGAACAAAATAGTTGCCCTATAGCTTTACCCCCGCAAAGAAAGCTCCTCAATCAGAGATCATTTGCCGGTGCCTCCCGTAGAGTTCCCGACAAGGGTGTAGTCGCCAACACAAATAGGGAAGAGTAGATGAAGCTCTTACCCTCGTACTGCTTCCTGTGCTTCTCTTGCTTGCAGCTTAGCCCTTAGCATGAACCAGGCTCTGATACCATGAAAAGATGCAAGGGAGAAGAGAGCTTGAGCTCTTGCAAGCACACACACACTCACAAAACCCTAAAAGAGAACACACAAGGTGAGAGGCTGAAAATCTTCTTCTTCTTCACACAACACTCAACACACCATATACAAAGATAAGAGTACATACAATATGAAAAGGTACTCAACCAAATACATATTAGGGTTCTCTATAGTGTGAATCCAACTAAATGAGCTGGCGCTATAACTATGCCAGTCTCAAGAATGGCTGTCACACAGCCCGTCATCCCACTGGCCGCATATCACCCATGATCTCACCAACCATGCCAGTGGTGTAAGTGTGGGGCCTATCCCCCAGGCGGGTCATCAGTGTCCACCGCCTCACTAGATGAGCTCGATATCTCAACATACCACCACAACCACCACAGGCTAAAATCAACAAGTAGAAGATATTGATATGGTACGTGAAGTAGAACTTAGCGGAGAGTACTATGAGGAAGCTGCGGAGATCACACCTGAATTCTATCCTACGGAATAACGCGCCAATACCTGTGTTTCAAACCACGGTACAGTGGAAGGGTAAGGACATGAACTCGAACATGAGGAGAGGAACGCTATAATGTTTTGGCTGTGGAGGGCCACATCAAATCATTGAGTGCCCAAACAAGAATGTGGTTCATACGCACCAACCCTAACAATTGACTGCTTCGCCCCCAATGACATACCGGTACTCACTTATACTAAATGTGGTATTGATCATTTTATTAAAGATTGTCCATACCGCGTAAGTGATCTGACTTCCACTTCTAATCAGGCCACCATCTCAACCATTAGTGTGCAGCCTGGAAATATCACACCACTCAATGTCCTGACATGAGCCCAGGCCCAATTGGGAGACAAGGGGAAGAACCGAGTAGATGCAACCATTTCTAGAACTGGCCGCAGGAGAAGAATGAAACGGTAACTGTGACACCATGGTCACAATCCAAGATGGATCCGAAGAAGATACGATCGACACCGGATCCACCCAATCGAGAGAGGAAGGGGATCAAGCGATCAACCACAAAGAGCCTGATGACCTAGAGGAGCAAAGGGAGAGACCATCAACCCCTAAAGCAATCGATGAGTACCCAAATACCGAAGAGGAGATAAGGAAGCTTGAAGACGCCAAGGCCTTAGTAGAAGAATGTCAACGGCTTCATGAAGCCAAGCTAAGGACTAATTGGGTCAAGGATACAATGTATCCAAGAAACGAGCCAACAAGGGAAAGGGAATTGGACGTACCTACTCCAATTCCAGAAGAAACAGAAGAGGGATCTCACAAGCAAACACAATGTCCAGGATGTTTGAGGAAAATGTGCAGGGTGAGTCCATCCATTCCTTCCCTAGGGATGAATACGAGACACGCACTTGGGCAGAACTCAGAGACATAGGAAGTCTCGCGGGGCTATACTGTCCACGCCTGTGGAAATGCCATTGGGGCAATTGCTACGCAGTTCACCAACCCTATGGACAATAATAAAGGAATGGGTAGAAGGTGGACTAAGGCCAGCCGACACTACAAAGGAGGTTCTGCCACCTTTGGCAGAAAGAACCCTAAAACACACAAGGGTAGCCTGAGGCATCAAGATACCAATTAATCAATTAGGACGTTATTATGAAAGCCATGACACAAATGCTACAATCCCAATTCATCATAGCAGGTACCAGGCACTTGCTATCCTAGATGGTGGGGCGGGTTAGCATCATCACAAAATGTTGCTGGGAAAACTTGGGAAAATGGCAGACGATACATCTTCAAGATCCATTGGATTTTTGGAGAATGTGAAACTCAAACTCTTTAGTTTCTCTACCATCATACATTTGTGGTAATGGACTTTTTGTGCCAACCCAACTCATATGACATAATATTGGGGAAATCCTTCATGAGGGAGTCTAAATTGGTGCATCATTGGGAATTAGATCACGTCTATGTGCATAGGGACGCATAAATTTTAAAGATAGATGAGAACGTGGAGAGTACACCCCATGGAAGGCCAACTGTTCAATAATGATTCAGTCATGATGGAGTGGACCACATCTGTACAAATATGCCAGCATGGTGGAAAATTCCAAGGAAGAAGAGGAAACGAAAATGTATGCATCACTTTCTCCTCCGGACTTCAATGAAAACTGAATGCATGTGCTAGCTACCATAAATGTGATGCAACCTAGCAGGACCCAATATGTGGAATCTGGAACTGTCCCTATGACCTCTATTTGTATGGTTAATTGGCAAACCATTGATGAAGAATCAAATAGGAGGCCTCTAGCATAGAAGGGACCGTAACACAAGGCTGTACCAATGCTCAATGCCTCAGAAAATGGCGAAAATAGAAACAATATATTGCCTCACGAAATGCCCTATTACGAAGAAAACCCACAGATGCCCAGTGGCTGAGATACCTTGAAGCCACTAAGGTACACGATGAGTTTTCTAGGGATTAGGGTGAGAAATTGAGTAAGATATCACTGGAGGAAAAACACAAGGAGAAAGTCACCCTTCAAGAGCCGAAAACACCTAAGCTTACGAAAGCTGGGCATCGAAAACGGAACAAAGCTTTGGCAGAAACCGAGCGTGAGGCTAAAAAAGTCATGGCTAAAATAAAAAGTGAGAATGAGGATAAACCATACTTGCTCTCAGTACCAGACAACTTCAAAACCTACACTATTGAGACAAACAAAGAGTGGTCCGACTGACGGTAACAAGGGTTAAGGAAGATAGGTTGTCCACATCATATGATGGCCCGGATGAAGTCAAGGAAGTTGATATTGGAGGACCAAGGGAGGAAGCCAGACCTATATATATTGCTAGAACTTGACTTCAGCTGAAGAAGATGAGCTCGTTGCCCTCCTTAAGGAATTTAAGGACTGTTTCGCCTAGAATTACAAGGAGATAAAGGGTGTACCACCTTAGGTAGTGCAGCATACGATTCCAATCATGGAAGGATCAAGACCAACCAGGCCAAAACCATACCAGATGAATCCTAAGTATACGGCAATTGTAAAGGAGGAAATAGATAAACTCATTGCTGCTTATTTCATCTATGAGATAGAACACATGGATTGGTTGTCACCAATCATAATAGTGCCAAAAAAGAATGGGAAACTTAGGGTATGTGTTGATCTTAAAAAGCTCAACGCATCCACTAGGAAAGACCATTATCCATTACCCTATACGGAACATGTTTTGGAGAGAGTGGCTGGTGAAGAAGCTTACAGCTTCTTTGATGGATGTTCAGGCTACAATCAGGTGTCAATTGCACCAGAAGACCAGCATAAGACAACTTTCAATACAATGTGGGGGACGCTTGCATACAAAGTCATGCCCTTTGGCGTCACCAATGCCCCAGCAACATTCCAATGATTGATGTGCACAGCAATCAGGACTACTTGTAGAAGTGGTTGGAGGTATTCATTGATGATCTGTGTGCACACTCTCGATGAGTGGACCATCTAGCTTGCTTAAGGAAGGTGTTCTCGAGCGATGTCGATTATATCGTATATCCCTAAAAGGTTCACTCAAGCCTTGGAAGAAGCTTCTTCCTCCTCCTATAATCATTCATTCACCAAGCAAGTTGTGCTAGAAGTAAGGTATTTTATCAAGCATATGAGGTAAAACATATACTTCAAAACAATCCTAGGAACTAAAACTTTGCTCTGATACCAATTGTAAAGTCCCCCAACCTAAAAGGGGAATCCTTAAGATAGTCTACTAAGTCTATAAATAAATAAAAAATTTCATATTCGTCAACACCTCGACGGCGTAGAGATACGAGGATACGACTACTAAGTAAAACCTAGTTCTATCCCACAGGGGGAGCGTGGTCTCCTAAATGATTCTTAGAATCGAAGCACCATAGAGTGATCGACTTATCTTGGGCAACCTCTATTCTTAATTTCTAGAAATGACGAGTTTTTTCCATCTGTGTGAGGCACAGTCGTTAACCTAGTCCTCTAGAGTAAAACTGCCTAGGGATTTACTTGCCTAGCATAGTGCTATCGGTTAATTTTGTTGGAAAGCTACTTGACTAATCGGGTCCACCCGTCCATAGGATGACAACCGGCAGGGTATTCCATCCTCCCACTTTCCACCCAACTCACCCGTCATTTTTGTTTTCTAATTAATCCTACCACACTGTGTGACATTATATAGACAAGTTCATTAATTAGGGATCTTACATGGTGTTCATTAAAACAACCATTTAACTTAAAACAATGATACAACAGTACTAGAAAACAAGGGACTTTACAAAAAATTTACAAAGGTTCAATTCCAATTATAAGCAGATCTAAGCTCCCTTATTCTATGTTTTATTCTACCGATAATCTAGAATTCGACCTTCCAGTCTCCATAGACTAGGCAATCCCTACCGAATCATACACCTCGTCATTGGTAGCCGATGAGAACTCAAGCCGGCCTATCGCCCTCTCAGGCTCCGTCACTTAATCCTCCTACTCCTCTACACGTTAGGGTGGGCTTATTTACCACACTACCTTGGGCCCGTAGAACTAGGAAGCTTCCATAGCTCTCACCAAACCAGTCAGTTCTAACGTCCCAATGGTATGAGGGATACCTTCGGTCGACTCCAGGCCTCGGTAATGTCACCGCCCGGGTACACAAGCACATGAATAGGTTAGCATCAAGGCAAGGAGAAGTTGTACATGAATAGGTTAGCATCAAGGCAAAGAGAAGTTGTACATGTACTTTAAATTAACCAAGATAGAAACATTATAGTTCAATCCAACCTTATAAGATACGAGAAACCACATTATCTTTTCGAGAAAGCAACAATTCTATAAGAATTTTGATATTTTTCAAAACAAGGAAAAAGTAGCATCCTTTATCTTTCTTAATTAATTCTAACATTACGGATTAATCCAAAACCCTCTTTTTAAATGATTTTTAAGCTAACCTGGGTGTCTCCTCCATGAGGGATTCCCAAGGGAAGAAGTAGGGCCATGTTCAGAGCATTCCCTCTTTTGTCGTTATTGTGCATGCTTCTTGAGGTAGCATTTTGGCATATTCAAGGAGGAGCCATACTATCCACTCTCTCGAAGCTCGCGTAACCACGAACTCAACGCTCCAGACAGATTGCAATTTTGAGTCCGTTTGCTCACTTTATGAGCAAAAGACTCTTGCGTGGAAACCACCTCTTAGAGCAAAAGTGTGCTTACTTAAGTCTCTTTATATGGGGGGTAAATACTAGAGTGTCCTTAAGCTAAGAGCAAGGCTGGTTGCTGGAGACAAGGCCAAAGGGGGAGAGGAGGAGGGATCCCTCTTAAGTCTATTCACACGAAGGGAGAGTAGTTAAGGACACTTCCTCCACAAGAGAAGAGGGATGGTTATGAGAGTTTGGCTGGAGAGGGTTGCTGGATAGAGCTTGGCTTCAAAGAACTGCCGGGGAGAGCCTACATGCATAGAGGCGGCTACTACTGCTGGTGGGCATAGAGGGGGTGCTTGGGGGTTTATATAGGGGTTGGTAGGGGTGCGGGTACGAGTACGGGTAAGGAGAGAGCAAAGAGGGGTTGAAAAGACAGTGTATGTGAAAAGTACACCAACTTGTGGGGTTGCATGGGTCTCTAGAAAGAGTGGTACCTGTCGCGGTACCTGTCGCTCGTCGCGGGGCAGGCCAAAGGTGAGGTACGCATGTACCTTCTAATAAGCAAGTGGTTGCATGGGTATCCATGTGGCGGCCAGGGAGGACCATGCGTTAGCGTGGCCGGTATTTGGTCTGTACACGCCCGTTTATATGGACGCCTTGGTATGTGTACGGGCGTGCATATCTCGATATGCATGTTGACGTGTCCGACGATTGCCGAAATTTTTTTTGATGAAATTGTCGGGGTGTTTTCCTAGTCGCAAGGGTGTAATTTGATCGTCAATCGGACATCCAAACAAGCATTTATTAAGGTTAGCAATTTACTGTAATTTAACTAAAAATGTATGTAAAAACTGATTTTGGTGTCCGTTTTGATTGATGTAGTTTTAAACTAGGGTAAAATCGCATGCAGATTTCAAATTTGGACTCAGAATTTTATGATTTCAACTACTCAGATAATAGTCTTTTTCTCTTGTAATTGTCTTGGGGCCAACAGGTAGTACTTTCAATTGAGTCTATGTTATGTATGAGGATAAGTAGTAGTGAGAGCGGGAGTGTTCTCGATAGACTATGGAACCCATGGTTCAAGCATGCAAGTTTGAGAATAGAAGTCTTATCTCGATGATGACACAGCCTTGTGTGATTTTTTGAGAGAGCAAGTGGCTCATCAGGTCTAAGAGTTGCTCCACCAACTAGAAAGGCCAAAGGTAGGAGGCCAAAGAAGACAAGGCTCACACAACACAATTACAAATTCAAGTGGATACCATAGAGGAGAAACATCGAGCTGAAGTATCTGAGCTACAGGCTAAGGCGCATAATCAAGTGGTGGATCTTTAGGCTCAACTATCTAATGCAATTCATGATCACTAAGCCTTGGAGCATCGCTTAGAAGAGAACGATAGGGAGTTGAAGGCAGCTGGATAGTAAGGATATTTATGAAATCGGCTGTGCCAACTATGACATCCAAGTAAAGTACCTCAGGGCCACGCTGGTATGGCCAAAGTCTAGATAATTAGTAGTTCATTGTATTACTTCTTGTAGTGTGCATATTGTGCCCTTATGGAATACTAATGCTTATAGAGTCTCTTTCTTTGTGCATAAGAAATGTGGAATGTTAATGTGAACTAGCACTTCTGTGCCACCATCTCGCACACCTATCAACACAGTCTAGAAACTATCTCTAAACACTTAGTGTGATCCCGATCTTAGTGAACTACCATGGCCAAGCCTAGTTTGGGTCACATTAATTTGGATCTTGGCAATGCCTTCGTGTTTAGGCATGTCGATCTCCTTGGGGACATACCGATTTGTGAGACTGTCCCTTGAAACTTGCAACTCCTGAAGTGTTGCCTCCTTTTGTTGGGGGCCAAATGAGGGGAAATTGTGCTCAATTTGTTGAAGTGCCCTTTTCAAATCCTCAATACAAGTATAGAAGGCCTTGTCAATGGCTCTATCCTTAATGGTTGCACCCGTAGCTCCCTCCAGAACATCAGCAAGACTGGGGCATTCTCTGACAATGGATCCCCACATGCCATATCACGTGCATTGTCAACAATAGGCAGCACATTATGTAGATATGGAAAGTGATCTTTCATGATGAGGCATAATCCATACGAGTGTTTACAATCTGATGTCTAGTCAGGGCAATCACAATAATTTGATTGCAAGGACACATGGTACCATTGAGCTGAATCAGTTATGCTTTGCAACTTAAACAACAAAGTTGTCTCATTCAGAACTTTGAGGCTTGATGCATTTGGTTTATACCTTGCTAGGATACTCTCCCCTACTAGCAATCTCGAAGTGTGTTTCTTATTGGAGCCTTCAACACTAAAGCAATCTGAACAAACACAAACACGCAAAGACTATCACAAGAAACCAAAAGTGACCAGCAGCAATCCCAAAGTGAAAAATATAATTCAAAATTGATACATATCTCTTGTTTTTTCTTGAAGAACTCAAGCAACGTTCCCCCTAGCCGCTTTTGCCATTGCATGAATTTCCCACAAGCACATGCAACAAGTCAACAAATAGATCTGTTTATTTTGGCATCTAACAAGGTGTACTTGATATATTGCCACACCCTCTCCACTAGGTTGGTTGTGTTGATGTTTCCATGTTGGAAAAGATGCCCAAACTTTGGCCATCTCCTTCGCCAAATACATGTTTGTGCACACCAACAGACATAGCGTTGTACATTCCCATGAGCAAAGTAGTCCACTAGTAGCTGGTTAAACCTTGCATCAAACTCTTGCTAGGTCAATGTGTGCATAAGGTTTGACAAAGAGCTATAAATGTGACCCCTTAGCTCTTGAGGAACCTGCACACACCGAGGCACAACACAAACTAGGACCTGGGGCAAAGTGATCTTGCACCCACATGCCAAAAATCTGAGCATAGTAAACCCGAACACCTGTGAAGAGTAAACCAAGACACAGCATAGACAAAACCAGAGTTGAAAGAATCTACCTGTGGCAGTAGGTTCTCAACCCATGCCTTCTTCACATGAAACCAGTAACTTGTTGTTAATGCCCTTGGGAGAACACAACCCTGAACGTTATCTCCAAGGCAATACTTCCCATGCCCTTGGGAGAACACAACCCTGAACGTTATCTCCAAGGCAATACTTCCCATGTTTTTACCAACATCACTTGTACATAACATAAACCGAATAGGAATGCCGACACCATGTTGGTTGGGCAATCCAGCAGCATACAAGGGTAGGCCAAAGACATTGGTCTTGAAGGTACTATCTACCACCCAAGAATTATGGTGGGAAAATCGAACTTCCATTTGTAACATCCACTGATCTTGAATGACAAGAATAAAAGGCATGTCATTGTCATTGCTTGCATGCGGATTATAAGTTTGCAAGTACACCACCTACAGAGAGCACATGGGTCACATATCAAATATACGACACAAAATTCCATACATAGCCACATCGAAGTTTGGGATAGTACCTTCTTTTCATCCTTCAAAGAGAGTGGCTCCCCAAACATTGACATCTAGTCATCATTTGAAAGTGTACCTTCACAACGCATCTAATACTAAAGCATTTGAACTTCCCTTGAAATCATGAAAAACCTAAAGATGATGCGCTCCAAAGGAGTAGCAAAGGAGTAGCCCCTTTCATGTGACATTTCTCTTTGGACATGGACATCCTTGATACATGCCAACACATACCCACATCAAACAAGTCATCTCTGTAGCATTAAAGCACTCATGGGTGCACAGGAAAATGGCGCTACGTGAGCCCAGAACATGTCTTTCATGATTCCCATTCATAAGTATGGTTACTTCATCCACACTCTCTTGGTACTCTATGCACACCTTGAAAGGAAAACCACACCTCTTAGACTTTCGAAGCCTTCAAGACTTTGTACCAATTGTGGTCTCCCAGCTCCTCTCAAGACTTTTCCTCCTCAGTGGTGGCAGATGTACTCATTAACCGTTTTTTCTGACCAACAATGCTTGCTCAATCTTTTGAATCTGAACCTAGCTTTGTGCTTGATCTAAACATCAATCACATCAACCTCTGCATGAGATTTGCTTGAAATTATCACTTGATTACATATTTTTTGCCCATCACTCTTGGACGACACGGACTTCAAAGCAGCAAAGTCAACCTGTTTGTAAGTAAATGCTGAAATGACATCTCTCACAAACTCAAGAGGGATGCCATGCTTGTTCACACGCATACACCATCTTGACTTCAATACTTCCATGGTGGCATTCATCCTTGATGAGTGTCATCTTGCAAATGCGTAGCCTTCACTACACTTTCCCAATTCTCAATTGGCGCAATCTGCAAGTGAGGTGCAGATTTCAGGCACAACCTTTTACCACCATCAAGAGATGATTGAATGCATAGACCATCTTTCAACCTTTTCCACTTTTTTAAGTCTAGCATGACTCTATGATCATGTGCTTTTAGCACCTCCAGTGACACCCTAAACTCACTTGTCAGGTCACCAACCATAAGGTTGTATGAATTCCTATCAAATGACATGTATACTTGAGAAGCATAAGAAAATGGATTTGTCTCAATCCTTTAAGGTGGCTCAATAGCCGTACTCTGAATGTAGGGATTATACTCTTCAAATAGGTCATTGCTCGATTCATTTGAAGGTGACATAGAGTCCTCGGATTGCCACCAATTGTCAAGATCATCCATTCGCACATCCTCATTTATTGCTATGTGCGCCAACATCCTTGCATTAGCCATTCTTCTTGTAGATCGGGGATTCGCAGATCGCCTCACACTGGTGCTAGTGAAGATGGAGAAAACGAGTTTGTCGTAGGGATATTGGTGATGCTGGTGGGGTGAGATTGTGGGCCAACATGAGCACTTGTACACTCCGTTACCCATTCATTTTCAAATTGTTTCCTGTAGATTGATTGAGTTTATGGTCATGGCAGAGAATCCTTGTTGAATCCATGAAGACGAGGCAAGTGTTGGATCTGTTGATTGAAGATGTGCTTCAAGGCCATGGCTTTCTCTCTACTTCCACCGCTCTATCGGACTGCCCATTCAAAAGCCAATTGGCACACCCTCACATGCCCAAGCCAAGCCTCGTCACTAAACCACACGATATCTTTTCGCAAAGATATGGCAGGTGAATCATATGCCCTCTCTCAAACACCCAAGTTCTCGCGTTTTCCAGCAATGAACACTCGAACACCCCAAGCCCCCGTACACAAGTGTACCCCGTGCCAAATGCCACGTGGCACCGCCCTGGTTTACTAAAATAGTAAACTAGGGCTGGTTTTTAACATGGATCCCAGTCTGCATGTGTAGCAAGCACCTGCCACATGGACGGTGGACGAGTTTGCACCAATCGTCCACTGCCGACGATCACCCTAGGGCCCTTTTTGCCTTTAATAGTAAACCAGGCACGTTTTTAGACCCTGAGATCCGAAGACCCTCGCCACTCCATTTTCGGACTGGGACCTGGGTCTTCGCCATCGGTTTTAGTGACGAGCCCTGGCCCCAGCCTGAGCCCTACCCCCAACACATAAGCCCTCACGCCGCCCTCTTCTGCGCCCTGTGTCTCCGTCGCCACGCCCACGCCCCAGCGGCGCCCCGTGGCGGCCACTGCCCCGTCTCCAGCACCTCTGCCCCGCCTCCTCGCCTCCCTGTGCCCCTCTCGTCCACACTGGCCACCCGCCCGCTGATGGTCGCCCTGCTTCTCTCCGGCCAGAGTCGCCTCCTTCGTACCTGACCACGGCGGCCTGCAAGCCACGCTTCTGTTTTTCATCCTCTGCTCTCGACTCTGAGTCCGGGACCATTCGTCAGTGCCAATGCTAGCTGCTACTCAGTAGTATCCACATCGACACTTGGTTTCCGTCCCACATCTGCCCAGCCGCCGTGCATTCTTAGACTGCACTGCCTCTCCGGACTCGCCGTCCAAAGAGCATTGTTGATATCGGATCTGATGTGGGGCACTGCAATATGAGAATGAGGGGGCTTAAGGCCTCACAGTGTGATCAAGCAACATTCTACAGACTTGACAACATCTGTAACAAAAAGAGGTGCAACCTGCTGCTCAACCAGTCCCCAGAAAGCGAGCTCTTTATCAAATTTGTTATGCATCCCGCAATACCACACACGAGAAGCTGGTCTTGCTGGATTTTTGAGATTTATCCTGGAGAGTGGCGCAAAGGGTTGTGAGGTCGTTGTTAGTGGCAAGCTTAGGGCTCAACGTGCTCCAATCCATAAATTTAAGGATGCTCATCCTGTGAACTTGTACATTGACTCTGCAGTTCGCCATGTGTTGTTGCGACAGGGAGTCATGGGCATCAAGGTCAAGATTATGCGCCTGAGGGCAAACAAGGATCCATAGTCCCAAGGAAGAAGAGAAGTTTGGAGTTTGCCCCCAAAGCCACTGCACGAGGTCTCTTAACTGGTCTAGAAAGGTTTTTGTGTATCTGATGAATGGAGGTTTTGACCGATGCCAAGTGCGTTACCTACCTGGGGCTTGTAGGCTCCACATCTCTATAGCTTACACTTCACACCAACTATTTGCCTCTCGAGAAGATGTCGACTATGGGGGACCCATACCCATTACCAAGCCACCATCAGAAAGGGGCTTAAGGTTTTCTGGGGCCTTACCTACATGGTTTCTTCAGTGCTCCTACACATGTATGCGGTTGTGCCACAACATGTTAGCATTCAAGGAGTTGGGATGAGAGCCAAGGTGTTTAATCTCATGGATATGATTGTACTCGAAAGTGCCCACCACTTCTTACATGAAGAACAAGCAACCATAGTGAATGATCATTTCCTTGGGTCTGTCAAGAGTTTTAGCGTTGCAGAGGGTACTGCAAACTCTCAGCCCTCAAAAGGCCTCACTTGTTGGGTGAGTGTTTGGGAGACCTAGCACAAGTGTCTTAGACACAAAGCAAGAGTGTGTTAAGAGAGTTTGCGTGTGAGAGAAAGAGAACAAAAGCAAGCAAGGGTTATTGGTTCCGCACCAAAAGTCATTGGCCTCTAACACCGTCGACCTTGGCAACAAGGCAAAAATGGACACTAGCCGAATTCGGTGAGAAGAAGACTTCATCCAACCACTACCGGTAGTTCGAAACGCGACGATCAACGCAACACCGATGTCCATGTCTTCTTCCTAACAAACCGATAAGTGTAGGTGACCACTTCACCTTCCTTCTACTGTTTATTTTGGCTCCCCACTGAGTGGGTAGAGCGTTCCCCATCACATAGGTAAAGATGGTACAACCTGGATTGTTTGTAAGTATATCGCCTGGATAGCCTATAATAAGCCCACATTTTTCCCAATGCCCATGCATGTCACTTACAATATATTAACGGGCTCTGCATTTATAGACATATAGGCATTGTTCATTCATGAACCTACATTATTGAGCTTCCGTCCAAGTATATTTTTGGATGGGGACCATGGCGGCAAGTGCAAGCCTAGCTCATAGTGCAACCCGTCACCTGAACCTTCCTCCTATCAAGAGGAATCTTCAGTAGCCTCATCTTTGACCACACCACACATTGATTCATGCCTTATCTATCCCACAAGCTCGACATTGCCAAATCCCTCGATCCACACAGAGGCCGCATAGCTCCATTGTACCTATAGGCACAGTCATGTGCAAGTCCGCTACTGCCATGCTTAAAATAATCTAATGATCTTGAATCCCCAAGATAAGGGATGCCAAGTAAATAGCAAAGAAATCAACAAAGAGAGTCAAAGAAAGTAGTGGAGTTGGAGAAGTCTTCGTGCTGTAGCTATGTACACACACGGGCACACCTTTTGTCCATTGCCCATCATGTCATTACTACGACATCACAGTTTTTTCACATCTTGCATCTTGTATACACCTGAAACTAGCCTCATCAATGCCAACCCTGTAGGTTTATCTCTGGATGGGGGGGACCATGGCAGGCACAAGCTTGGCTCATAGTATGCCCCATCACCTAAAGAACCCTCGAATTGCACGTACCTCCAATGAACTTTACTGCATGTAACTTGCTTCGACTCTAATTCAACACCAACAATACCTCATCTTGGCCTCCATATTTGTCACACAAAAGCCCAATTGGTCTCGAAGCATCACCTCCGGAGACTCGGGTATATTACCATGTCACACCAAGATGTCTTAGATCACCATCTACACATGCCAATCATTCCATGGGGTCTTGGTGGTGCTCATTTCGCCAATCACAAGAGGGCATGGATTGCTTTTACCAACTACGTAACGTTGAAGAGTCCATGCCACTTCCACAACTTGACATGCTGCCTTAAAAAGTTACCTACTATCAGGAGGGATGCCTTGCATCTAGCTACAGATCACCCTAAACTAAATACTTAACCTGAGGCACGCCAACTCCATGGCATATCCTTGGGACCATCCACACCATCCCCTTCTCGGCACAGCTTCTCTCATGTGAGGACACGATCACCATTAGGAATGGGGGTATGTTGACATACTACTCCATAGGTTAACATAGTTTTGCTCGCCCGACCTACAATAAGGCATTTTGCCATCTTATCCGTACATGAATGAGCATTTGCCATCTTATCCATACATGAATGGGCACTTATCGTTTGTAAGGTGGTGCTGGAACATATAAAGATTGGCCTTACCTTATGCTTAATGTCAAATAGAGAAAGTCTACGGACTTAGTGTATATAGTTGCTTCTTAAGGCTAGTAATAGAGGCCAAGTTTGGCTGGTCTAGTGTGAAAACTAGTTATTTGTATATAAGTCATTTAAGAACCAACACACAATCATTTCTTTGCAATAGTTGAGTTCTCCTTATTCCCTCTTGTTGCTTGCTTACATGCTAATGAATAGATGCATGCTAGGTTTGATTAGAGGTTTTATTCTTGCATTAGATTCTTCTTCTTCCCCCGTTTTTTGTGAGAGAGAACCACCACGAATAGGGATCTCTTGTTGCCTCCATCAAGGCATAGAGAGCTCTCCCTTAACCCCTTTGGTAAAGAGCATTTTGGTGTGACAATAAAGTGAGGACATGAGAGACGAGCTAATGAATCACAATGCAAAGTTGCATTTGTGGCTCAAAGGCAAGAGCAAGACACAATGCCACATGCTTCGATAAGGCTAAGGTAAGCTCTTGACTCAAATGCTCCTGCCACTAGGGTGATTGTGACTCTATTGTTACAATCCTTGAAATCATGTTTGAGTCTACACTTATAACATGTGTCTTCATATGGAATGGCATTGGCATTGGCATTGGCATTTGGCACTGGATTCATGGATGAGTTTTCACACTTATAACATGTGTGACGGCTCTACAAGAACACTCATAACAACATATTGTGGGCCCTTATAATGGAAACATTAAAGAGGTGGCCTACATGACATGCTATTGAAGTCATTTTTACACCATAGCTTTAGACAAGAAGGCATAGTCAATGGATGGCGGTTGCTTTGGATATCCATATGAATCGAAATGTTCATATGACTCGTAGCTCTCTTGTTTTTGACTCTCAGAGTCTACTAGCTCTCTTGTTTTGGACTCTCAGAGTCACTTGAGTATCGTTGTACTGCTTGTGGTTCCAGAATGAAATGGTTGGGGTGGTAATACCAAAGGTGGGTATGGAATCGGTGGTAGTACATACCTCTCAATCTAGGGATGAGAAGCATTTGGCATGGGCAATAGGGCTAGTAGTTGCTTTGGCACCAGGAGCATAGGTTATGGTGCCAAGTTTCCTTGGTACCAACAATGGGTTGTATCATGGTTCCCATGGTGTTGGCAATGAGCACAATACCATTGTTGTCCAGGCCTTAGCAATGGTGGACACTCCGTGCTTATATGGTTTCAACAGTAGATTGTGCCCAACAAATCATACCTCTCCATGGAAATAAATGTGGATGTCCCGATTAAGGAACTAGATAGGGCTTGGCCCTAGGGTTGCCCTTTGGGGGGGCTAGCCCTCCCACGTTGAATCTAAACGGTTTCCATAAATTTTTTGCCAACACATCCATGCTCATGTCCTTAACTAGGACTCTAGCTAGTGTTGGTTGGGCACCCTTAGTTGTTGAGGCTTTGGATGATGCACCTCCAGTGTAGTGTCTAGACCTATAGAGATGGTCATAAAGACTCTTGCTCTTGAGATCGATCAAAAAATTAATCAATGAGCTATAATCCATCGGGGATTACATCTCATATGAAGATCCTTGGTTTTAGCAATATAGTCCTACATTGTTCCACCCTCCTCTTACTTGAGGTTATAGATCTTTGGATCCATGTAGCTCCACCGGTCCATTGGGTGATATTCCATAATGAATGTGTATCTTAAGACCTAATAGCTAGCCTTTTTATGTGGGTTTAGAAACTACTGGCCTACTTTGTCTTCAAGGTAAAGTCTGAATGAACAAATCTTGGTGGGATCATCAATCTATTCCATTACCTGGCAAATTTTATCAAACTTCTCTAGATACTAAATGGGACTCCCAGTTCCATCAAATTTGGTCATCATCCTTGAGATGTGGATTGGGTTTGTTTTGCCCACTTAGCCTTTAGGTATTATGTTTGTAGCAATCCGCCTTCCCATTTTAAATGTCATCCTAAGCGTGTCTTTTGCATATTCACGTGGCGAGAGTGGTTAAACTCTCTATTTCATGGTTTGGGATTTCTTGCCCCAGGGTTTGGGCTATGTGGTTTCCAATGGTACTTGTCCACCTGCCAGTCTAGCTTTGAGACTATAAGCTTTTTGCTTGCATGAAACGTGATGTGAATGCCCTTGTGGATCAATTTGGTTTGAGGTAGTCCCATACTTATTCTTTACTCTTTCTTCCCCTTGTTCCATGTTCCTCATTATTCAAACAGATAAGAACTGGAACTTGGTTCCATGGTCAAGACACTTTTATAATGAGCTCTTGTGGAAAGTGGGTCTCCTACTTACACTCTATGTTGTTGCTATTGTGTTTTAAGAAACACTCCTAATGGTACATCAAAGTTGATATGACCCGATTTCCATAGTGACCATGGTTGAGCTACCCCAAAAATAGGGTGATTTAATGACCTTTTATGAAGTTTATAGCTTTCTTTACAAAGCCACTTGGTGAATAGGGGGCTCAGAGGAACGTGATGGCTCCTATTTCTAGGTGTTCTGATGTTTCTTTGCTCACATCTACATTTAGTTAGCTCATCTCATTAGGAAGCTCCTCGCTTGAGGTGGATCCAAAGGAGTTTTGCCTTCTTAATATGGAAGAGCTCTGTTGACTATTGGTCAGGCGCTTCTCACACTGGAGGCTAGGTGGTTTGAAAAAGTGTGGTTTGATGCACTATCGTCGAGTGTATTGTTATTTCTAATAATTAGTCTACATTCGGTTTACATCAAGGGTTTCAGTCTGATGAAATGGTCTCTAGTGATTCTTGCAGCAGTAGGTCTTAAACTGATTTAAGACACATCTATTCTGCTTAAGCTACAAAAATAGATTTTTAAAAAATATTTTAAAGTTTTGAGATTTTTTTACTTTCTTTATTTGTTTTCTAGGCTCACGTCTCTAGGTTCACACGTGTGTTAAACTCACATCTATGTTGACTCATGCCTCCAAATTCACATCTGTTGACTCATGTCTCTAGACTTATATCTTTTCTCATGTCTATTGACTCATGTCTCTAGACTTATATCTTTTCTCATGTCTATTGACTCATGCCTCCAGATTCACATATGTTGACTCATGTCTCTAGACTTATATCTTTTCTCATGTCTATTGACTCATGCCTCCAGATTCACATCTGTTGACTCATGCCTCCAGATTCACATCTGTTGACTCATGTCTCTAGACTTATATCTTTTCTCATGTCTATTGACTCATACCTCCAGACTCATGTCTGTAGGCTCACATATGTTGACTCGTGTCTATAGGCACACTCCTTTTTATATGAACTAGACTCACATACTTTATTTTTATGAAATGGCCTATAAGGGGCATGGAATTTTATGCAACAAGATTATTGGGCAATGATTATGCTACTTTAATGTCCCAACAATTACAAAGGATAAGAATTTTCCTTGGAAATTATAGCTACTACATATTGTATGATAACAAAATCCTTAAAGTACATGAGTAGGTATGTCCTTACTATTGTTTAAGGTAATAATAATTGGTTGGTACAATATTCGATATACCTACCTTTAGAATCATGTCTAGTTGACTCACATCTGCTGACTCGTATCTCCGAACTCATGTCTTCTTGTTACATGATAGATGGCTGGAATATCAAGGGTTTAAACTAAATCTTCATTCAGTGTGGTCCGATGGAGCAACTTCTCAATCCGAAGCGAAACAACCATACTACTTTGCTATTGACTCACGTCTCTAGACTCATGCCTCATTGACGCACGTATAACTCATGGTTGATTGATGTCTCTAGACTCATACCTGGTTAACTCACGTATAACTCGTGTGTCTAGGCTCATGGCTCACGTGTGTTGACTCATATCTTTTTTTGCATGTGGGCTCAGATCTCCCAACTGGAGAGCTTGGTTTTTGAGGTTTTTTAAACTTAATGGGAGGTGATTAAGGATCTAATCCTAGTTATTAGTAGTTATGTAAGTGTTGGTTTTGCATGCTTCTAAGCTACCAATTCAAACAATTTATGAAAAAATACGCAATGCATGAATAAAAATTAACTATCCAAGTCTCATCCACACATAATGGAGCTTCTTAACACTTATGCTTTCAGAGTGGATCCCACTACTAATCACAATTACTAAGGGAGAGAGAATGTCAAACACCAAAGAGACACACAAGGTTGGAATTACACCATTAAATATTGATAAGATTAATAGGACAAGCCAAAGTACAGTACCAAGATGACATCATTGTTTACTCCATCTTTCTTCTTATACTTTCTCCACGAACGTAGAAGCCACATGCCCACTTGTGCTGGATGCTAGTTTCTCTTCTCATAATGACCTTACAAACTTAACCTATACTAACCCTCATGTAATCTCAAATTGCCATTCTAACACCCCTCCTCAATTTGATGACCCTCTTCCCCAGCAAGATAGTGATGAGATGGCTTGACTCCAAGAGCCTCAATCCTATGCTATCATATAAGCTACATGATAAAACCTCCTAAAGAGGGAAAAAGTGTCCTGGCCTATTATTAATATACGTCCACACATCACTACAAATCCCCCCTTAGTGATGATGTGAACATTTATAGGGATCATGTGGCTGATCAATCCCCAAATGGAAATAAGCTCAAATCTTTGCAAAAAACTTCAAACTTCTCTCATGAGAGAGCCTTCATGAACATATCTACCACATTGTCATGTGTGGAGACATAAGCCAAGTTAATCTCTCCAACAAGCCTCTCCCTAACATAATGATAATGCACCTCAATGTGCTTTGTGCAAGCATAAAACATTAGGTTCCTCGCAATGGCTAATACACTCTAGCTTTCATTGAAGATGGAGGTGGGGGACTGATATGCCAAAAGGCATGTGAGACATACACACGTTATAGTCATTGTAAAAGCTACCCTGTACTCAAAGTGGCCACTTTTGGTTGCTTCTTACCACAAGCAGCCCAATACTCTGCCTCTATCGAAGAAAGGGCAATAGTTGGCTGCCTCTTGCTGCTCCAAGAAACTGCTCCTGAGTCGAGGGTAAAACTATATCCTGAAGTAGATCTCCTCGTGTCTCCTCCCCAATCTGAGTCACTCCAACCTTGGAGCCTGACTCCATTCCCTCCTGTGTAAAAGAGTCCCAGATCCTTTGTACTCTGCAGATACCGCAAGATCCGCAATCCTGCGTCCCAATGAGACTTCAATGGCATCTGCATAAAAGAGCTCAATAGCCCCACGGAGAAGCTCAAGTCCAATCTGGTGTTCAGCAACCAGATCAATGAACCAACCAACTTCCGGTACTGCGAGGCATCAACTAGCTCACAAGGATCAATAACGGTTAACTTTGTGTTCGGGTCCATCGGCGAGGTAATAGGCTTGCAGTTCTCCATCCCAAAGGCCTCAAGCAACTCATGAACATACCGTTGGCTGAGAGACGAAAAACCCCCTCTGGGTCTTCCAGATCTCCAATCCCAAGAAGAAGTGGAGTAAGCCTAAATCAGTCATCTCAAACTCCTTTGACAAGGCAGCCTTCGTCACTCCAATGTGCTCCACATGACCACCGGCGGTGAGAATGAGATCATCCACATAAAGGATGATAAGTGTGACCATGCCGCGTTTCCGAAAGAGATACAGGTTCGGATCTGCAATCGATCTCTAAAATCTAGTCCGAATAAAGAAGGAATCAATCTTCTGATTCCACGCCCTGGGAGCCTGCTGGTCACCATTAAGGAACGCAGATTTTACATCCATTTGATACACGGGCCACCTCTGAGAAGAAGCAAGGGCAAGAACGGTCCGAATCATGGATCCGTGCTGTCGGTGCAAAGGTATCCTGTAGTCGATTCTTGGCCGCTGAGCATAACCTTTGGCCACAAGCCTGGCTTTGTGTTTGTCCACCGACCCATCAGATGCATATTTGGTCTTAAAGACCCATTTGACACCAATGATAGACCGCTTCGACGGCCTCGGTACCAACTCCCAAGTGTGGTTCTTCTCGATGGCATCAAGTTCCACCTGCATGGCTTTCCTCCAAGTATCCTGTGAAAGGGCTTCCTTTACGGAAGTGGGCTCTTTATCCCGCATGATACGAGACATCAAAGCATAGTTCACCTGAAGAAGCTCCGTTGTGTTGCTTTTATCTTGGACTCTATGTGATCTTCCGAGGGCCATCCTCTGTGGTCCACTCGGAGGGTAGCTCCGTGACACTTGACTCCCGAAGGGTGTCTAACAACCACCTAGGTACTCGAACAGATCGTGGAGCCTCCTGTGGTGGTCGCGGGGGCTCTAGTCCAGCTGCTGTGGGCTCAACCTCCTGTGATGATTGAGGTGGATCAACTGGAATGATAGTCTGGGAATCATCATCAAACTCCTCCGGATCTCCAAGAAGTGGCGGCTCCTCGACAGTGGATGCTGGAACATGCTCATCAAAGACCACATCCCGACTGACAACAGTCTCGTTCCTTTTTGGATCAAACAACCTGTATCCCTTGGAAAGAGAGTTATACCCCACAAATACCAGCTTGCGGGACTTGGAGTCAAGCTTCCCCCTCTGCGTCTTCAAAATATGTACATACGCGTCACTCCCAAAGACACGGAAGTGCGAGACATCGGGTTTCCTGCCAAAGTATGCCTCAAATGGAGTCATATGGGGTACTGAAGTCATCGAAGATCGGTTGATGGTATGGACAGCCGTTGCCACAGCCTCACCCCAAAGTGGACGAGGAAGATCACGATGCTCCAGCATGGTCCTCGCCATCTCCACCACAGTCCTGTTCTTGCGTTCAACAACTCCATTCTCCAAAGGCGATCCAGTATTGGCCAGTTCCCTTTTGATGCCATGATTTGCACAAAATCTGAAAAATACAGTCGAGGAGAATTCACCTCCTTTATCAGCCCTGAGAGTCTTAACTTGAAAGCCAAACTCTTTCTCCACCATCACGTGCCAATCCTTGAACCGAGCAAAAACTTGGTCCTTCTGGGAAAGAAAGTAGACCCACGTGAATCTGGTACAATCATCAACAAGCAGCATAAAGTAGAGAGATCCTCCCAGAGATGGTATCTGCTGAGGTCCACACAAGTCAGTGTGAATCAACTCCAATGGTTTCGAAGTCCGCCTGGAAGCCTGCTTCGGAAAGGATTCCCTGTGTTGCTTACCACGTATGCAAGAACTGCAACGCCCTTGCCTACTACCAACATCTGGCAAGCCAACCACCATCTAGTCCCGGAAAGCTCGCCTCAAAGCATCCACATTTAAGTAGCCAAAACGAAAGTGCCACAAATCTTCGACCTGAGAACCTGTCAATGAGGAGAGTGCAGAGAGCTTGTAGATGCCATTCTCCACACCGCCTTCCCAAACAACCTGGCCAGTCTCACGGTCCCTTAGAGCAACTGAATGCTCCTCAAATTCCACCCGAAAGCCAGTCTTGCATACCTCATGCACTGACAGAAGATGAAAACCCAAAGCAGGGACATGAAGAACACGGGAAGCATGCTTGCCCCCCTTGCCGTTGGGAATAATCTCCATCCGGCCCTCACTATGTATCGGAATAGTGGAGTTATCGCTAATAAAGATGCGACCTGACTGCCATTTCAAATCCAGAAAGAAGTCACAGGATGGAGTCATGTGCCTGGAAGCACCACTGTCAAGAATCCATTCCCGGGTATCCTTCGCGATGAAGCCAACTGCTTCCTCGCTCGAAGATGATGAAGCATCGGAATCCACCATCTCTAAGTGCACAAATGCCGGAGTCTTTTCAGCTAAGGTTGAGGAATCAGCACTCTTCCCTGTCCGCTTAGGGCACTTCCTCCAGTAGTGGCCTTTCTCGCCACACAATCGTTACAAGATCTTTCGGCCTTCAGCTTCTCTCGTTCTGAATCAGGCTTCTTCTCAGAAGACTTCTCCGGTGAAACCTTCCCTTTGCCCTTGTTGTTATTCCGACCTTTCGACCGTTGGCCAGTTAAGGCCTCCGAACCTCCGCTCTGTGGCAAGGGTTCGTAAAACGTTCCTCCTAGTCCAAGACCATTGGCACAAGCTCCTCCCAGGTTATGGTGCTGAGCCTACCTCTCGTAATCAATGAGGAATAGAAAGCAGAATACTGAGCCGGCAAGTGGGAAAGCAAAGTGATGGCCATGTCTTCAGATGATATCTCTTTCCCAGCTTGTAGGACTTCCTGCTGAAGAGCCTGCAGCTTGTTGATGTGTTCCCGCATCGTCGAGGACTTTGTAGGGTTCATAACCCGCATCTGCACTTCCAAGGAGATCCGTTTCATGGGTGATACCCTAATATACAAAGAAGCCAAGTGCTCCCATATGCCTCTCGCCAGCGTCATGTGCTTCACATGATTGATCACTTGTGGTGTGCAATTGAGGAAAATAAACGACTGGACCCTAGCGTTGACACGATCCCACATGTGTGCCTGTGCCTCTCGGTCCTTCCTCGTCGACAGTAACTCCCCTTCCTCAGCTTCCGACCGTGGATCCCCGATGATGATAAAATCAGCAAGGTCATATGACTCCAGCACCGACTCCATCATGACCTTCCAGATGCCGTAATTGGACCCATCCAACTGACGATCCACTGGGAACGTGGGGAGAGTTAGAATCTTCACGTGCTTCTCAGCCATCTCTAGTAAATCTGCCATCGCGGGGAGTAACCTAAAAAGGGTGAGTGGGTGGGAAAAAAAATCTGTATACCTGCAAGTGGCTGTCCAACACCTTAGCCCGCCTTCCTCTTGCACCTTCTCTTCCCGTACCGCCCAAAACAGTCCCACCAATCAGCAGCCTAACGCTCCCCCTCTTGCTCAGAAAAACTCCCAAGATTTATCTCGAGCCTAGGGCTCTGATACCATATCAAAATATGCAGCGGAAATGATAACCAAACTTGGGTAGACAAGAGCAAGTAGACTGCAGAAAATAAACAGCACAAGAAACACAGAGAAAGATAGGTGTGTAAACTCTTCTCTATACACAAGATCCCGAGAAAACTGAATGAGGAAGTGGTGGGGGCAAGGGGCCTATTTATATGCCCCTGGGAGAGCAGTCGGCCAGCACAAAAGATGCCCACGACTGTGTGAATGCAGTCGACCAACAGAAAAATGCCCACGACTGTGTGAATGCAGTCGGCCAGTAGTCCAGAAGCCTACGCATCATCTATGTGCAATCGGCCAGCCACCACAGGACTGTTGTTGGGACAATCGGCCAACCTTGGAGTGCTCCTGCCAACCTCTAGCATCCCTCCCCACCACTAGAAAAAATGGAAAAAAAAAGGAAAAAAATACGGGGAGAGGAAAAATGATAAAACACCTTATACAGGGGGCACACCCACAACAGAGGCCCTGGTGTATAAATATAGACAGGAGATGACTTCTAACAGTATACATATATATATATGTATGTATATACATACATATATATATATGTATGTATATATATATATATATATATATATATGTATGTATGTATATACATACATGTACATACATATATATATATGTATGTATATACATACATGTATATATACATGTATGTATATACATACATATATATATATGTGTATATATATATATATATGTATGTATATATATATATATATGTATGTATATATATATGTATGTATATATATATATATATGTATGTATATACATACATGTATATATACATGTATGTATATACATACATATATATATACATACATATATATATATATGTATGTATATACATACATGTATATATACATGTATGTATATACATACATATATATATATATATATACATACATATATATATATATATACACATATATATATATGTATGTATATACATACATGTATATATACATGTATGTATATACATACATATATATATACATGTATGTATATACATGTATGTATACATACATGTATATACATACATACATGTATACATGTATGTATACATGTATGTATATACATACATATATATATATACATGTATGTATATACATACATATATATATATATATGTATGTATATACATACATGTATATATATATGTATGTATATACATACATGTATATATGTATGTATATACATACATACATATATATATGTATGTATATACATACATGTATATATATATATATATGTATATATACATGTATATACATACATACATATATATATGTATGTATGTATATACATGTATATATACATATATATATATATGTATGTACATACATATATATATATGTATGTACATGTATATATATATATATGTATGTACATACATATATATATATATATATGTATGTACATACATATATATATATATGTATATATACATGTATATACATACATACATATATATATGTATGTATGTATATACATGTATATATACATGTATGTATATACATACATATATATATATATGTATGTATATACATACATATATATATATATATGTATGTACATACATACATACATATATGTATGTATGTATATATACATGTATGTATATACATACATATATATATATGTATATATATATGTGTGTGTGTGTGTGTGTGTGTGTGTGTGTGTATACATATATATATTTAACCCATTAAATGCATTCAAATGACATTTTCCCTTTGATTTAAGTGGTTGGATAACTATATTTGGGACATTAGATATGAGAGTTATGAAAATTTTGACAAGTTGTCCTCCCAACAAGTACTGTTATGTGCACATTATATGTGCATATACTAGGAGGCTAACCCACCCTAGGCATGTGAACATGGGAGCATGGGAACATGCTCTAGTGGGGCAAGGGTTAAGTCTAACCTTGGGTTAAGGTTAGGGTCAACCAACCAAGGGTCACACATGGAAATGGAGAGTCGAGAGTCACTTGAGGGCCCTCTTGTATAATAGGGGCATTGGGCATTCTCGAGGGATGTTCTCTTGTGTAGAGCATTATGTCTACTCTCTTGCCATTTCAAGCTAGAGACAAGTGCTTGAACTGGCAAGAGAGTCGAGAGTCACTTGAGGGCCCTCCTATATAATAGGGACATGGGGCGTTCTCAAGGGATGTTCTCTTGTGTAGAGCATTGTGTCTACTCTCTTGCCAGTTCAAGCTAGAGCCAAGTGCTGCTGGAGTGAAGTCATATCTCTTGGTGGTATGGGACACTAAGGTAAGATATGTGATACTTCATTGTATTTATATGTACACCCTTGGGCTCGGGGGTGGTTGGGTGGATGAGTATATGCCGCCTGGTTCATGCATGTTTATGCATAGTTATTAGCTAGAGAGATCTTTAGCGTTTTAACAAATATTTTTGCCAACAAAAGTACTTGGGCTTACCTTCCTTTACAAGCTATCCCAAGTACTTTCTCTAGAGAAAGTACTTGGGCTTGCTTTCTTTCACACCAAGTTATCCTAGTTCATGTGCATGTAGAGGAGATCTTGCTATCTTAGGGACTCCTCCTTAAGTATTTTCTTTATAAGGGGGAAGTAGAGAGGAAAAGGAGGTCATGGGAATGTAATGGAGAATATAGCCATGCTAAGAACTTTTTCCTAGGTACTTTCTACAAGTAAATAGGGAGGATATGGAGGTCATGTGTGCTTGTAGAGGAGGCCATGCCAAGAAATTCTATTGAACATGTATCTCCACTAACCTTTTTTTCTAGTATAATGTATAATTTCTTGGATAAATATATGAATTAAAGCATGTGAAAAATTATAGTTTAGCATTTTTAACTCGGAGGTTTTATCTCGGTAAATGCACATACCTCTTTGAGTGTAACATCATAATACCAATACTGCATAAATTGTATACCCCAAATCTATCATCTCAAATGACACATGTAATTCAACATTAAAGGTTGAAATCTTCTCCTTATTAGAGAATATGAGTAGTAGCATGTCATTAACATATAAAACAATGACAAAAAACAACCGTAATCTTCAAATGACACATGTAATTTGACATTGAAGATTGAAATCTTCTCCTTATTAGGGCATATGAGTAGTAACATGTCATTAACATATGAAACAATGACAAAAAACAACCGTAATCTTCAAATGACACATGTAATTTGACATTGAAGATTGAAATCTTCTCCTTATTAGGGCATATGAGTAGTAACATGTCATTAACATATGAAACAATGACAAAAAAACAATCGTTACTCCTCTTTACATAGAGGGTACTCTTAGTTGGACTATTGCAAAAACTATTTACAACCAAATATGTGTTTATCTACTCATACCATGATCTGGGAGCCTACGTAAGACCATATAAAGCTTTTCTTAACAACCTGTATACTTTAGATTCATGTCTCTTCTCAACAAAACCATGAGGGTGAGATACATAAATCTTATGCAAGTTACCATTCAAGAAGGTAGTCTTGATATCCAACTGATGTTTCAAACCGTGATACGCCACCACCAATGTAATAATACACCTAATATTAGTCATACAAGATGTAGGTGCAAAGTTCTCATCATAATCTATGCCCTTCAAGAAGGCAATCTTGCCATACTCTTGGGGATGCCTGTATGATTGCCTTTTCTCATCCATTGAATCATCCATAATTGCCTCATTAATAAGCTAATCTGTGGCCTAATTTTTGAGCTGATTTTTAAGGGTTTGGTGTACAAAAACTTGCACTTTGCCCATGTGAAGAAGCAAAGATGCCAAAAAGGTGGTCCTACCTTTTTAAGCATTTATTTGCACCACACATGGCTACCCAGGATTGTACAGAGGTAGGACTGTATCATCAAAGATGTCCTAAGAGCATATATTTTATTTTTGGTATTTTACATAAAAGCATGGGCTAAACTGATTTTAAAAGAAAAAAAAAAGACAACATTTATACTCACCAAAATCCACTTTATGGCTGGATGGTAGAGTCTATACCCTTTGCTTTCTTAGCTGTATCCCACAAAAAAATACATTACCTTCTCATCCAGCTTATTATGTTGTTACTTAGGCACAAGAGCATAAGCAAGACAACTAAAAATATGCAAATAAGCAAGCTTCGTAAGGGGTAATTATGTACAAGGCCTTGGTGGGACATCTCATTAGCACATAAGTGACACACCTCTAACCAAGCAACATGAGGTAAATCTATGCCTTTAACCATGTAACATGCCATTTCCATAAGAGAGATGTTCTTCCTCTCAACCATACCATTTTGCTGAGGTGTATAAGGCACTATGCATCGATGTTTTATTTTCAACCATATATACATGAAACTCCTGTGATATATAGTAGTTGCTCCCTTAATATGTACAAAGGGTCCAACTTTATATATAGACACATATTTAGCCATAGAAACAAATTCTCTAAAGCGTGTAAAAATCTCTAACTTTTTTGTCAATGGATATCCCCAAGTGTGCTTAGTGTAGTCATCAATAAAAGTCATAAAGTAGAGATATTCCTTGATCAATGGTGTCCTCATGGGATCACATACATCCTTATGTATAAGTTATAATTTCTAGACAATCATAGATGATCCATCTTTTAGAGCAATGATGCATGTTGGATCTTACCCAAAATGTATCCCTCGCATATATGTTTAACGGGGACCTCCAGCTTTGGTAACTCTAACACCATCTATTGCCTTTTAAGGCACAAGAAACTACCAAAATTTAACCAGAGTAGGCATGTCATAGCTCTACATCACTCATAGCACATGTGGTAGTCATTGAAAAAGCATTATGTACCAATCTCCCATACCTATCTAGCCTGTTAAGCCCATGGCTTAGAGTACCAGATACCACAATGATGTCTCCATCACTCCAGCCATGAACTATACACCTGTCAAAAATAAATATGACCATTAGGCCTATCCTCTAGCAACGGCAAGCTGATAATAATTTCTTTTTTATGGCATAAACAAAACTTCTGAGAGAGTGAGTGTCCTACCACTTGTAGCACAATGAGAACAACCTTACCAACTCCTTTTATTGGTGGATAAGAGCATGGAGTTGTTTGTACATTTGTATATTCCTCCTTGAGGAACAAAGTCAAGTGAGGAAAATAAATCTTTCTTTGATAGTGGTGCTTGCTCCTATCAAAGTATAAAATTGCTAATCTATCTTGAGATACATACATCATGGATAGAAGTATCATTACTGTAGTGCACAATGAATGCTAAATCATCCTATGCTGCATAGTTTGTTTACGCATTCTTTTCAATACTTGGTGCACCACATCCATGCCTAACTCTTTCTTCTTCTCCTTCTCCAACCTTTTTCTACATTCATTAATGTAATAGCATAGATTCTGATTGTAGTTACATTTACCTTTATTCTTAGTCTTATTACCCCCCTTCTCGGCATCCTTTCTAGAAGATTGAGTTGATTCTGCCTTTGTCTTATAGCCGCCTTGAGAAAAGGCATTACCTTTACCTTTTTGACTAGTAGAGAAAATGCATGATCTCCCATACACATTCTAGATTGGTTTTGCTGAGATTTCTCTCCTTACACCCATATGCATATTAGATCAGTTTTGTCAAGATTGTCGAGATTGCTTTTTTTACAATCTCCCATATGCCTCGTAGATCAGTTTTGTCGAGATTGCTCTTCTTGTAAAAGCGTTGTTAGTAGCCAACTCATTTTTTTTAAAAGTAAGGGCATTGGGTTATCCTTCATCATAAGCCAAAGTGTAGATACAAAACCCTAGTATAAATC